>NC_047104.1:149879197-150479197 GCF_902500255.1 Thalassophryne amazonica | reverse complement strand
AACTGATTTTAAATTTTATAAATGTTTGTAGCTGTTAAGCTTTGTTTGCCACGTTAACGGTCTAAAAATTAACGGTCAAAAATTTATCGGAAGATAATTAGTCTGATAATGGTTTTTAAAGTTAACTGAAAAGATAATCCGATAATGAAAACATTATCTTTGATAATTATTGGTTATCGGATTATCGGAACTGTGCCCACCACTGATAATACCTGTAAATAATAATCAGTTTTATTGTCAGTTTTCTTCAGACAAGTCAGGATGGAAACATGAACATTTCCAACTCAATGAATATGTCTTTATTTTTTAGATCAGTTATGAAGAAATACAAAGGTTTCTTTCTAGGCTTTCATCTCAGATGAACTTTCTGTCAAATTGTAGCTGAACTTTCAGGTCTTCTTTTAAGAAAATCCTCCTCTACACCACTTCATCAGGATGCTGGATTTTAGATTTTTCATTCATTCATTTCATTCATTTCATTTATTTCATTTATTTCATTTATTTCATTCATTTAAAAAAAATAAAAAACAGAAAAGCAGAATCAACAAAACACCACAAACCACTGAATGAAAAGGAGCATTTCAGAAGAACAAGTCTTATATACTCTGCCCCTTTTTTACAATACAATCTCACAAAGCATCATCAATCGATGAGATTTTTAATTTATTTATTCAAGTTGTAGAGATTTGCTTTCAGTTTGAGTTTAAGGAAGATAACTTTTGATTTATTTATCTAAAGCTGTGTCACTGGTGTGTCACTCAGGCAGCAAAATTAAGAGGTTATTTAAAAATAAGTCCTTCAGAGAGAAAAATTAAGAGATTACACAGGTTTTATACAGAACAGAGGAGGAGTAAATTACCTGTTATTTCTTTCAGCCTGAGCATCTTCACGTTATACCTCATGAATCAACAGCTGCCTGCTTGTTTAAAAATCACTGGAAAAACACGTGTATATATATAGAACAACCCGAATTAAAGGAGAAATGTCGGTTTTAACAACTTGGACCTTATTTCTCATTTTATTTATTTATTTATTTATTTATTTATTTATTTATTTATATTTATATAGCGCCAAATCACAACAAACAGCTGCCCCAAGGCGCTTCACACCGCAAGGCAAGGCCATACAATAATTACGTAAAAACCCCAACGGTCAAAACGACCCCCTGTGAGCAAGCACTTGGTGACAGTGGGAAGGAAAAAGTCCCTTTTAACAGGAAGAAACCTCCAGCAGAACCAGGCTCAGGGAGGGGCAGTCTTCTGCTGGGACTGGTTGGGGCTGAGGGAGAGAACCAAGAAAAAGACATGCTGTGGAGGGGAGCAGAGATCAATCACTAATGATTAAATGCAGAGTGGTGCATACAGAGCAAAAAGAGAAAGAAACAGTGCATCATGGGAACCCCCCAGCAGTCTAAGTCTATAGCAGCATAACTAAGGGATGGTTCAGGGTCACCTGATCCAGCCCTAACTATAAGCTTTAGCAAAAAGGAAAGTTTTAAGCCTAATCTTAAAAGTAGAGAGGGTGTCTGTCTCCCTGATCCGAATTGGGAGCTGGTTCCACAGGAGAGGAGCCTGAAAGCTGAAGGCTCTGCCTCCCATTCTACTCTTACAAACCCTAGGAACTACAAGTACGCCTGCAGTCTGAGAGCGAAGCGCTCTATTGGGGTGATATGGTACTATGAGGTCCCTAAGATAAGATGGGACCTGATTATTCAAAACCTTATAAGTAAGAAGAAGAATTTTAAATTCTATTCTTCTCCCTGATCCAAATTGGGAGCTGGTTCCACAGGAGAGGAGCCTGAAAGCTGAAGGCTCTGCCTCCCATTCTACTCTTACAAACCCTAGGAACTACAAGTAAGCCTGCAGTCTGAGAGCGAAGCGCTCTATTGGGGTGATATGGTACTATGAGGTCCCTAAGATAAGATGGGACCTGATTATTCAAAACCTTATAAGTAAGAAGAAGAATTTTAAATTCTATTCTAGAATTAACAGGAAGCCAATGAAGAGAGGCCAATATGGGTGAGATATGCTCTCTCCTTCTAGTCCCTGTCAATACTCTAGCTGCAGCATTTTGAATTAACTGAAGGCTTTTCAGGGAACTTTTAGGACAACCTGATAATAATGAATTACAATAGTCCAGCCTAGAGGAAATAAATGCATGAATTAGTTTTTCAGCATCACTCTGAGACAAGACCTTTCTAATTTTAGAGATATTGCATAAATGCAAAAAGCAGTCCTTTATTTACCAATATAACTTTGATGTCATTTGAAGTCCGTGAATCAAACATTTTTCTTCTTCTACTAGGGTAGATTAAACTTTTTGTGGTACACAGCACCAGCTACTGTACTAGAGGGGCCGAGCAATCATTATGTGTCACTGATTTCAAAATACACTTCTGTTTAACCAGATGTGCAGTGCCGTGACATGTCAATCATCTGTGTCCAATCAGATTTCAGGGGAGTCCAGAGCAACCCTGGCCTCCGCTCTAGCTCCACCCATGCCAGGAATTGTTCAACATTTGACATTTCCTGTTTCACCGTGGACTCAAAATTTGGCACTTCCTGTTTCAGTGTGAACTTGCCATTGTATTCCCGTGAGATTTCATGAATTCTCATCTGTCAACCCAGGAAGTGTTTGACATTTCACATTTCCTTTATCACTGTGGACTCACAATTTGGCACTTCCTATTTGGGACTCCCTGTACCATGAGCGAGATTCGCACTGCTGCGTGTCACTTCGCTTGTATTAATTGCAAAGATAAAAATAACTAAAAATAAAGAATTAAACCTTTCTGGGTTTGACACTTTGACAGCTGCACCCACCTCATATGATGATGGGGCAAAACTGTAAAGTGGCGTGACTTGGCCAGATGCTGTTTTTTTTTTTTTTTTAATTAAACCGTGCACAGAATTCTATTTACATCATTTCTATGATGTCGATCCCAAGGTAACAGTGACTGTTGTTTGCTGCCTCAGAGTATGGACCTTGAAAAACACAACAGGACTAAAGGATTTTTCACTGATATATGAGAGTGACCAGAGGGGCATAGTTATGAAGTGTTTACCTTCTGCAGCCACAATGCATCAGTCCGACTACAGCGTACAATGCATCACTAGTGTCATGACAAGTTTCTTTCTACTGACTCAGTTGGCATTTTGTATGCTCAACGCCCACGTTCTTCAAATAATGAGTTGACTTGCAATAATATGGGTGTGTTGATCTAAACCTGAGGTGTGTTCATGATAAACCAATTTAAAAACCTGGTTGAAATACATACAGTTGTGCTCAAAAGTTTACATACCCTGGCAACATTTTTGATTTTTTTTTTTTTTTTTTTTTGGCCTTTTTTCATAGAATATAAATTATAACAAAAAACTTTTTTTTTTCACTCGTGGTTAGTGGTTGTGTGAAGCGATTTATTGTCAAACACCTGTGCTTACTCTTTTAAATTATGATGACAACAAAAACTACCCAAATGACCCTGATTAAAAGCATACATACCCTGGTGATTTTGACCCGATAACATTAGTACAGCAGGTAACTGTAAGAATAGTTCAAATCCGGTTACAAGCACCAGAATGTGGCTGTATATACCTTTTGGTACATATTGTAGAAAAAAAAAAAAACTTTAGCCATTTGAATTTTCAATAGGGGACCAAGTAGGGATCAATTGAAGAATTGCAGAAGGGTCAAAAAAAAAAAAAAAAATGTTCCAATCATATTGAAAGTGATACTACATTATGTGTCTGATGATAATGATTCCAAAAAGGTACAGTTTGGACTAACTGTGCCTGAATGTTCTGGTGTTATGGGGTAAAAACAGCAAGAATGGTGACAAAGGTCAGTTTCAGTTTGTACAGGGATCAAAAGTTAAAGTTGCTCCACTTATGGTAAAATGTGGTGCAAATTATTGGTTGAGCTAATAGGATTAACAAATGGAATAGTTCTGACTGTGTTGAATGTTTGGTCTCCAAAGTAAAGGTCAAACAATGTTGACGTCCATTGGATTCTATGACATGTGACATATGTTACCCCGTAACATGATAACTAAGCATGACACATGGTGCAAACTATTTCTTTTTAAAACCTTATTAACTCAACCAATAATTTGCATCATGTTTTACCATAATTGGAGCAACTTTAACTTTTGACCCCTGTACAAACTGAAACTGACCTTTGTCGCCATGCTTGCAGTTGGTCACCCCCTGACTCTGGTCTGCTTGAGGTTTCTTCCTCAAAACTGACACTAGGGAGTTTTTCCTTACCACTGTTGCCTGTGTGCTTGTTCAGGGGGTTGGTAAGTTTAGACCTTACTCTTGTGATGTGCCGTGGGGTGACTTATGTTGTGATTTGCTGCTGTATAAATAAAATAAACTGAAGCGAATTGAAGCTCCTATATGAGTAGTGCAGCAAATAACTGAAACAATACTTTACATGGTGATACAAGCACCAAATCTGGCACAAATTCTCCTTAGACATTGCAAAACTGGCAGGCCACATGAATTTTCAATAGGCGGGGTCAATTTAAGAATTACATAGGGGTCAAAATATAAAAATGCTCCAATCATATTGAAAACTACAAGGTCTGTTAGAAAAGTAAAGGACCTTTTTATTTTTTCAAAAACCTGATGGATTTGAATCACGTGTGCTTGCATGAGCCAACCTTGAACCTTCGTGCGCATGCGTGAACTTTTTCACGCCTGTTGATTGCATCATTTCCTGGTAAGCAGCCTTTGTGTGGGACGTGTGCAGTGCGTTCGGCAGATTTTCATTTCAAGGAAAAAGACGGAATGACTGGAGCAGCGCCGCATCAGATTTTGCCAGAAACTGGGCAACAGCCAGGTGGAAACCATTCGGATGATTCAGACGGCTTTCGGTGAAGATCCTATGGGCATCACACAGATTAAGGAGCGATACAACCGGTTTAAAGCATCTGCACAACGGTGGAGAGCGAGCCACGCTCCGGTCAGCCATCAACATGCTGAAATGACCATATCGTTTCCAAAGTGAATGCTGTGGTGATGTGGGACTGTCGTGTGACTATCTGAGAAATTGCAGAAGAGGTGGACATCAGCACTTTTTTGGCACATTCCACTGTGAAAGAAGATTTGGCCATGAAAAGGAGTGGCAGCGAAATTCTTTCCTGAAGCTTCTGATGGCAGCACAAAAGCGCTTCCATGTTGAAGCCTCACAGGACATGCTGTGACATGCCCACCTCTTCCACAATTTCTCGGATAGTCACACGACTGAAAAGCCACCGAAAGCCGTCTGAATCATCCGAATGGTTTCCACCTGGCTGTCACCCAGTTTCTGGCAAAATTTGATGCGGTGCTGCTCCAGTCGTTCCGTCTTTTTCCTTGAAATGAAAATCCGTCGAGCGCACAACACGTCCTCACACAAAGGCTGCTTACCAGAAAATGATGCAATCGACAGGCGTGAAAAAGTTCACACATACGCACGAAGGTTCAAGGTTGGCTGATGCAAGCACACGTGATTCAAATCCATCAAGTTTTTGCAAAAAAAAAAAAAGGTCCAATACTTTTCTAACAGACCTCATATACCAACTTATTTCTTTGATAATAAAGATTCCAAAAAAGGTATAGTTTGGACTATCTATGACTGAATGTTCTGGAGTTATGGGGTAAAAACCTTAAGAATGGTGACAAAGGTCAGTTTCAGTTTGTACAGGGGTCAAAAATTAAAGTTGCTCCAATTTTAGTAAAAAAGGGTGCACATTGTTGATTGAGCTACTTGGATTAATAAATGGAATAGTTTTGACTGTGTTGAATGCTTGGTCTCTAAAGTAAAGGTCAAATAATGTTGACGTCCTTTGAATTCTATGGCGTGACATATCCCTGTAACGTGATAACTAAGCATGATACATGGTGCAAACTATTCCTTTTTGAAACCCTATTAACTCAACCAATAATTTGCATCAGCTTTGAACAAAATTGGAGCAACTCTAACTTTTGACCCCTGTACAAACTGAAACTGAACTTTGTCACCATTCTTGTTGTTTTTCCCCCATAACTCCATAGAATTCAGTCATAGATAGTCCAAACTATACCTTTTTGGAATCTTTACAATCAGACAAATAATGTGGTATAATTTTCAATGTGACTGGAGCATGAACAAATTCTTTGTGTAATCTTCTGTGACAAGTGAAAACAGCAGAACCAACTATTAGAGAGAACTCCCAAATCCTCCAGCTCACAGGCTTCTTCAGAGAAAAGCCTTTTTCTCACCTCCAAAACTAGAAGTTTCTGAGCCCCTGAGCTGAGGGGGAATTTCACAGGCGAATGAGTGACAATGTCTCCGTTTGCCATTCTTGATTGCGGTTCCACGGCTTCCCTTAAAAAACGTGCGCACACCTCCCAGTTGAAGACGGGGCTGGGAGAGTGGCGCGTCCCGTCGCTGGAAAACTGATTTGGTTCTGCAGTGACAGAACCCCCTGCGCCTGCGCTGTGGTCCGCTCCTCTGTTCCTCCACATCCAGGCGAGGTGAGAGCGGCGCACACAACAGCGCCACACGGACCAGAGCTGCTGGCGGATACGAAGCGAAGCGCACGGCTTTGGATTGTGCACAGCGCCAACTCCAACACAAATGGATATTACCGTGACTTTGTTGTCCCTTTTCCTCTGTGCCTCACCAGGTAAGCGCACAGCATGAGAGCTTTCACTGTGAGCATCATCTCCCTGATTTATTTTATGCTTTTCAATGTTGCACCTTGCGCGTAAACGTTCCAGATCTTTGCGCAGGGACTCTGACCTGCGGATGGTTGTGTTTGTATCTGCTCACTCACACTTTGTCGCTGAGTAAACTGAAAGGAACCAAAGCGCAGGTAAAACGGATTACACGCACGCGCTGCAGCCCGTGGAGAACGCACGGTGCTGGATGAAATCTGCGTGACTTTTCCCACAGCTATGTTAATGAGCGAAACGCGCACAGTCAGTTTGTGCAAATCAAATAAACCCCACGCCAAGTTTACGCACTCTTAACATTCGTTTCTCTTCAGCAGCTTTGGCGTTCGGATCTGATTCAGACTACCAGATCGATATCATCAATGAACTTGACCTGGCGAACGCCACCTATGGAATTACCCAAGTGGCGGGGCTCCACAACGGCAGCAAAGCCTTCCTTTTCCGAGGTAACACTTTAGAAGTGGCCATTTAGTGCATGCACATGCACGTTCTTTGCTCAATCAGTTATTTTGTGTGTGTGTGTGTGTGGGGGGGGGGGGGGGGGGGGGGGGGTGTTGGTGCTTGGTGCTGAGACAGAAAAGTCTCCTTCAGACGCGCTTTGCGCTCCGGCACAATCGCACTGAGCCGAAGTCCTGTCAAATACACGGTCCTGTTCGGTTTGAGGTCAGCCTGAGAGGAGCTCCGGGCAGGAGCACAGTAGTTGGAGAGGTTATGGGATAAAAAAGAGTTGACAAGATAAAGATCTGGTTGGTTGTTGTTATGACTGAGTTGATTCTTGTGCTTCAATCTGTGTTTCAGGCTGAAGGTTCAATGATTAAATTTGAGTTGATTTCCAAAACTAAATGTGTCACTGAAACAGGAACATTCAAGAACGCAGGAAAACACCTCTAAAAATGGGTATGAAGTATTTTATTTAAAAACCTTGTGAAGTGCACCAACATTAAGACATTTTGTCATTTATTTTTCTTAACATTGATGCTTATCTGTGTTTGGATATATATATATATATATATATATATATATATATATATATATATATATATATATATATATATATATATATATATATATATCTTTTTTTTTTTTTTTCCAAGTTTAAATGGTTAACTGTCTATATTTCAGCACATTTTAAGCTATGATGGTGCTGGTTGATTAGTTCCCAAACTGTCTGATATGGATGCTTAAGTTGTCACGCTCTCATTTCTAACAAATGCAGTATTGATTGCTGCTAACATTGTGGACAGTAGAGAAGGATTTCAATTAAATGTTCATTTTTCTACATGCCCTGCAAGGTTTCAGTCATGTTCATGCAAGTTAAAAATGCACATTGATTTGGCTAGAGTTTGGATAATGTGTAAGTTTCACAAATCAACACTCAACCATCCTGAAAGAAGGGAAGAAAGTAAGAATCTATTCTTGGTTTGATTGACAGCTCTTCTTGATGACCATCACCTGTTTTCTTTGAGTTGTTCCCTTTCAAAAAATCAGCTATATTTTTATACATTATCTGTCACAATAAATCCAGTACTTTTTGTAGTCTTGAGTTTTGTAATTATTTAATGTATTTCTTTTTTAAATAGATTAGTTTAATTTTTCTTGCACTTCAGCACTGTCTTCCAAAGTTGTTAATGCTCATTCAGAGTTGTTTTTGGAGACTACTGGATTAATCTATTGGAAATAAATTTATAAAGTAATTCAATGGTTTATCTTCGGAATGAGGATGAACTGCTTGGGGTCATCTAATGATGGATTTAAAAAAAGAAGATTTTTTTTTTTTTTTTTAAATATTGAATCAGATCTGATCCATAGTTCCACAAAATGCTTCTCACAACCCATAAGGACTGCTGTATGGCATGATCTTAATATAACCAATAGGGGTCAGTAAATGTACACAAGATTTCCAGTATGAAATTTGACTTATTTGCAGCCATACATTGGGAGTCTGACAGACTTCAAAAATGGTTATACTGTAATTTGTATCCCAGTAGGAATGTGTGCTAACATCACACCAAAAGGGAAGGAATTCTTCCAATTTGCTAATGAGAGCTTTGTTCATGAGGTAAAAACATCCAGTTTCATGTCCGTAATATGGTATTTGTATGCATCTTTTTATATGGATGCATTTTGAGTTACAATGCATTGATTACTCATAAAAATAATGGAGTTATTCATTGAGTATGATAAAAATATTAATGAGCTGCAGACAGTTGAATGATTCCTTGGTTGTGTTGTGGGAATTCTTTCACTGGAGAGTAGAATTACTTTTAAGTGGTTCTTCAAAAACTCCACAAACCTGGATTTAAAAATGCAATTTTTGGAACAGAATCTTTTTTGCTTTACCAGTGAAAATGTTCAAATCAAATGATTCTTGACACTGAAAGTGCATGCTGGCTGCAGGCAGCATGAATCTGTAATGAGCAGCATTGGTTGTTGAGTGGCAGCGTGTTTTGTGTTTGCAGTTTTTTATTTTCATGCTTGGCTGAAAGGGGGGTTTTCTTGGCTGTGGAGAGGCAGATCTATCCAAGATTCAGGGCTCGAGGCCATATGAGGATTCACACACACAAGCGCACATTCACACGCCTTTTTCACCCTCACCTCGACTCCCCATCTCTGTGCTGTGATCCATGCAGCTGCCACTCTGCTGTGCGTTGAGTTGCACCAATAAGATTTTTTTTTTTTTTTTGTGAGAGGAGTTTAATCCAACAGAGAGAACCTGTTAGTGTTGGAGAGGTTAGGTGTTATGATCTGTTTAACAGTTCGCCCACCCTCATGCTGCTTTTACAGCTCTTTAACATACATGGCTTCATAAAGTGCTATAGCCAAATTTGACACAAGTTCGGGAGCATTTTCTAATAATTTAGGCTAGTGCAGTGCCCGTAGGAAGCTTGTATTCCTATAGAAACTTGGGAGCTTAAGTAGATTTTTCATGGATGGGCATATGAGGCTGTGTTTGAAGATGGGATGTACAAAGAAGTGTACTTACTCTTACATAGTTTTAACTGACAAAGTGTGCGTTTGTTAAGACGCCTATTGTATGTATATTTTTCTCCTTTTGTCCGCAAGAAAAGAGTCTTGAAGATTTTGGAAAACACCTGAAGATGAAATTGTGTTGTTGCAAAATCAGCATGTGCAACAAAAAAGAAATTATTGATGGGAGTCGTTTTGTGTCCTTCATGCATGATCAAATAATTTCAACTGCTGTTTCATATGAACAAAGGAATCTGAATCTTACTTGTCAGTGTGATAAAATATCACTTTCCACCTCAAACCTAATTTTATTTCTCCTCCTGTGAAAATACATTGTGCAGCACAACAGTGCTACTGCTAAAGGTAGCAGGATGCAACAGAATGGGGGATTGAAAAATCCTCTTTTGTTTTGTCACACATTTAATCTGTTTTGGAAGCACTGGGTAAATTTGCCAAAGCAAAGTTTGCTGTCTTCACTAACACTGTATTGAGGCTGCTCCATTTCAGGTTTTACAGTTTTTCAGTATAAACTAGAGATGAGATGTCATGAAAATGTCATATGATGATCATGGAGTTCAAAATTATCACAGTATCAGCCGTATCTCTATATTATTAACCCTATTTAGGACTTCAGTGAACACAGTGTTGAGAAAGCAATTGCCATGGGGTCCAATGGACCCCAAAAGTCCTCAATAGGGTTAATATTAGTTCCTTCAGAATTTATTTATATATATTTATTTATTTATTTTAGGTTTTTAAGGTTTTTGGCAGTCCTAACAGCCTATTTATGACATTTTATGGCTGGTAATTATTTCAAGGTGGGAAAAAGCATATGTTCTATTAAGATGATTGTAATGTAATATGCTTGTAGGTGTGTGATGTGTTACGGAAACAAGAAGAGGAGCATGTGGAAGACATGGTGTTATGGCTGTGAGCTTTGTAAATGGACAGTAAAGTTACTTTTCTAAATGAAGTCAGTGGTCAAGCCTCATCAATATAACATGGTGTCCGAAGTAAAGACAGAAGAAGAGTGACGGTATGGTGCAGTTTCAACCACTGAGTTTGTGTTTGCAAGGCAATCTTGCCGAAAATTGCAGGAACTGGAGTCAGCGTTTTGAGCTCTTCTGTACTGCTAGTGGCATCATGGAGAAATCCAAGAAGGTGCAGTGTGCAACGTTTCCTCACATCACGGGAGAGAAGGTGATTAAAGTATGTAACACATTTGTCTTTGAGGACAGCGAGAAAGACAAAATAGATGTGCTGAAGCAGAAGTTTCAGAACTGTAGTGAGCCAAGGAAAAACTTATCTTACATATGGCACATGTTCTTCATATGAGCCCAGAAGCAGTCAGTCCACTGATTTGCATGTAATGGATTTAAAATATAAAGCTAAGGACTGTGAATTTGGACTGATGCATGACTCCTTGCTACAGTAGTGTTCAGAATAATAGTAGTGCTATGTGACTAAAAAGATTAATCCAGGTTTTGAGTATATTTCTTATTGTTACATGGGAAACAAGGTACCAGTAGATTCAGTAGATTCTCACAAATCCAACAAGACCAAGCATTCATGATATGCACACTCTTAAGGCTATGAAATTGGGCTATTAGTAAAAAAAAAGTAGAAAGGGGGTGTTCACAATAATAGTAGTGTGGCATTCAGTCAGTGAGTTCATCAAGTTTGTGGAACAAACAGGTGTGAATCAGGTGTCCCCTATTTAAGGATGAAGCCAGCACCTGTTGAACATGCTTTTCTCTTTGAAAGCCTGAGGAAAATGGGATGTTCAAGACATTGTTCAGAAGAACAGCGTAGTTTGATTAAAAAGTTGATTGGAGAGGGGAAAACTTATACGCAAGTGCAAAAAATTATAGGCTGTTCATCTACAATGATCTCCAATGCTTTAAAATTGACAAAAAAATGCATGGAAGAAAACGGTAAACAACCATCAAAATGGAAAGAAGAATAACCAGAATGGCAAAGGCTCACCCATTGATCAGCTCCAGGATGATGATCAAAGACAGTCTGGGGTTACCTGTAAGTGCTGTGACAGTTAGAAGACACCTGTGTGAAGCTAATTTATTTGCAAGAACCCCCCCCCACAAAGTCCCTCTGTTAAATAAAAGACATGTGCAGAAGAGGTTACAATTTGCCAAAGAACACATCAACTGGCCTAAAGAGAAATGGAGGAATATTTTGTGGACTGATGAGAGTAAAATTGTTTTGGGTCCAAGGGCCGCAGACAGTTTGTGAGACGACCCCCAAACTCTGAATTCAAGCCACAGTTCACAGTGAAGACAGTGAAGCATGGTGGTGCAAGCATCATGATATGGGCATGTTTCTCCTACTATGGTGCTGGACCTATATATCGCATACCAGGTATCATGGATCAGTTTGGATATGTCAAAATACTTGAAGAGGTCATGTTGCCTTATACTGAAGAGGACCATGCCCTTGAAATGGGTGTTTCAACAAGACAATGACCCCAAGCACACAAGTAAACCAGCAAAATCTTGGTTCTAAACCAACAAAATCAATGTTTTGGAGTGGCCTGCCCAATCCCCGGACCTAAATCCAATTGAGAACTTGTGGGGTGACATCAAAAAAGCTGTTTCTGAAGCAAAACCAAGAAATGTGAATGAATTGTGGAATGTTGTTAAAGAATCTTGGAGTGGAATAACAGCTGAAAGGTGTCACAAGTTGGTTGACTCCATGCCTCACAGATGTGAAGAAATCATGAAAAACTGTGGTTATACAACTAAATACTTGTTTAGTGATTCACAGGATGGCTAAAAAAGCAGTTTAAACATAATAGTTTTGAGTTTGTAGTATAAACAGCAGATGTTACTATTATTGTGAACACCCCCTTTTCTACTTTTTTTTACTAATAGCCCAATTTCATAGCCTTACGAGTGTGCATACCATGAATGCTTTGTCTGGTTGGATTTGTGAGAATCTACTGAATCAACTGGTACCTTGTTTCCCATGTAACAATAAAAAATATACTCAAAACCTGGATTAATCTTTTTAGTCACGTAGCACTACTATTATTCTGAACACTACTGTACATGGCAGAATTGTTTGTGGTATAATTGATGACCAGTGAAAAAGAGACTGCTAAGGGAAGCCGATCTGACCCTAGAAAAAGCTATTGATATCTGTTGTGCAAGTGAAATAACAACCAGTCAAGTCAAAGCACTGACTAGAGAAGTAGAAATGAACAGAGTACAGCCTGTCAGACAAAAAGAAAGTGAAAGCAAACAGAAAAAAATGAGCCAGTTTGCAGCAGATGTTGTTTCAAGCATGGAACTAAAAAATGTCCAGCTGTTGGAAAAAAACATGTAAAACATTCAAAAAAAGAAAATCATTTTGCTAAGATGTGCAGATCACAGTCAGCAGCATCAACAGAGGAAGAATGTGCATGCAAGTGAGGAAGAACATGACATGTTTATTAGCACAGTCAGGAAGGACCATGAGGATCCATGCCAGCCTTGTAAAACATCCCCATACCACTATAAAGTCTTTTTTTAATTAAAAATAGACATGTATACTTCACCTGTGTATAATAAAATATATAAAATAAAATAGTTTTTTTTTTAAGTATTCTTGCCTTAGATACAGACGAATGCGGTTAATGGAGGCGGAGGGGGGGAGGTTTGCATACACTGTAAACACAAAGTAAACTTAAACTGTAGATTCTTAAAAGGATCATACAGATGTAACTTTAATTGTAAACTTGCAGGTATTTTGGATAAAAACCTATCCAAATGTTCAAAATGTTGCGGAAATGTGATGGATAAGTGTCATTAAAATGTACTGAAGCACGACCAGTGGACACTTTTTCTGGGTGTTTCTTTTTAATGAAGCAGCTTCTTCATTCCTGCTGTTATAGTATACATCCTCCGTGGCATTTGTTTTCCAGAATAATCCAGTTTCGTCATAGTTAAACACTTGTTGCGGGACATAGCCTTCCTTCACAAGTGCAGCAAAACGTGACGTATTCTTCCGCTGCCTTAAACGTTCACACTAGAAGGTTCTCCTCCTTCTTCTCTCCACTTTCCTTTTTGCTCTGGTGGCGTCCCGAAGTGCAACATGTAACTCAGATTTCCGCTCGCATTCCAAACAAAAATATGGACCAAGCGACGGCTCGTATTTCAAAAAACTCACATGTCGAGGTTCCACTGTAACTTGAAACTGAACACAAACAAGTGCTTTATCACCACACACAGTTGGTGCCAGCGGACTGAGACCGGATGAGGAAAAAGTGAGTGCAGTGATGCAGGTCCTGGACACAGAAAATAAGCAGGATCTGCTGAGGTTCATGGGGAAGATTCAATACCTTGCAGAGTTCTTCAGTGCACCTTTAAGAGAGCTGCTTGTCAGTGACATGGAGAGACACTGGGAAGAAACACAAAAGAGGAGTTTTGAGCATCTTAAACATCTGGTCACCAACACTCCAACCCTCAAGTTTCATGATGTTAACAAACCACTGACACTCTCAGTAGATGCCGGCTCAGAAGGCATTGGTGCAGGCATATTGCAGGATGGACAACCAGTAGCTTATGGGTTAAGAGCTCTCACAGACTGTCAGCGCAGACATGTGCAAATTGTAAAAGAACTACTCGCCATCATCTATGGATGTGAGAAATTCCATCAGTATATGTACTGAAAAAACATTCAGGTTGAGAGTGACCACAAATCACTGGAGAGTATCTTCAAAACACCTTTGCACCAAGCTCCCATCATGAGACTCCAGAGAATGCTGCTTGGGCTGCAAAGATACAGCCTTAAAGTCACCTATCGACCAGGCAAGGACATTGCAGATGCACTGAGTCGAGCATTCTTCATGAAGATTCAAGAAGAGCTACTGCAGAATGAACATGATCACACATCATCTACCCGTGTCAGAGGAAAAACTGCACAAGTTCAGGGCAGCAACAGCGGACGAGCCCGAAATGCAGTGACTCAAACACATTCCACTAAGAGGTTGGCCGATTGTAAAAAGTTCAGTACCAAAATAAAATCATCCCTACTGGACATTAGATATGAAATCACACACACCACACACACACATCAGTGCTGATGTTCAAGGCAGCAAAGCTTGTTGTTCTACATCAGTTGAGACAAGGGATGCTTAATAAACTCTATAAATCACACTTGGGGATTGTTAAAGTAAAGTAAGTAAAATTTATTTCTAAAGCACATTTAAACACACTTTACACTGACCAAAGTGCTGTACATAGTTAAAAATAAATAAATAAATAAATAAATAAGCAAGAAATATTCAAAGAAACAAAACAACTGATTACAACATCAGCAGCAAGATACAAACACAACAATCATTGACATGACAAGACATGGCATAACCAGTTAACGGTTAATTAGTAGGGAATGCTAGTGTAAAAAGGTATGTCTTGAGCTTGGATTTAAAAACAGTAATAGATGGGGTATCTCTGATAACAGGAGGCAGATGGTTCCACAGTCGGGGATCAGCGACTGCAAAAGCTCTGTCCCCTTTTAACTTGAGACGAGTTCGGGGGACATGAAGGAGACCTTTACTGGAAGATCTCAGAGACCTGGGAGCAACAGCAGGATGAATGGCAGTAGCTATGTAGTTAGGGGCCAGGCCATGAAGAGCTTTAAAAAACATTAACAGTAATTTAAATTGGATCCTGTACTGGACAGGAAGCCAGTGTAATGTGGCTAGGACAGGTGAGATATGTTCATGTTTTTTCCTGTTAGTAAGCAACCTAGCAGCAGCATTTTGGACCATTTGAAGCCGTGACACCAGTGTTTGAGGGAGACCAAAGTAAAGAGAGTTACAGTAGTCTAGACGTGAAGTTATAAAGGCATGGATAACTTTTTCCAGGTCACTGTAACACAGAACAGATTTGAGTTTTGCAATAATTCTTAATTGATAAAAGCTAGTTTTAACAACAGAAGAGATTTGTTTGTCAAGATTGAGTTGAGAGTCTAGAATTACACCCAAGTTTCTTGCATAAGTTTTGACAAATGGAGTGAGGGAGCCAACATTCCTGGAGATGGAGTTAATGGATTTTGGGGGGCCAAAAATTATAACCTCAGTTTTATCCTCATTTAACTGGAGGAAGTTATTGGCCATCCAGATTTTAATTTCTTTCAGACAATCCAGGAGAGGCTGCAGGGAATTTCCAGATTTGAGTGGAAGATACAACTGATATTCGTCAGTATAAAAGTGGAATGAAATATTAAATTTTCTGATTATGTTCCCCAATGGAAGCATATATAAACAGAAAAGAACAGGACCCAGGATGGACCCCTGAGGGACCCCACAAGACACAGGGGCAGGGATGTGAGGAGTACTGGCCTATAGACACAGAAAAGGTTCTTTCTTTGTTAAGTGCAAAGAAAGAGCCAGAGATGTTTTGTGTTGGCCACATGTCTACACACGTTGAAGAGATACCCCCATTTTGGCATCTCTTCACTGGCTTCCTGTCCCAGTGAGATCTGATTTTAAGGTTCTGCTACTAGCCTATAAAATTGTTCACAGACTGCACCTCCCTACCTAGCTGACCTAATTAAACCTTACGTACCAACCTGGGCTTTGCATTCTCAAAGTGCAGGACTACTTAATGTCCCTAGGGTGAATGAAAAGTCTGCGGGTCACAGAGCTTTCTCTTATCATGCCCCTGTTCTTTGGAATGATCTCCCTGCATCAATAAAACAAATTCTGTAGAGACTTTCATATCCAGACTTAAGACGCACTTATTTTCCCTTTCGTATGGCTAGCATACTGACATAGTATGCTACTATGCTTTTTACTCTTTTAATTCATTTTATCAGTAAACAGAGCGGGATGCGGCCTCAACTTTATCTAAATTCTGGGTCTTTTAGTGAAGCTTAGGGCTAGTGGCCGGCGATCACCTTAGTATTTTCTTCTCTTTTTCTTGTTGCTTAATGCTGTTTAAAGCTTGGGACTCCGACGAGTGCGGTCGCATCTCCTCCACTCTCCCTTATCTCTCTGCCTTTAACCTTCAAGTCCCTACTTCACCAGACTGTGAATTCCTCAAATTATATTGGATTCTGGATCTATTGGACTACTATTGGATTAACCATGGAATTGATCAGCTGGTCTCTGAACGCTATTGACACCATTTTTTCGACAAGAAAGTCAGGATCGGGGGATCCTACCTGCCCAGATGGAACATATCCTGCGGGCTATGTCCTCGACTCCTGGGGGTCTTGGCGTGTTGCATGCTTGGCGCCTTTCTCCATTGAGGATGTCGAGGATTTATTTATTTTTGGTCTCATGGCAGCAGGGCTGGTACTTTTTGGCTTATGTGCTGCCCTGATCTACCGGAAAATTGGCAAGACGGCGGCATCAAGAACCACGGCCCCTCGCTTGTCCCTCATGATTAATGAGGTTGGCAAGGCAGTGCATTCTCAGACTGCGTTGACTCTTGAACTCAGACGCAAATTGGATGACACCTTGGAGCTGATGCGTGTCTTGCAATTCATAATTGGGAATATTCTAAATTCATAATTGGGATTTGGCTGTTCAAGTGGAACTGTTAAAAGTGTTTTTCACTGCTCAGCTACAACACTCCAGGCTATCTAGCCTCAAGGACAAATTGCCCACTGTTTACCTCCAGAGGAATTTAATCAGGCCTTGGTGAGATTATTCGGCTCCATTCTTATCTCAACCCACAAAGACAATAAACTGATAGACTTACACATGGACTGAAGCATGCCCCAGTTTTTCCCTGTCACCTTCCTTCCTGTCCCCCCCCCCCCCCCCGCGGCAGGCCCCCATTCTTCCCCAGCTGGCAGGTGGTGCGACTCCAGTTGCAGTGGCTACCACACACTCATATCACCTCAATTTGGAAAACAAACTGTTTCAAGTTTAGTGCACATAAACAATGTCAAATGTATTAATGTATTAATGTCTTAATTCTGATGTGTGCCATTATTATGATATACTAGTAATAACTGTGGATTAATTGCTGTTTGTCTTGGAATGTGACTGTGGCAGTCTCGTTGTTGTAATGACAGTGATAATAAAGCTATCCATCCATCTGACAAATTACACTATTCGTTCTCTTTCTGATGCTTAATTCTGCTTTTTTTTCTTTTCTCTCTGTTTGAGGTGCAGCTCCATCCAGAGATGGGTGTGGTATCTGTTCCGGAAACCGTCCTGTGCACCGGCAACATTTCCTGTATGTTCGTTTTGTGAATTGTTTTGTAATTTGTGTCTGTAGCATGGCCCAAGCAGAGGCTCACCCCTTTGAGTCTGGTCTGCTTGAGGTTTCTTCCTCAGAGGGAGTTCTTCCTTACCACTGTTGCTCTGGGGGTTGGTAAGGTTACACCTTACTTGTGTGAAGCACCTTGAGGCAACCTTGTTGTGATTTGGCGCTATATAAATGAAAATAAATTGATATTGAGATGGTGTCACAGTGTCCCACTTGTAATGACAACCGTAATAGCAACCCGAGAGAGCTGCTACTCTCACATCCTGTATTGGACAGTCTGTGGGAGAAAGTAGGCAGTGATCTCTTTCACCTCAGAGGATCTGCTTTGTGTTGATTTTTTTTTTTTACCATATTCCCTGAAATAGCAAAGTGAGAGACACCACAAGTTTTAGTGTCCAGTGGTGGGCACACTTCCGATAATCCGATAACAGATAATTATCGAAGATAATGTTTTCATTAACGTATTATCTTTTTAGATAACTTTAAAAACCATTATTGGACTAATTATCTTCAAACTTTAACAAAACTAATTTGGACAAGTTATTTAAATTACTGTCATGTCTGAAGTTTTATAAAGTGAAAATATCAGATATATGTTTTAGTTTTAAAATAATGTGCTAATTTTTAAGGTTTTGTGAGCACATGCTGAGCCCAGCAGTGCATTATGGTAGGACAGGGTGTTCACGACAGGACAAATGCATTTCAGACAAACTGTTCAGGCTCCACAGACAGCAGCATAAACTCTAGTGCCTAAAACTCTCGTGAATATATTCTTTGTTTATAGACGTTTTTGTAATTGCGTTTTGTTAAATTCCACACATCTTAATGTAGCAGCCGGATTATCTGGGATTTTGTTTTGGAAAGATTCAAGGTGTTCATGGCAGTATTTTTTATTTTTATTTTTTTACAAATTAAGTTTAAAACAAAACAACAACCACAACAACAACAACAACAAAAAACATTGCAAGACAGCCTCTGCGGTGTTTGCACAGGCACAGTGTGAGTGGTTGGATGCTTGTACCTCACGACGGCCGACCAGAATAATATCAACAGGTTGATTTCATTCGACCATACGATCGGCGATAGGTGGTCGTCAGATGTTAAATGCAGCTTGTTACTCCATGTACACCACACGATGCAGGACGCGTGATTAACCTGAAACTCGGTCCAAAAAATTCTCTTGCACAGTGTAAAGGCCCAACATTTATGTGTCACTATTGAGTGCACGTTTTACAACATCATAAAAGTGCGCATATTCTCTCCACATGTAAACATTTTGCGGATGACACTTCCAGGGCTCTGTAAAATGCTTGTTTTTACAAATAAAAAATGGAATATTTTACAAGCACATTTATCTCAATTATCTGTAAACACCAACACGTGACCAACGTCATGTGTTGGTTTACATAATGAATGATTGAACCAATCAGTGTTTAGCAGAGGCACATTTTACCCAGAATCCTTTGCGATCCTTTGTGATCTGTCAAACCTCAGAATTATTGCATTATTCAACATTAAAAGATATATGTATATTTTAAACTTTGTACAATGACAGAATTGACATTAATGGAGTTATTCTAATTCACACAAAACCATAAGTAAGGATGCCTGTATTTTTCAAGACCTCCGCCTGACCGGAGCATTGTGATTGGTAGAGAGCTGGCTTTGTGACTGCTTTTAGGGTGCTTCAGTGCTGTAGCTGTGTAGTTTTCCAGCAGGGGGCAGCATGTTCAAACATAAGAAATGCTGACTCATGTTTGAGTCTTGATCGTGGTGATAAAAACTCAAATTCAGCTTGTTAGTAGTTGCAAATGTACCAGAGACAATACTGGAATTTATTAGTTTATCTGTAACTTCCGATACAATTTTTGGGTGGTTTATTGGTTTATCTTTATCAAAGATAACTTTTCAGTTATCTCATTATCTGTTATCGAAGTTAATTTTTTGGTTATCTGTGCCCACCACTGGTAGTGTCATATTAGCACTGAAATCAGTGTTGGCAAAGCATGGCATTCCTGATGTTGTCATCTCTGATGATGGTCCTCAGCATGCCAGTGCTGAGTTCAAAGACTTAAAAATGGGAATTCAAGCACATAACATCCAGTCCTGGTCAGTGAAGCAGAAAGAACAGTACAGGCGATTAAAAAAAATCAGAGGTTAATGGTGATTCCTACATTTCACTGCTGGAGTATCGCTAACACACCACTGGAAGGAATGGGATTATCACCGGGCCAGCTACTAATGGGACGGCGCTTAAAAGGGAAACTGCCAACCTCAGCCTTACTCTGTATTCCAGTGAATGCTGTCTGAGTACACAGTCAGCTGAAAGAAAGCAGGAGAAACAAAACTATATTTGAAGGACAAACCAGCACACTGTCTGACCTGCAGGCAGGAGAAATGTCAGGGTGCAAAAAGGAGGGACCTGGCAGCCAGCAAGAGTCCTGCACAAACATGACCAACCGCGATCTTTTGTGGTTTCCACACCTGATGGGAAACGGGAGAGAAGGAACAGAAAGTCCATCCATCCATCCATTTTCTTCCGCTTTATCCGGAGTCGGGTCGCTGGGGCAGCTGCTCAAGCAAAGCCGCCCAGACCTCCGATCCACACACACCTCCCCCAGGTCCTCTGGGGAACCCCAAGGCGTTCCCAAGCCAGCCGAGAGATGTAGTCCCTCCAGCATGTCCTGGGTCTTCCCCGGGGCTTCCTCCCAATGGGACGTGCCCGAACACCTCTCCAGCGAGGCGTCCAGGGGGCATCCGGAAAAGATGCCCGAGCCACCTCAACTGACTCCTTTTAATGTGGAGGAGCATTGCTCGACCTCGAGCTCCTCCCGAGTGACAGAAAGACTGAGAAAACAGAAGGTATCTGGGAAAAACTAAAGAGAAAACATTTCGTGTCACAGATGCAGAGGACCTCAAACTGAATACAGACTCAAGGATGAAACCCTGTGACACAATGACACAGATGCAAGAAACACAAACGGAAAAACAGACCGCTGAATGAACAACTGGAAAACACTCATGTCAAAAGCCAAAGTGGTAGATGATGTTCTGCCTGTTAGATACAGAGAGTAGATCAAGTAAATGCACACGTTAGTTAAAATATATTGTGTTATGCTAGTTAAGAGTCTCACAGGCAAAGGTCTGCATCTGTTGTCCTAAAATTGGACATACAATTCAGGTATCCTAGAATAGAGAGAGTTCACGCAAAAAGTGAAAACTGCATAAACTTGCAACCACTCAGCATAGAAGCTTCCAATTTGGCTCATATTGTTCCTCTTAGGAAGACCCTTTCTAATTGACATTGACCTTCAACAGTTCAGTCAAGGTTAAACTAAACCCCAAAAAGGAATAATCTGTATTTAAATCTGAGGCATGGATGTAGTGTATTGGGTCCTTGAAAAAACAGTGAGTTCAGTTTTCAAGGTCACAATCCAAATGTTAAGGTCACGCAAAAAGTGAAAACTGCATAATCAGCTATAACTTCAAAACTACTCATCATAGAAACTTCCAATTTGGCTCATATTGTTCCTCTTAGGGAAATGCTTTCTGATTGACCTTGACCTTCAAAGGTTCGGTCAAGGTTAAACTTGATCCCAAAAAGGAATATTCTGTATTTAAATCTTATGCATTGGAAGTGGTGTATTGGGTCCTACAAAACAGTGAGTTCACTTTTCAGGTCACAGTCAAAATTTCAAGGTCACACAAAACATCAAAATGCATAAGCAATTTGGATCTGACTTGAATTTCACCATACTGAAGTGTCATTCTGGTAAATGTTTAGTTGGAATTTTTAAGTGGAACCACTTGCAGGAGTTTGTTAGCTTCATGCCAGATCTTTCACTAATGTTTGATCTGATTTGAATTTTACCATTATGAGTTCCAGTTCGGTCAATATTTATTTCATAGTGTGACATCAAAAGTAGCCACTCTGTTGGCAGAGGTAGTTGCTGTGAGCATAGCTCTAGTTATACCTGTTATGGTTTCAGAGATGTTGAAGTACAGGGTTGTCTAAATGAAAGCTATTTTCACAGTCGTTGCAACGTTTTCAGCGTGTAAAATGTTTGGGTACATTTCAAGTTTTTATGTTTAATAAGATATGTTTTCACAGGGTAAATCAACAAAGTGAACGGACTCTCATGCATTTTAACTTAAAATGCATAAAAAGGGGGATGTTATGTACAGTAGTGTTCAGAATAATAGTAGGAGGAAATGGGATGTTCAAGACATTGTTCAGAAGAACAGCGTAGTTTGATTAAAAAGTTGATTGGAGAGGGGAAAACTTATACACAGGTGCAAAAATTATAGGCTGTTCATCTACAATGATCTCCAATGCTTAAAATGGACAAAAAACAGACGCGTGGAAGAAAATGGAAAACAACCATCAAAATGGATAGAAGAATAACCAGAATGGCAAAGGCTCACCCTTGATCAGCTCCAGGATGATCAAAGACAGTCTGGAGTTACCTGTAAGTGCTGTGCAGTTAGAAGACACCTGTGTGAAGTTAATTTATTTGCAAGAATCCCCGCAAAGTCCCTCTGTTAAATAAAAGACATGTGCAGAAGAGGTTACCATTTGCCAAAGAACACATCAACTGGCCTAAAGAGAAATGGAGAATATTGTGTGGACTGATGAGAGTAAAATTGTTCTTTTTGGGTCCAAGGACCGCAGACAGTTTGTGAGACGACCCCCAAACTCTGAATTCAAGCCACAGTTCACAGTGAAGACAGTGAAGCATGGTGGTGCAAGCATCATGATATGGGCATGTTTCTCCTACTATGGTGTTGGGCCTATATATCACATACCAGGTATCATGGATCATTTTGGATATATCAAAATACTTGAAGAGGTCATGTTGACTTATGCTGAAGAGGACATGCCCTTGAAATGGATGTTTCAACAAGACAATGACCCCAAGCACACTAGTAACCAGCAAAATCTTGTTCCAAACCAACAAAATTAATGCCTCGCAGATGTGAAGAAATCATGAAAAACTGTGGTTATACAACTAAATACTAGTTTAGTGATGTTTGGTCTTGTTGGATTTGTGAGAATCTATTGAATCTACTGGTACCTTGTTTCCCATGTAACAATAAGAAATATACTCAAAACCTGGATTAATCTTTTTAGTCACATAGCACTACTATTATTCTGAACACTACTGTAATAGGCTTGTGAGCTTTAGAGGTTTGTCACGAGCCATCAAGGACAAACTTTAGATATGTATGTTGTCATATACTTGTTCTAATATACTTTTGAATGAATGTAACATGATCAGAGTTACTTACATATCCTAAACACAACATTTAGTTATAACAGTAATATTTCACCATCAAAATATCAATAATTCAGAAAAAAAAAAATCACATTTAACAACCACATGTCAAATTAAATGGAATATAGTAAAGCATTTGTTTGACTAAACAAACCAGACATTAGAATTTTATATATGCAGATAAAATATTGTTCGTTGCATTTCAAAGACCTTTCTTCGACTGAGACCTGTGGAGAAAACTGATTGTCAAGACTGAGTTTATGGTCGTCTTATCTTGGAAGAGGCACTCTGGCAGATCTGGAAAGTTTCTGGCCTTGATGTGAGGCAATTTGAAGACCTTTAAATTCAAGCACATCTGGAAAGGAGGGTTTTAGAACTATCTCAAGTTGGAACCAGGAAGTCTTTGTCTTCAGCTCAAATCTTAAGTTTTGGTTGAGAAAACAATGTATTTATTTAATTATGGTGAAGCGAGGCCATGCTGGCTAGTATTGGCTACACTGTTATGTGATTGTGACCCACAGTTTACACCATAGTCTGTGTCATTCAGAGATGTGTGTCAGGTCACTGATTATTGATACCAAATGGTTGTTATGCAGATTGATTAGGCAGACATAGGTCTGATCTTTGATCACTCAAAGTACATGCAACACTGTGATTTTAATCCTCAGTATTTAGCTAAGTATGAGCTTTCTTTGTGGCAAATAATGTTACTAGAGCCGGCTCCAGTGCATTTGAAGACAGAGAGTGATTGTGAAGACATGGTAATTACTGGATGAAGATGACTGGATGTTGTGAGTCAGATGGCCTTGCAGCTGTAAGTATGAATGAAAATGAAGATTTATTGATGCACTTAATGCAGTTGCCATTTCTAAAAGCAGCTGAAGCAGCTGATGCAAAAAAGACCATATGCGATTTAATTTTTTTTTTCCCCCATTTCTCCATTGCATTAAGATGTCAGAGAAATACTAAAGCTGTGTCTGTCAGCTTTCTTTGCAGTTGTTCTGCACTGTGTATAAATGTTGTGATGTTTAGAAAATTATTATATAATGTAGTAAAGCCATTTAATATATAGCCATTCCTATAAGTAAAACATGAAATCAAAGACTGACTTTGCTAGAAGGCACATGGGAGTTCTGAGTTTACACATTCTATCACCAATCTTGTATGTTCAACACATGTTTTGTTTTGGTGACTTCACTCACATGTCTCCCTTGTACAGTCAGGTCTACATGTGTTTGGAGAATGACACAATTTTGCCTCTGTGCACCATCACAATAGAATTGAAATAAAACTGTAGTGCAGATGTTGGGCTTTAATTTTATTTATTTATTTACAACCCCAATTCCAATGAAGTTGGGACATTGTGTAAAATGTAAATAAAAACAGAATACAATGAATTTTAAATCCTCTTCAACCGATATTCAATTGAATACACGACAAAGACAAGATATTTAATGTTCAAACTGATAAACTTTATTGTTTTTGTGTAAATATTTGCTAATTTTGAAATGGATGCCTGCAACATGTTTCAAAAAAGCTGGGACAGTGGTATGTTTACCGCTGTGTTACATCACCTTTCCTTCTAACAACACTCAATAAGTGTTTGGGAACTGAGGACACTAACTGTTGAAGCTTTGCAGGTGGAATTCTTTCCCATTCTTGCTTGATGTACGACTTCAGTTGTTCAACAGTCCGGGTTCTCCGTTGTTGTATTTTGTACTTCATAATGCTCCACACATTTTCAATGGGCGACAGGTCTGGACTGCAGGTAGGCCAGTCTAGTACCCGCACTCTTTTACTATGAAGCCACACTGTTGTAACACGTGCAGAACGTGGCTTGACATTGTCTTGGTGAAATAAGCAGGAACGTCCCTGAAAAAGACGTTGCTTGGATGACAGCATGTGTTGCTCCAAAACCTGGATGTACCTTTCACCATTGATGGTGCCATCACAGATGTGTAAGTTGCCCAGTCAGGCGTTTCAGGTTTCAAATCCCGCAAAACCTCGGAGGTCGCCGCGCTGTGACATCTCAGTCACATTGAGAACTGCACTGAGATGCTCTGATCACGCTGTATTGGACAACACCATTAACATCGCAACATAAAACTATTTTTATACATGTGAGAATCACAGGCTGTCGCTTCTCTATTATCAGTGGGAGCTGTGAGCTACAATTGCTTCCTGATTATGTTGTTCTGGGAGAAAGTGAAGTTTGCTCTTTAACGTCTTGATTATTGTTCATTACAACACTGTTTGTCCTCTTTGTTCCAGACTAATATAATAATATGTCTGAAATTCGGTTTGCGTTTATTAAATTCCACGCAGATTAAACGTAACAGACACGGATTATTTGTTATAATTGTTTTAGCAAGTTTTCAGGGTATCATCATTATTGTGACGAAGAGCATAAAAAAATTAAATTTTTGTAGTATAATATTCATTTACAACTGTCATCGTGTGGATTCTCTATGTTGTTTTGACTGCAGCGACACACAAGGGATTATGGGATACGTGAAAACCCCGAATGCCACGGGCACAAACACACTCCAATACATCACAGATGCTGGCTTTGAACTTTGTGCTGGTAATAATCTGGATGGTCTTTTTCCTCTTTTGTCCAGAGGACACAACGTCCATGATTTCCAAAAACAATTTGACTCATCAGACCACAGCACACTTTTCCACTTTGTGTATGTCCATTTCAAATGAGCTTGGCCCCAGAGAAGGTGGTGGCATTTCTGGATGTTGATGTATGGATTTCGCTTTGCATGGTAGAGTTTTAACTTGCACTTGTAGATGTAGCGATGAACTGTGTTAACTGACAATGGTTTTCTGAAATGTTCCTGAGTCCACGCGGTACGATCCTTTACACATTGATGTCGGTTTTTAATGCAGTGCCGCCTGTGGGATCAGAGGTCCCGGGCATTCAATGTTGGTTTTCGTGTAGAAAGTTCTCTGAATCTTCTGGTTATATTATGGACTGTAGATGATGGAATCCCTAAATTCCTTGCAATTAAACATTGAGAAATATTGTTCTTAAACTGTTGGACTATTTGTTTCACACACAGTTGTTCACAACATGATGATCCTCACCCCATCTTTGCTTGTGAATGGCTGAGCCATTTGGGGATGCTCCTTTTCTACCCAATCATGACACTCACCTGTTTTCACTTACCCTGTTTAGATGAGAGAGATGAGATGAGATTTATGTCATTGTCATTATACGAGTGCAACAACAACGAAATTGCACTTACACTCCAATTACCTCAGACAAAATACAGCAATTAATCCACAATTGTTACTAGTTTACTGTAATAATGGCACACATCAGAATTAAAGACAACACATATACATTTGACATTGTTTATGTGCACTAAAACGTGAGGCAGTCCATCATCTGAATTGAGGAAAAGTGGGTGAAGGCTGCAGCAGGAGGGCCTGTACTGCCCAACTTGGGGAGTTGAAAGCTGCAGCAGTAAAAACTGTGCTGTCTTCGAGGTCGCAGGGAGGAAGAAAGGGTGAGGGGAGTGGAGAGACACCAGGGTGGCGGGGGTAATAGGGTGGATGGAGGGAGGAGACATGGGTTGTGTGCAGATGAGATGTTCTGTCAGTTTCTGTCCGTGTGCTAGGCAACAGCAGGCGGGAGGGGGGGTAGATAGATGAGAGGGGGGCTGAATTCCTTCACCGAGGCCATAGATCTTCTCGGGGAAGAGCAGGGCATTTGACTTTTAGGAGCCGATTAGGCTGCCATGTTGATGTTAGGCGGAGAGATACAGAATCCCATTTACTGCACCTCTGGCCAGCTACAGTCCAAATTTATGAAGAATATTCTCCGGTCCTCAGCAGCGCATTCCTTTGCAGCGCAGTGATATGCTCCAAGATGGTATCCATTTTGCATTTAAGTTCAAGAGTTAACACAGCATTGCCCAACTCATTAATCATGACAGACAGATGAGGGGATGAGATTCTGGTAGCAGTCATCTTGCTAATATTCCTGTAGGTCAGGGTAGCACACAAACCAATCTGCGCCAAACCTCCCACCATAAAAGCAAATAGAAATAAATCATTAACGTCTTCCAAAGAGAGTGGAGCCAAGCATGCAACACTGTATTTCTCTCAGGTGTCATGAGCATAGCCCGCTTGGTAGGTTCCATCGGGGCACGCAGGGTTCCCCAGCCCTGATTTCCTTGTCAAAAAAATTGGTGTCAATAGTGTTGAGAGACCAGCTGATCAATTCCATGGTTAATCCAAATCTTAATTTGAAGAATTCACAGTCTGATGAAGATGGGACTTTGAATTTCGGAGCAGAGATAGAGAACAGAAAGGAGGAGAGGAGAGGGGAGGAATGCAACTGTCCGTGTCCCGGAGTCCCAAGCTGATTCACCTGTGGAGTGTTCCAAGCAGGTTTTCTTTGAGCATTCATCAACTTTTCCTTTATTGTTTTTGTGCAAATATTTTCTAATCTTAAAAAGTGGCACTACACTTTTTAAAAATATTTTAGATTTTTTTGACCATCATTATGTAAGATGCCTTCAGTAATAAAAATGAGAAAATGTACACACCCTGTATCTACCTGTGTGATAGACAAACTGAAGTGTTTATGAGATTTATATGTTATGGAATAGCCATAGTTCTTGAAGATTACATGTGGGGTACCCCAGGGTTCAATCCTTGAGCCATTGCTGTTTCTTTTGTACATTAATGATGTATGTTTGGTTTCCAAGACTGCAAGTTGTATTTTATTTGATCATGATACAACTGTGTTTTGTAGTGGGGATCATTTTGGGACAGCTCTTGGACATGATGGAGAATGAATTACAGAAATTTAAACAGTAGTTCGATTCAAACAAATTGTCGCTCAATTTTGGTCCAACTAAGTGTATCCTATTTGGGAGTAAGTCCAGGAACTTAAGCAGACATTTATTATTACATGATATCGAAATTGAAATTGTAACAGATACAAAATTTATTGGTGTTTATATTGATGATAAATTAAGATGGAAAACATGCATTAATTATGTTAAATGTAAAATGTCTTTAGACATTTTATATCATACATTATTTGTTCCATATATGACATATTGTGTTGAGGTTTGGGGAAATACATATAGAATTAATACTGATCTAATACAGTATATCTGTTGCAAAAGAAAGCTTTAAGAATAATCAGTAATAAACCATATTGTGAGCCAACAAATCCATTATTTGCTTGTTTACAAATTTTAAAATTTTGGGACTTGGTTGATTATATCACAATGCAAAATATGTATAAAGTTTACAATAAACTTTGCTTCAACATGTCCAGGATTCGTTTAAAAGGAGGGACTCCAGCTCCAGTTTGAGACGGATATTGGTATTTGAGAAATTAAAGATCCAAACTACTGTAAAAAGACATTGTGTTTCCGTTAAAGGTGTTAATATTTAGGAATAGGAATAATTGTCCTGATAATATTAATTTACTTGGTATCTTAGTTGGCCCTAAAAGGATTTAAAAAAATAAAAATTACCTGTTATAGTTTGAAGAATTAGGTTTACCATTTTTGTTGTTGTGCTTGGGTTTGTGCACTATTGCTCGTTTGGTTATGTTTTGAAATTCTGGTGCACTGACTGAGTTGTATTGTTTGTGCACATTTCTTTTGTGTTTGTTGTTGTGTTGGTGTGTGTGTGTATATTATATATATATATATATATATATATATATATATATATATATATATATATCCATTTGATGCATTGTATCAGAGTTAGCTTAAAGCTAATTTGCATCTGCAGTCCCTTTGCAGGTCACAATTTGTGTCTAGCTTCACCCTTTTGGCCAAACAGGTTTATTGTTCATTGTTCTTTTATGAGTTTTGTTATTGTCTGTGTTATCTATGTAAATAAATTCATTCATTCATTCAAGTACAGCATCAGTCACGTGGCCGGAGTTTCAAGCTTGCACAAACTCATGCAATATGGCCCCATTGAACCAAAACACTGCAGTGTACTGCATTTACAGCAACTGGCATGTGTTTCTTTACAATCCTGCCATAAGGAGCAGTCACATTGTGTCATCATCATTATCATACAGTTTATGTCCAGCTTTAGAAAAGTGAGCAGTGTGGTTTTTATAGTTTGTCTATGCAGACAAATTTGATATTAGTGGAAAGTAAACTGCTGCAGCTCTGTTAGCAGCCATTCTGCTCCGTGTACTCCTGATCCTGTAATATCTCTAAAGTGAATCAGAGCAAGTACTGATTAACACTTGGCTGTCAGGCCGCTTGCCAAGAGCAGAGACTGTGTGTTTCTTAATGTAGAACTGGAGCTGCATCAGAAAGGACATTCAACATTAAACTTGTGCAAAATCCCAATGCAGATCTGTACTGGATCCAATGTGGTGACCCTGACCAACCGGGACGGGGGGGAGCCAAAATACAGATGACAACAACAAAGTACTGAGTTTCTTCTACTTCAATCTGCACATCTGATTATAGCATGGTTGTTGTTATTCAATTCAATGTTATTCAATTCAATTCATGCCACAGCACCATCTCCTGGTGGTTTATTTTGAACTAAAAATGAGTAACAATGGTGTGCCAAGGCAAACCCAAACACCTGAGTTTTATTAGTTTTTTGTGGACAATCAAAAAGGACAATGCTCAATGTATCACAAATATGTTCTACTACTTTGTGTTGGACTACTTTGGGGAACATTTTAGGGCTGAAACGATTAGTCAAGTAACTCCAATAATTCACTTACAAAAAATGTTCGAGAGAAACTCTGTGCCTTGACGCTCCATTTAACATTGTAGTACATACGCCAGGCCTGTGTGAGGTGCTGTTACATCCCCAGAAAAAAAAAAAAACAGAAGAAGACTAGAGCATGTGCATAAGCAGTGTAAGAGATAATCAATGTAGCACCAAAAGCTACACCTTTCCAATGCGACACACAGAGTAAAATAAAGCCTTTTAAAGGAACCCCGACTATAACATCAAATTTGTCAAAAATTGAAACACTGACGTTTGCTATTATAATAGCAAACTTGTTTATGCACGTTAGAAGTGCATAAACAAGTCTTGAATGATATAAAATAGCATTTATTTATCACATATTTAAATACAACGTTGCCGCCATGTTTTTGCCTGCGTAATGCATTCTGGGGGTGATGACGTGGAAAGGTTTCTGAAATCTTTCATGCAAGTGAAAACAGTGTTAAAGCTAATTCTTCCACCGAGATAAAATGTCACATTGCGCGGCTTTTGGATGCAATTTTCAGTCTAAGGGCAACAAAGAAAGCAAGGTAAGCCTTCACTGCTTTCCAAAAGAAAGAAAGTTAAGGAAAAAGTGGGAGGATGCTTGTGGAAGAGTGCAGCTGCCGAAAGTCCCGCGTTTGTGCTCACGTCACTTCAACACAAATGCATTTGAGGCCTTTCATCGACCTCAGCTAATGAGGGAGCTTGCTGGTGTTTCTAGATACAAACGACGTTTTAAACCAGATGCAGTGCCCGTCATATTTCCCCCACAAGAAGAAAAATCGTCCATGAGTAACTAGTGAAAATAGGACTAAAACACGCGAAAGAGCAGCAGGTCCCTAAGATAGATGGGACCTGATTATTCAAAACCTTATAAGTAAGAAGAAGAATTTTAAATTCTATTCTAGAATTAACAGGAAGCCAATGAAGAGAGGCCAATATGGGTGAGATATGCTCTCTCCTTCTAGTCCCTGTCAATACTCTAGCTGCAGCATTTTGAATTAACTGAAGGCTTTTCAGGGAACTTTTAGGACAACCTGATAATAATGAATTACAATAGTCCAGCCTAGAGGAAATAAATGCATGAATTAGTTTTTCAGCATCACTCTGAGACAAGACCTTTCTAATTTTAGAGATATTGCATAAATGCAAAAAGCAGTCCTTTATTTACCAATATAACTTTGATGTCATTTGAAGTCCGTGAATCAAACATTTTTCTTCTTCTACTAGGGTAGATTAAACTTTTTGTGGTACACAGCACCAGCTACTGTACTAGAGGGGCCGAGCAATCATTATGTGTCACTGATTTCAAAATACACTTCTGTTTAACCAGATGTGCAGTGCCGTGACATGTCAATCATCTGTGTCCAATCAGATTTCAGGGGAGTCCAGAGCAACCCTGGCCTCCGCTCTAGCTCCACCCATGCCAGGAATTGTTCAACATTTGACATTTCCTGTTTCACCGTGGACTCAAAATTTGGCACTTCCTGTTTCAGTGTGAACTTGCCATTGTATTCCCGTGAGATTTCATGAATTCTCATCTGTCAACCCAGGAAGTGTTTGACATTTCACATTTCCTTTATCACTGTGGACTCACAATTTGGCACTTCCTATTTGGGACTCCCTGTACCATGAGCGAGATTCGCACTGCTGCGTGTCACTTCGCTTGTATTAATTGCAAAGATAAAAATAACTAAAAATAAAGAATTAAACCTTTCTGGGTTTGACACTTTGACAGCTGCACCCACCTCATATGATGATGGGGCAAAACTGTAAAGTGGCGTGACTTGGCCAGATGCTGTTTTTTTTTTTTTAATTAAACCGTGCACAGAATTCTATTTACATCATTTCTATGATGTCGATCCCAAGGTAACAGTGACTGTGTTTGCTGCCTCAGAGTATGGACCTTGAAAAACACAACAGGACTAAAGGATTTTTCACTGATATATGAGAGTGACCAGAGGGGCATAGTTATGAAGTGTTTACCTTCTGCAGCCACAATGCATCAGTCCGACTACAGCGTACAATGCATCACTAGTGTCATGACAAGTTTCTTTCTACTGACTCAGTTGGCATTTTGTATGCTCAACGCCCACGTTCTTCAAATAATGAGTTGACTTGCAATAATATGGGTTGTTGATCTAAACCTGAGGTGTGTTCATGATAAACCAATTTAAAAACCTGGTTGAAATACATACAGTTGTGCTCAAAAGTTTACATACCCTGGCAACATTTTTGATTTTTTTTTTTTTTTTTTTTGGCCTTTTTTCATAGAATAAATTATAACAAAAAACTTTTTTTTTTCACTCGTGGTTAGTGGTTGTGTGAAGCGATTTATTGTCAAACACCTGTGCTTACTCTTTTAAATTATGATGACAACAAAAACTACCCAAATGACCCTGATTAAAAGCATACATACCCTGGTGATTTTGACCCAATAACATTAGTACAGCAGGTAACTGTAAGAATAGTTCAAATCCGGTTACAAGCACCAGAATGTGGCTGTATATACCTTTTGGTACATATTGTAGAAAAAAAAAAAACTTTAGCCATTTGAATTTTCAATAGGGGACCAAGTAGGGATCAATTGAAGAACTGCAGAAGGGTCAAAAAAAAAAAAATGTTCCAATCATATTGAAAGTGATACTACATTATGTGTCTGATGATAATGATTCCAAAAAGGTACAGTTTGGACTAACTGTGCCTGAATGTTCTGGTGTTATGGGGTAAAAACAGCAAGAATGGTGACAAAGGTCAGTTTCAGTTTGTACAGGGATCAAAAGTTAAAGTTGCTCCACTTATGGTAAAATGTGGTGCAAATTATTGGTTGAGCTAATAGGATTAACAAATGGAATAGTTCTGACTGTGTTGAATGTTTGGTCTCCAAAGTAAAGGTCAAACAATGTTGACGTCCATTGGATTCTATGACATGTGACATATGTTACCCCGTAACATGATAACTAAGCATGACACATGGTGCAAACTATTTCTTTTTAAACCTTATTAGCTCAACCAATAATTTGGCATCATGTTTTACCATAATTGGAGCAAACTTAACTTTTGACCCCTGTACAAACTGAAACTGACCTTTGTCGCAGGCTTGCAGTGGTCACCCCCGACTCTGGTCTGCTTGAGGTTTCTTCCTCAAACTGACACTAGGGAGTTTTCCTTACCACTGTTGCCTGTGTGCTTGTTCAGGGGGTTGGTAAGTTAGACCTTACTCTTGGATGTGCCGTGGGGTGACTTATGTTGTGATTTGCTGCTGTATAAATAAAATAAACTGAAGCGAATTGAAGCTCCTATATGAGTAGTGCAGCAATACCTGAACAGACTTTACATGGTGATACAAGCACCAAATCTGGCACAATTCTCCTAGACATTGCAAACTGGCAGGCCACATGAATTTTCAATAGGCGGGGTCAATTTAAGAAGTACATAGGGGTCAAAATATAAAAATGCTCCAATCATATTGAAAACTACAAGGTCTGTTAGAAAAGTAAAGGACCTTTTTATTTTTTCAAAAACCTGATGGATTTGAATCACGTGTGCTTGCATGAGCCAACCTTGAACCTTCGTGCGCATGCGTGAACTTTTTCACAGCCTGTTGATTGCATCATTTCCTGGTAAGCAGCCTTTGTGTGGGACGTGTGCAGTGCGTTCGGCAGATTTTCATTTCAAGGAAAAAGACGGAATGGACTGGAGCAGCGCCGCATCAGATTTTGCCAGAAACTGGGCAACAGCCAGGTGGAAACCATTCGGATGATTCAGACGGCTTTCGGTGACGATCCTATGGGCATCACACAGATTAAGGAGCGATACAACCGGTTTAAAGCATCTGCACAACGGTGGAGAGCGAGCCACGCTCCGGTCAGCCATCAACATGCTGAAATGACCATATCGTTTCCAAAGTGAATGCTGTGGTGATGTGGGACTGTCGTGTGACTATCTGAGAAATTGCAGAAGAGGTGGACATCAGCACTTTTTTGGCACATTCCACTGTGAAAGAAGAATTTGGCCATGAAAGGAGTGGCAGCGAAATTCTTTCCTGAAGCTTCTGATGGCAGCACAAAGCGCTTCCATGTTGAAGCCTCACAGGACATGCTGTGACATGCCCACCTCTTCCACAATTGCTCGGATAGTCACACGACTGAAAAGCCACCGAAAGCCGTCTGAATCATCCGAATGGTTTCCACCTGGCTGTCACCCAGTTTCTGGCAAAATTTGATGCGGTGCTGCTCCAGTCGTTCCGTCTTTTTCCTTGAAATGAAAATCCGTCGAGCGCACAACACGTCCTCACACAAAGGCTGCTTACCAGAAAATGATGCAATCGACAGGCGTGAAAAAGTTCACACATACGCACGAAGGTTCAAGGTTGGCTGATGCAAGCACACGTGATTCAAATCCATCAAGTTTTTGCAAAAAAAAAAAAAGGTCCAATACTTTCTAACAGACCTCATATACCAACTTATTTCTTTGATAATAAAGATTCCAAAAAAGGTATAGTTTGGACTATCTATGACTGAATGTTCTGGAGTTATGGGGTAAAAACCTTAAGAATGGTGACAAAGGTCAGTTCAGTTTGTACAGGGTCAAAAATTAAAGTTGCTCCAATTTTAGTAAAAAAGGGTGCACATTGTTGATTGAGCTACTTGGATTAATAAATGGAATAGTTTTGACTGTGTTGAATGCTTGGTCTCTAAAGTAAAGGTCAAATAATGTTGACGTCCTTTGAATTCTATGGCGTGACATATCCCTGTAACGTGATAACTAAGCATGATACATGGTGCAAACTATTCCTTTTTGAAACCCTATTAACTCAACCAATAATTTGCATCAGCTTTGAACAAAATTGGAGCAACTCTAACTTTTGACCCCTGTACAAACTGAAACTGAACTTTGTCACCATTCTTGTTGTTTTTCCCCCATAACTCCATAGAATTCAGTCATAGATAGTCCAAACTATACCTTTTTGGAATCTTTACAATCAGACAAATAATGTGGTATAATTTCAATGTGACTGGAGCATGAACAATTCTTTGTGTAATCTTCTGTGACAAGTGAAAACAGCAGAACCAACTATTAGAGAGAACTCCCAAATCCTCCAGCTCACAGGCTTCTCAGAGAAAAGCCTTTTTCTCACCTCCAAAACTAGAAGTTTCTGAGCCCCTGAGCTGAGGGGGAATTTCACAGGCGAATGAGTGACAATGTCTCCGTTTGCCATTCTTGATTGCGGTTCCACGGCTTCCCTTAAAAAACGTGCGCACACCTCCCAGTTGAAGACGGGGCTGGGAGAGTGGCGCGTCCCGTCGCTGGAAAACTGATTTGGTTCTGCAGTGACAGAACCCCCTGCGCCTGCGCTGTGGTCCGCTCCTCTGTTCCTCCACATCCAGGCGAGGTGAGAGCGGCGCACACAACAGCGCCACACGGACCAGAGCTGCTGGCGGATACGAAGCGAAGCGCACGGCTTTGGATTGTGCACAGCGCCAACTCCAACACAAATGGATATTACCGTGACTTTGTTGTCCCTTTTCCTCTGTGCCTCACCAGGTAAGCGCACAGCATGAGAGCTTTCACTGTGAGCATCATCTCCCTGATTTATTTTATGCTTTTCAATGTTGCACCTTGCGCGTAAACGTTCCAGATCTTTGCGCAGGGACTCTGACCTGCGGATGGTTGTGTTTGTATCTGCTCACTCACACTTTGTCGCTGAGTAAACTGAAAGGAACCAAAGCGCAGGTAAAACGGATTACACGCACGCGCTGCAGCCCGTGGAGAACGCACGGTGCTGGATGAAATCTGCGTGACTTTTCCCACAGCTATGTTAATGAGCGAAACGCGCACAGTCAGTTTGTGCAAATCAAATAAACCCCACGCCAAGTTTACGCACTCTTAACATTCGTTTCTCTTCAGCAGCTTTGGCGTTCGGATCTGATTCAGACTACCAGATCGATATCATCAAATGAACTTGACCTGGCGAACGCCACCTATGGAATTACCAAGTGGGCGGGGCTCCACACGGCAGCAAAGCCTTCCTTTTCCGAGGTAACACTTTAGAAGTGGCCATGTAGTGCATGCACATGCACGTTCTTTGCTCAATCAGTTATTTTGTGTGTGTGTGTGTGTGTGGGGGGGGGGGGGGGGGGGGGTGTTGGTGCTTGGTGCTGAGACAGAAAAGTCTCCTTCAGACGCGCTTTGCGCTCCGGCACAATCGCACTGAGCCGAAGTCCTGTCAAATACACGGTCCTGTTCGGTTTGAGGTCAGCCTGAGAGGAGCTCCGGGCAGGAGCACAGTAGTTGGAGAGGTTATGGGATAAAAAAGAGTTGACAAGATAAAGATCTGGTTGGTTGTTGTTATGACTGAGTGATTCTTGTGCTTCAATCTGTGTTCAGGCTGAAGGTTCAATGATTAAATTTGAGTTGATTTCCAAAACTAAATGTGTCACTGAAACAGGAACATTCAAGAACGCAGGAAAACACCTCTAAAAATGGGTATGAAGTATTTTATTTAAAAACCTTGTGAAGTGCACCAACATTAAGACATTTTGTCATTTATTTTTCTTAACATTGAGCTTATCTGTGTTTGGATATATATATATATATATATATATATATATATATATATATATATATATATATATATATATATATATATTATATATATATATTTTTTTTTTTTTTTCCAAGTTTAAAATGGTTAACTGTCTATATTTCAGCACATTTTAAGCTATGATGGTGCTGGTGTATTAGTTCCCAAACTGTCTGATATGGATGCTTAAGTTGTCACGCTCTCATTTCTAACAAATGCAGTATTGATTGCTGCTAACATTGTGGACAGTAGAGAAGGATTTCAATTAAATGTTCATTTTTCTACATGCCCTGCAAGGTTTCAGTCATGTTCATGCAAGTTAAAAATGCACATTGATTTGGCTAGAGTTTGGATAATGTGTAAGTTTCACAAATCAACACTCAACCATCCTGAAAGAAGGGAAGAAAGTAAGAATCTATCTTGGTTTGATTGACAGCTCTTCTTGATGACCATCACCTGTTTCTTTGAGTTGTTCCCTTTCAAAAAATCAGCTATATTTTTATACATATCTGTCACAATAAATCCAGTACTTTTGTAGTCTTGAGTTTTGTAATTATTTAATGTATTTCTTTTTTAAATAGATTAGTTTAATTTTTCTTGCACTCAGCACTGTCTTCCAAAGTTGTTAATGCTCATTCAGAGTTGTTTTTTGGAGACTACTGGATTAATCTATTGGAAATAAATTTATAAAGTAATTCAATGGTTTATCTTCGGAATGAGGATGAACTGCTTGGGGTCATCTAATGATGGATTTAAAAAAAGAAGATTTTTTTTTTTTTTTAAATATTGAATCAGATCTGATCCATAGTTCCACAAAAATGCTTCTCACAACCCATAAGGACTGCTGTATGGCATGATCTTAATATAACCAATAGGGGTCAGTAAATGTACACAAGATTTCCAGTATGAAATTTGACTTATTTGCAGCCATACATTGGGAGTCCTGACAGACTTCAAAAATGGTTATACTGTAATTTGTATCCCAGTAGGAATGTGTGCTAACATCACACCAAAAGGGAAGGAATTCTTCCAATTTGCTAATGAGAGCTTTGTTCATGAGGTAAAAACTCCAGTTTCATGTCCGTAATATGGTATTTGTATGCATCTTTTTATATGGATGCATTTTGAGTTACAATGCATTGATTACTCATAAAAATAATGGAGTTATTCATTGAGTATGATAAAAATATTAATGAGCTGCAGACAGTTGAATGATTCCTTGGTTGTGTTGTGGGAATTCTTTCACTGGAGGAGTAGAATTACTTTTAAGTGGTTCTTCAAAAACTCCACAAACCTGGATTTAAAAATGCAATTTTTGGAACAGAATCTTTTTTGCTTTACCAGTGAAAATGTTCAAATCAAATGATTCTTGACACTGAAAGTGCATGCTGGCTGCAGGCAGCATGAATCTGTAATGAGCAGCATTGGTTGTTGAGTGGCAGCGTGTTTTGTGTTTGCAGTTTTTTATTTTCATGCTTGGCTGAAAGGGGGGTTTTCTTGGCTGTGGAGAGGCAGATCTATCCAAGATTCAGGGCTCGAGGCCATATGAGGATTCACACACACAAGCGCACATTCACACGCCTTTTTCACCCTCACCTCGACTCCCATCTCTGTGCTGTGATCCATGCAGCTGCCACTCTGCTGTGCGTTGAGTTGCACCAATAAGATTTTTTTTTTTTTTTGTGAGGGAGTTTAATTCCAACAGAGAGAACCTGTTAGTGTTGGAGAGGTTAGGTGTTATGATCTGTTGTAACATTTCGCCCACCCTCATGCTGCTTTTACAGCTCTTTAACATACATGGCGTCATAAAGTGCTATAGCCAAATTTGACACAAGTTCGGGAGCATTTTCTAATAATTTAGGCTAGTGCAGTGCCCGTAGGAAGCTTGTATTCCTATAGAAACTTGGGAGCTTAAGTAGATTTTCATGGATGGCATATGAGGCTGTGTGTGAAGATGGGATGTACAAAGAATGTACTTACTCTTACATAGTTTTAACTGACAAAGTGTGGCGTTTGTTAAGACGCCTATTGTATGTATATTTTTCTCCTTTTGGTCCGCAAGAAAAGAGTCTTGAAGATTTTGAAAACACCTGAAGATAATTGTGTTGTTGCAAAATCAGCATGTGCAACAAAAAAGAATTATTGATGGGAGTCGTTTGTGTCCTTCATGCATGATCAATAATTTCAACTGCTGTTTCATATGAACAAAGGAATCTGAAATCTTACTTGTCAGTGTGATAAAATATCACTTTCCACCTCAAACCTAATTTTATTTCTCCTCCTGTGAAAATACATTGTGCAGCACAACAGTGCTACTGCTAAAGGTAGCAGGATGCAACAGAATGGGGGATTGAAAAAATCCTCTTTTGTTTTGTCACACATTTATCTGTTTGGAAGCACTGGGTAAATTTGCCAAAGCAAAGTTTGCTGTCTTCACTAACACTGTATTGAGGCTGCTCCATTCAGGTTTTACAGTTTTTCAGTATAAACTAGAGATGAGATGTCATGAAAATGTCATATGATGATCATGGAGTTCAAAATTATCACAGTATCAGCCGTATCTCTATAGTATTAACCCTATTTAGGGACTTCAGTGAACACAGTGTTGAGAAAGCAATTGCCATGGGGTCCAATGGACCCAAAAGTCCCTCAATAGGGTTATATTAGTTCCTTCAGAATTTATTTATTATATTTATTTATTTATTTTAGGTTTTTAAGGTTTTGGCAGTCCTAACAGCCTATTTATGACATTTTATGGCTGTAATTATTTCAAGGTGGGAAAAAGCATATGTTCTATTAAGATGATTGTAATGTAATATGCTTGTAGGTGTGTGATTGTTACGGAAACAAGAAGAGGAGCATGTGGAAGACATGGTGTTATGGCTGTGAGCTTTGTAAATGGACAGTAAAGTTACTTTTCTAAATGAAGTCAGTGGTCAAGCCTCATCAATATAACATGGTGTCCGAAGTAAAGACAGAAGAAGAGTGACGGTATGGTGCAGTTTCAACCACTGAGTTGTGTTTGCAAGGCAATCTTGCCGAAAATTGCAGGAACTGGAGTCAGCGTTTTGAGCTCTTCTGTACTGCTAGTGGCATCATGGAGAAATCCAAGAAGGTGCAGTGTGCAATGTTTCCTCACATCACGGGAGAGAAGGTGATTAAAGTATGTAACACATTTGTCTTTGAGGACAGCGAGAAGACAAAATAGATGTGCTGAAGCAGAAGTTTCAGAACTGTAGTGAGCCAAGGAAAAACTTATCTTACATATGGCACAATGTCTTCATATGAGCCCAGAAGCAGTCAGTCCACTGATTTGCATGTAATGGATTTAAAATATAAAAGCTAAGGACTGTGAATTTGGACTGATGCATGACTCCTTGCTACAGTAGTGTTCAGAATAATAGTAGTGCTATGTGACTAAAAAGATTAATCCAGGTTTTGAGTATATTCTTATTGTTACATGGGAAACAAGGTACCAGTAGATTCAGTAGATTCTCACAAATCCAACAAGACCAAGCATTCATGATATGCACACTCTTAAGGCTATGAAATTGGGCTATTAGTAAAAAAAAAGTAGAAAGGGGGTGTTCACAATAATAGTATTGTGGCATTCAGTCAGTGAGTTCATCAAGTTTGTGGAACAAACAGGTGTGAATCAGGTGTCCCCTATTTAGGATGAAGCCAGCACCTGTTGAACATGCTGTTCCTCTTTGAAAGCCTGAGGAAAATGGGATTTCAAGACATTGTTCAGAAGAACAGCGTAGTTTTGATTAAAAAGTTGATTGGAGAGGGGAAAACTTATACGCAAGTGCAAAAAATTATAGGCTGTTCATCTACATGATCTCCAATGCTTTAAAAATTGACAAAAAAATGCATGGAAGAAAACGGTAAACAACCATCAAAATGGAAAGAAGAATAACCAGATGGCAAAGGCTCACCCATTGATCAGCTCCAGGATGATGATCAAAGACAGTCTGGGGTTACCTGTAAGTGCTGTGACCAGTTAGAAGACACCTGTGTGAAGCTAATTTATTTGCAAGAACCCCCCCCCACAAAGGTCCCTCTGTAAATAAAAGACATGTGCAGAAGAGGTTACAATTTGCCAAAGAACACATCAACTGCCTAAAGAGAAATGGAGGAATATTTTGTGGACTGATGAGAGTAAAATTGTTTTGGGTCCAAGGGCCGCAGACAGTTTGTGAGACGACCCCCAAACTCTGAATTCAATCCACAGTTCACAGTGAAGACAGTGAAGCATGGTGGTGCCAAGCATCATGATATGGGCATGTTTCTCCTACTATGGTGCTGGACCTATATATCGCATACCAGGTATCATGGATCATTTGGATATGTCAAAATACTTGAAGAGGTCATGTTGCCTTATACTGAAGAGGACCATGCCCTTGAAATGGGTGTTTCAACAAGACATGACCCAAGCACACAAGTAAACCAGCAAAATCTTGGTTCTAAACCAACAAAATCAATGTTTTGGAGTGGCCTGCCCAAGCCCCGGACCTAAATCCAATTGAGAACTTGTGGGGTGACATCAAAAAAGCTGTTTCTGAAGCAAAACCAAGAAATGTGAATGAATTGTGGAATGTTGTTAAAGATCTTGGAGTGGAATAACAGCTGAAAGGTGTCACAAGTGGTTGACTCCATGCCTCACAGATGTGAAGAAATCATGAAAAACTGTGGTTATACAACTAAATACTTGTTTAGTGATTCACAGGATGGCTAAAAAAGCAGTTTAAACATAATAGTTTTGAGTTTGTAGTATAAACAGCAGATGTTACTATGATTGTGAACACCCCCTTTTCTACTTTTTTTTACTAATAGCCCAATTTCATAGCCTTACGAGTGGTGCATACATGAATGCTTGTCTGGTTGGATTTGTGAGAATCTACTGAATCAACTGGTACCTTGTTTCCCATGTAACAATAAAAAATATACTCAAAACCTGGATTATCTTTTAGTCACGTAGCACGACTATTATTCTGACACTACTGTACAGGCAGAATTGTTTGTGGTATAATTGATGACCAGTGAAAAAAGAGACTGCTAAGGGAAGCCGATCTGACCCTAGAAAAAGCTATTGATATCTGTTGTGCAAGTGAAATAACAACCAGTCCAGTCAAAGCACTGACTAGAGAAGTAGAAATGAACAGAGTACAGCCTGTCCAGACAAAAGAAAGTGAAAGCAAACAGAAAAAAATGAGCCAAGTTTGCAGCAGATGTTGTTTCAAGCATGGAACTAAAAAATGTCCAGCTGTTGGAAAAAAACATGTAAAAACATTCAAAAAAGAAAATCATTTGCTAAGATGTGCAGATCACAGTCAGCACATCAACAGAGGAAGAATGTGCATGCAAGTGAGGAAGAAACATGACATGTTTAGTAGCACAGTCAGGAAGGACCATGAGGATCCATGCCAGCCTTGTAAAACATCCCCATACCACTATAAAGTCTTTTTTTAATTAAAAATAGACATGTATACTTCACCTGTGTATAATAAAATATATAAAATAAAATAGTTTTTTTTTAAGTATTCTTGCCTTAGATACAGACGAATGCGGTTAATGGAGCGAGGGGGGGAGGTTTGCATACACTGTAACACAAAGTAAACTTAAACTGTAGATTCTTAAAAGGATCATACAGATGTAACTTTAATTGTAACTTGCAGGTATTTTGGATAAAACCTATCCAAATGTTCAAAATGTTGCGGAAATGTGATGGATAAGTGTCATTAAAATGTACTGAAGCACGACCAGTGGACACTTTTTCTGGGTGTTTCTTTTTAATGAAGCAGCTTCTTCATTCCTGCTGTTATAGTATACATCCTCCGTGGCATTTGTTTTCCAGAATAATCCAGTTTCGTCATAGTTAAACACTTGTTGCGGGACATAGCCTTCCTTCACAAGTGCAGCAAAACGTGACGTATTCTTCCGCTGCCTTAAACGTTCACACTAGAAGGTTCTCCTCCTTCTTCTCTCCACTTTCCTTTTTGCTCTGGTGGCGTCCCGAAGTGCAACATGTAACTCAGATTTCCGCTCGCATTCCAAACAAAAATATGGACCAAGCGACGGCTCGTATTTCAAAAAACTCACATGTCGAGGTTCCACTGTAACTTGAAACTGAACACAAACAAGTGCTTTATCACCACACACAGTTGGTGCCAGCGGACTGAGACCGGATGAGGAAAAAGTGAGTGCAGTGATGCAGGTCCTGGACACAGAAAATAAGCAGGATCTGCTGAGGTCATGGGGAAGATTCAATACCTTGCAGAGTTCTTCAGTGCACCTTTAAGAGAGCTGCTTGTCAGTGACATGGAGAGACACTGGGAAGAAACACAAAAGAGGAGTTTTGAGCATCTTAAACATCTGGTCACCAACACTCCAACCCTCAAGTTTCATGATGTTAACAAACCACTGACACTCTCAGTAGATGCCGGCTCAGAAGGCATTGGTGCAGGCATATTGCAGGATGGACAACCAGTAGCTTATGGGTTAAGAGCTCTCACAGACTGTCAGCGCAGACATGTGCAAATTGTAAAAGAACTACTCGCCATCATCTATGGATGTGAGAAATTCCATCAGTATATGTACTGAAAAAACATTCAGGTTGAGAGTGACCACAAATCACTGGAGAGTATCTTCAAAACACCTTTGCACCAAGCTCCCATCATGAGACTCCAGAGAATGCTGCTTGGGCTGCAAAGATACAGCCTTAAAGTCACCTATCGACCAGGCAAGGACATTGCAGATGCACTGAGTCGAGCATTCTTCATGAAGATTCAAGAAGAGCTACTGCAGAATGAACATGATCACACATCATCTACCCGTGTCAGAGGAAAAACTGCACAAGTTCAGGGCAGCAACAGCGGACGAGCCCGAAATGCAGTGACTCAAACACATTCCACTAAGAGGTTGGCCGATTGTAAAAAGTTCAGTACCAAAATAAAATCATCCCTACTGGACATTTAGATATGAAATCACACACACACACACACACACACATCAGTGCTGATGTTCAAGGCAGCAAAGCTTGTTGTTCTACATCAGTTGAGACAAGGGATGCTTAATAAACTCTATAAATCACACTTGGGGATTGTTAAAGTAAAGTAAGTAAAATTTATTTCTAAAGCACATTTAAACACACTTTACACTGACCAAAGTGCTGTACATAGTTAAAAATAAATAAATAAATAAATAAATAAGCAAGAAATATTCAAAGAAACAAAACAACTGATTACAACATCAGCAGCAAGATACAAACACAACAATCATTGACATGACAAGACATGGCATAACCAGTTAACGGTTAATTAGTAGGGAATGCTAGTGTAAAAAGGTATGTCTTGAGCTTGGATTTAAAAACAGTAATAGATGGGGTATCTCTGATAACAGGAGGCAGATGGTTCCACAGTCGGGGGTCAGCGACTGCAAAAGCTCTGTCCCCTTTTAACTTGAGACGAGTTCGGGGGACATGAAGGAGACCTTTACTGGAAGATCTCAGAGACCTGGGAGCAACAGCAGGATGAATGGCAGTAGCTATGTAGTTAGGGGCCAGGCCATGAAGAGCTTTAAAAACCATTAACAGTAATTTAAATTGGATCCTGTACTGGACAGGAAGCCAGTGTAATGTGGCTAGGACAGGTGAGATATGTTCATGTTTTTTCCTGTTAGTAAGCAACCTAGCAGCAGCATTTTGGACCATTTGAAGCCGTGACACCAGTGTTTGAGGGAGACCAAAGTAAAGAGAGTTACAGTAGTCTAGACGTGAAGTTATAAAGGCATGGATAACTTTTTCCAGGTCACTGTAACACAGAACAGATTTGAGTTTTGCAATAATTCTTAATTGATAAAAGCTAGTTTTAACAACAGAAGAGATTTGTTTGTCAAGATTGAGTTGAGAGTCTAGAATTACACCCAAGTTTCTTGCATAAGTTTTGACAAATGGAGTGAGGGAGCCAACATTCCTGGAGATGGAGTTAATGGATTTTGGGGGGCCAAAAATTATAACCTCAGTTTTATCCTCATTTAACTGGAGGAAGTTATTGGCCATCCAGATTTTAATTTCTTTCAGACAATCCAGGAGAGGCTGCAGGGAATTTCCAGATTTGAGTGGAAGATACAACTGAGAATCGTCAGTATAAAAGTGGAATGAAATATTAAATTTTCTGATTATGTTCCCCAATGGAAGCATATATAAACAGAAAAGAACAGGACCCAGGATGGACCCCTGAGGGACCCCACAAGACACAGGGGCAGGGAGTGAGGAGTACTGGCCTATAGACACAGAAAAGGTTCTTTCTTTGTTAAGTGCAAAGAAAGAGCCAGAGATGTTTTGTGTTGGCCACATGTCTACACACGTTGAAGAGATACCCCCATTTTGGCATCTCTTCACTGGCTTCCTGTCCCAGTGAGATCTGATTTTAAGGTTCTGCTACTAGCCTATAAAATTGTTCACAGACTGCACCTCCCTACCTAGCTGACCTAATTAAACCTTACGTACCAACCTGGGCTTTGCATTCTCAAAGTGCAGGACTACTTAATGTCCCTAGGGTGAATGAAAAGTCTGCGGGTCACAGAGCTTTCTCTTATCATGCCCCTGTTCTTTGGAATGATCTCCCTGCATCAATAAAACAAATTCTGTAGAGACTTTCATATCCAGACTTAAGACGCACTTATTTTCCCTTTCGTATGGCTAGCATACTGACATAGTATGCTACTATGCTTTTACTCTTTTAATTCATTTTATCAGTAAACAGAGCGGGATGCGGCCTCAACTTTATCTAAATTCTGGGTCTTTTAGTGAAGCTTAGGGCTAGTGGCCGGCGATCACCTTAGTATTTTCTTCTCTTTTTCTTGTTGCTTAATGCTGTTTAAAGCTTGGGACTCCGACGAGTGCGGTCGCATCTCCTCCACTCTCCCTTATCTCTCTGCCTTTAACCTTCAAGTCCCTACTTCACCAGACTGTGAATTCCTCAAATTATATTGGATTCTGGATCTATTGGACTACTATTGGATTAACCATGGAATTGATCAGCTGGTCTCTGAACGCTATTTGACACCATTTTTTCGACAAGAAAGTCAGGATCGGGGGATCCTACCTGCCCAGATGGAACATATCCTGCGGGCTATGTCCTCGACTCCTGGGGGTCTTGGCGTGTTGCATGCTTGGCGCCTTTCTCCATTGAGGATGTCGAGGATTTATTTATTTTTGGTCTCATGGCAGCAGGGCTGGTACTTTTTGGCTTATGTGCTGCCCTGATCTACCGGAAAATTGGCAAGACGGCGGCATCAAGAACCACGGCCCCTCGCTTGTCCCTCATGATTAATGAGGTTGGCAAGGCAGTGCATTCTCAGACTGCGTTGACTCTTGAACTCAGACGCAAATTGGATGACACCCTTGGAGCTGATGCGTGTCTTGCAATTCATAATTGGGAATATTCTAAATTCATAATTGGGATTTGGCTGTTCAAGTGGAACTGTTAAAAGTGTTTTTCACTGCTCAGCTACAACACTCCAGGCTATCTAGCCTCAAGGACAAATTGCCCACTGTTTACCTCCAGAGGAATTTAATCAGGCCTTGGTGAGATTATTCGGCTCCATTCTTATCTCAACCCACAAAGACAATAAACTGATAGACTTACACATGGACTGAAGCATGCCCCAGTTTTTCCCTGTCACCTTCCTTCCTGTCCCCCCCCCCCCCCCCCCCCCCCGCGGCAGGCCCCCATTCTTCCCCAGCTGGCAGGTGGTGCGACTCCAGTTGCAGTGGCTACCACACACTCATATCACCTCAATTTGGAAAACAAACTGTTTCAAGTTTAGTGCACATAAACAATGTCAAATGTATATGTGTTGTCTTAATTCTGATGTGTGCCATTATTATGATATACTAGTAATAACTGTGGATTAATTGCTGTTTGTCTTGGAATGTGACTGTGGCAGTCTCGTTGTTGTAATGACAGTGATAATAAAGCTATCCATCCATCTGACAAATTACACTATTCGTTCTCTTTCTGATGCTTAATTCTGCTTTTTTTTCTTTTCTCTCTGTTTGAGGTGCAGCTCCATCCAGAGATGGGTGTGGTATCTGTTCCGGAAACCGTCCTGTGCACCGGCAACATTTCCTGTATGTTCGTTTTGTGAATTGTTTTGTAATTTGTGTCTGTAGCATGGCCCAAGCAGAGGCTCACCCCTTTGAGTCTGGTCTGCTTGAGGTTTCTTCCTCAGAGGGAGTTCTTCCTTACCACTGTTGCTCTGGGGGTTGGTAAGGTTACACCTTACTTGTGTGAAGCACCTTGAGGCAACCTTGTTGTGATTTGGCGCTATATAAATGAAAATAAATTGATATTGAGATGGTGTCACAGTGTCCCACTTGTAATGACAACCGTAATAGCAACCCGAGAGAGCTGCTACTCTCACATCCTGTATTGGACAGTCTGTGGGAGAAAGTAGGCAGTGATCTCTTTCACCTCAGAGGATCTGCTTTGTGTTGATTTTTTTTTTTACCATATTCCCTGAAATAGCAAAGTTGAGAGACACCACAAGTTTTAGTGTCCAGTGGTGGGCACACTTCCGATAATCCGATAACAGATAATTATCGAAGATAATGTTTTCATTAACGTATTATCTTTTTAGATAACTTTAAAAACCATTATTGGACTAATTATCTTCAAACTTTAACAAAACTAATTTTGGACAAGTTATTTAAAATTACTGTCATGTCTGAAGTTTTATAAAGTGAAAATATCAGATATATGTTTTAGTTTTAAAATAATGTGCTAATTTTTAAGGTTTTGTGAGCACATGCTGAGCCCAGCAGTGCATTATGGGTAGGACAGGGTGTTCACGACAGGACAAATGCATTTCAGACAAACTGTTCAGGCTCCACAGACAGCAGCATTAAACTCTAGTGCCTAAAACTCTCGTGAATATATTCTTTGTTTATAGACGTTTTTGTAATTGCGTTTGTTAAATTCCACACATCTTAAATGTAGCAGCCGGATTATCTGGGATTTTGTTTTGGAAAGATTTCAAGGTGTTCATGGCAGTATTTTTTATTTTTATTTTTTTACAAATTAAGTTTAAAAACAAAACAACAACCACAACAACAACAACAACAAAAAACATTGCAAGACAGCTCTGCGGTGTTTGCACAGGCACAGTGTGAGTGGTTGGATGCTTGTACCTCACGACGGCCGACCAGAATAATATCAAACAGGTTTGATTTTCATTCGACCATACGATCGGCGATAGGTGGTCGTCAGATGTTAAATGCAGCTTGTTACTCCATGTACACCACACGATGCAGGACGCGTGATTAACCTGAAACTCGGTCCAAAAAATTCTCTTGCACAGTGTAAAGCCAACATTTATGTGTCAATATTGAGTGCACGTTTTACAACATCATAAAACGTGCGCATATTCTCTCCACATGTAAAACATTTTGCGATGACACTTCCAGGGCTCCGTAAAAATGCTTGTTTTTACAAATAAAAAATGGAATATTTTACAAGCACATTTATCTCAATTATCTGTAAACACCAACACGTGACACACGTCATGTGTTGGTTTACATAATGAATGATTGAACCAATCAGTGTTTAGCAGAGGCACATTTTACCCAGAATCCTTTGCGATCCTTTGTGATCTGTCAAAACCTCAGAATTAGTGCATTATTCAACATTAAAAGATATATGTTATATTTTAACTTTGTACAAATGACAGAATTGACATTAATGGAGTTATTCTAATTCACACAAAACCATAAGTAAGGATGCCTGTATTTTTCAAGACCTCCGCCTGACCGGAGCATTGTGATTGGTAGAGAGCTGGCTTTGTGACTGCTTTTAGGGTGCTTCAGTGCTGTAGCTGTGTAGTTTCCAGCAGGGGGCAGCATGTTCAAACATAGAAATGCTGACTCATTGTTTGAGTCTTGATCGTGGTGATAAAACTCAAATTCAGCTTGTTAGTAGTTGCAAATGTACCAGAGACAATACTGGAATTTATTAGTTATCTGTAACTTCCGATACATTTTTGGGTGGTTTATTGGTTTATCTTTATCAAAGATAACTTTTCAGTTATCTCATTATCTGTTATCGAAGTTAATTTTTTGGTTATCTGTGCCCACCACTGGTAGTGTCATATTAGCACTGAAATCAGTGTTGGCAAAGCATGGCATTCCTGATGTTGTCATCTCTGATGATGGTCCTCAGCATGCCAGTGCTGAGTTCAAAGACTTAAAAATGGGAATTCAAGCACATAACATCCAGTCCTGGTCAGTGAAGCAGAAAGAACAGTACAGGCGATTAAAAAAATCAGAGGTTAATGGTGATTCCTACATTTCACTGCTGGAGTATCGCTAACACACCACTGGAAGGAATGGGATTATCACCGGGCCAGCTACTAATGGGACGGCGCTAAAAGGGAAACTGCCAACCTCAGCCTTACTCTGTATTCCAGTGAATGCTGTCTGAGTACACAGTCAGCTGAAAGAAAAGCAGGAGAAACAAAAACTATATTTTGAAGGACAAACCAGCACACTGTCTGACCTGCAGGCAGGAGAAAATGTCAGGGTGCAAAAAGGAGGGACCTGGCAGCCAGCAAGAGTCCTGCACAAACATGACCAACCGCGATCTTTTGTGGTTTCCACACCTGATGGGAAACGGGAGAGAAGGAACAGAAAGTCCATCCATCCATCCATTTTCTTCCGCTTTATCCGGAGTCGGGTCGCTGGGGCAGCTGCTCAAGCAAAGCCGCCCAGACCTCCCGATCCACACACACCTCCCCCAGGTCCTCTGGGGGAACCCCAAGGCGTTCCCAAGCCAGCCGAGAGATGTAGTCCCTCCAGCATGTCCTGGGTCTTCCCCGGGGCTTCCTCCCAATGGGACGTGCCCGGAACACCTCTCCAGCGAGGCGTCCAGGGGGCATCCGGAAAAGATGCCCGAGCCACCTCAACTGACTCCTTTTAATGTGGAGGAGCATTGGCTCGACTCCGAGCTCCTCCCGAGTGACAGAAAGACTGAGAAACAGAAGGTATCTGGGAAAAACTAAAGAGAAAACATTTCGTGTCACAGATGCAGAGGACCTCAAACTGAATACAGACTCAAGGATGAAACCCTGTGACACAAATGACACAGATGCAAGAAACACAAACGGAAAACAGACGCTGAATGAACAACTGGAAACACTCATGTCAAAAGCCAAAGTGGTAGATGAGTGTCTGCCTGTTAGATACAGAGAGTAGATCAAGTAAATGCACACGTTAGTTAAAATATATTGTGTTATGCTAGTTAAGAGTCTCACAGGCAAAGGTCTGCATCTGTTGTCCTAAAATTTGGACATACAATTCAGGTAATCCTAGAATAGAGAGAGTTCACGCAAAAAGTGAAAACTGCATAAACTTGGCAACCACTCATCATAGAAGCTTCCAATTTGGCTCATATTGTTCCTCTTAGGAAGACCCTTTCTAATTGACATTGACCTTCAACAGTTCAGTCAAGGTTAAACTAAACCCCAAAAAGGAATAATCTGTATTTAAATCTGAGGCATGGATGTAGTGTATTGGGTCCTTGAAAAAAACAGTGAGTTCAGTTTTCAAGGTCACAATCCAAATGTTAAGGTCACGCAAAAAGTGAAAACTGCATAATCAGCTATAACTTCAAAACTACTCATCATAGAAACTTCCAATTTGGCTCATATTGTTCCTCTTAGGGAAATGCTTTCTGATTGACCTTGACCTTCAAAGGTTCGGTCAAGGTTAAACTTGATCCCAAAAAGGAATATTCTGTATTTAAATCTTATGCATGGAAGTGGTGTATTGGGTCCTACAAAACAGTGAGTTCACTTTTCAAGGTCACAGTCAAAATTTCAAGGTCACACAAAACATCAAAAATGCATAATCAATTTGGATCTGACTTGAATTTCACCATACTGAAGTGTCATTCTGGTAAATGTTTAGTTGGAATTTTTAAGTGGAACCACTTGCAGGAGTTTGTTAGCTTCATGCCAGATCTTTCACTAATGTTTGATCTGATTTGAATTTTACCATTATGAAGTTCCAGTTCGGTCAATATTTATTTCATAGTGTGACATCAAAAGTAGCCACTCTGTTGGCAGAGGTAGTTGCTGTGAGCATAGCTCTAGTTATACCTGTTATGGTTTCAGAGATGTTGAAGTACAGGGTTGTCTAAATGAAAGCTATTTTCACAGTCGTTGCAACGTTTTCAGCGTGTAAAATGTTTGGGTACATTTCAAGTTTTTATGTTTAATAAGATATGTTTTCACAGGGTAAATCAACAAAGTGAACGGACTCTCATGCATTTTAACTTAAAATGCATAAAAAGGGGGATGTTATGTACAGTAGTGTTCAGAATAATAGTAGGAGGAAAATGGGATGTTCAAGACATTGTTCAGAAGAACAGCGTAGTTTGATTAAAAAGTTGATTGGAGAGGGGAAAACTTATACACAGGTGCAAAAAATTATAGGCTGTTCATCTACAATGATCTCCAATGCTTTAAAATGGACAAAAAACAGACGCGTGGAAGAAAATGGAAAACAACCATCAAAATGGATAGAAGAATAACCAGAATGGCAAAGGCTCACCCATTGATCAGCTCCAGGATGATCAAAGACAGTCTGGAGTTACCTGTAAGTGCTGTGACAGTTAGAAGACACCTGTGTGAAGTTAATTTATTTGCAAGAATCCCCGCAAAGTCCCTCTGTTAAATAAAAGACATGTGCAGAAGAGGTTACCATTTGCCAAAGAACACATCAACTGGCCTAAAGAGAAATGGAGGAATATTGTGTGGACTGATGAGAGTAAAATTGTTCTTTTTGGGTCCAAGGACCGCAGACAGTTTGTGAGACGACCCCCAAACTCTGAATTCAAGCCACAGTTCACAGTGAAGACAGTGAAGCATGGTGGTGCAAGCATCATGATATGGGCATGTTTCTCCTACTATGGTGTTGGGCCTATATATCACATACCAGGTATCATGGATCAGTTTGGATATATCAAAATACTTGAAGAGGTCATGTTGACTTATGCTGAAGAGGACATGCCCTTGAAATGGATGTTTCAACAAGACAATGACCCCAAGCACACTAGTAAACCAGCAAAATCTTGGTTCCAAACCAACAAAATTAATGCCTCGCAGATGTGAAGAAATCATGAAAAACTGTGGTTATACAACTAAATACTAGTTTAGTGATGTTTGGTCTTGTTGGATTTGTGAGAATCTATTGAATCTACTGGTACCTTGTTTCCCATGTAACAATAAGAAATATACTCAAAACCTGGATTAATCTTTTTAGTCACATAGCACTACTATTATTCTGAACACTACTGTAATAGGCTTGTGAGCTTTAGAGGTTTGTCACGAGCCATCAAGGACAAACTTTAGATATGTATGTTGTCATATACTTTGTTCTAATATACTTTTGAATGAATGTAACATTATCAGAGTTACTTACATATCCTAAACACAACATTTAGTTATAACAGTAATATTTCACCATCAAAATATCAATAATTCAGAAAAAAAAAATCACATTTAACAACCACATGTCAAATTAAATGGAATATATGTAAAGCATTTGTTTGACTAAACAAACCAGACATTAGAATTTTATATATGCAGATAAAATAATTGTTCTTTGCATTTATCAAAGACCTTTTCTTCGAACTGAGACCTGTGGAGAAAACTGATTGTCAAGACTGAGTTTATGGTCGTCTTATCTTGGAAGAGGCACTCTGGCAGATCTGGAAAGTTTCTGGCCTTGATGTGAGGCAATTTGAAGACCTTTAAATTCAAGCACATCTGGAAAGGAGGGTTTTAGAACTATCTCAAGTTGGAACCAGGAAGTCTTTGTCTTCAGCTCAAATCTTAAGTTTTGGTTGAGAAAACAATGTATTTATTTAATTATGGTGAAGCGAGGCCATGCTGGCTAGTATTGGCTACACTGTTATGTGATTGTGACCCACAGTTTACACCATAGTCTGTGTCATTCAGAGATGTGTGTCAGGTCACTGATTATTGATACCAAATGGTTGTTATGCAGATTGATTAGGCAGACATAGGTCTGATCTTTGATCACTCAAAGTACATGCAACACTGTGATTTTAATCCTCAGTATTTAGCTAAGTATGAGCTTTCTTTGTGGCAAATAATGTTACTGGAGCCGGCTCCAGTGCATTTGAAGACAGAGAGTAATTGTGAAGACATGGTAATTACTGGATGAAGATGACTGGATGTTGTGAGTCAGATGGCCTTGCAGCTGTAAGTATGAATGAAAATGAAGATTTATTGATGCACTTAATGCAGTTGCCATTTCTAAAAGCAGCTGAAGCAGCTGATGCAAAAAAGACCATATGCGATTTAATTTTTTTTTTTCCCCCATTTCTCCATTGCATTAAGATGTCAGAGAAATACTAAAGCTGTGACTGTCAGCTTTCTTTGCAGTTGTTCTGCACTGTGTATAAATGTTGTGATGTTTAGAAAATTATTTATATAATGTAGTAAAGCCATTTAATATATAGCCATTCCTATAAGTAAAACATGAAATCAAAGACTGACTTTGCTAGAAGGCACATGGGAGTTCTGAGTTTACACATTCTATCACCAAATCTTGTATGTTCAACACATGTTTTGTTTTGGTGACTTCACTCACATGTCTCCCTTGTACAGTCAGGTCTACATGTGTTTGGAGAATGACACAATTTTGCCTCTGTGCACCATCACAATAGAATTGAAATAAAACTGTAGTGCAGATGTTGGGCTTTAATTTTATTTATTTATTTACAACCCCAATTCCAATGAAGTTGGGACATTGTGTAAAATGTAAATAAAAACAGAATACAATGAATTTTAAATCCTCTTCAACCGATATTCAATTGAATACACGACAAAGACAAGATATTTAATGTTCAAACTGATAAACTTTATTGTTTTTGTGTAAATATTTGCTCATTTTGAAATGGATGCCTGCAACATGTTTCAAAAAAGCTGGGACAGTGGTATGTTTACCGCTGTGTTACATCACCTTTCCTTCTAACAACACTCAATAAGTGTTTGGGAACTGAGGACACTAACTGTTGAAGCTTTGCAGGTGGAATTCTTTCCCATTCTTGCTTGATGTACGACTTCAGTTGTTCAACAGTCCGGGTTCTCCGTTGTTGTATTTTGTACTTCATAATGCTCCACACATTTTCAATGGGCGACAGGTCTGGACTGCAGGTAGGCCAGTCTAGTACCCGCACTCTTTTACTATGAAGCCACACTGTTGTAACACGTGCAGAACGTGGCTTGACATTGTCTTGGTGAAATAAGCAGGAACGTCCCTGAAAAAGACGTTGCTTGGATGACAGCATGTGTTGCTCCAAAACCTGGATGTACCTTTCACCATTGATGGTGCCATCACAGATGTGTAAGTTGCCCAGTCAGGCGTTTCAGGTTTCAAATCCCGCAAAACCTCGGAGAGGTCGCCGCGCTGTGACATCTCAGTCACATTGAGAACTGCACTGAGATGCTCTGATCACGCTGTATTGGACAACACCATTAACATCGCAACATAAAACTATTTTTATACATGTGAGAATCACAGGCTGTCGCTTCTCTATTATCAGTGGGAGCTGCTGTGAGCTACAATTGCTTCCTGATTATGTTGTTCTGGGAGAAAGTGAAGTTTGCTCTTTAACGTCTTGATTATTGTTCATTACAACACTGTTTGTCCTCTTTGTTCCAGACTAATATATATAATATGTCTGAAATTCGGTTTGCGTTTATTAAATTCCACGCAGATTAAACGTAACAGACACGGATTATTTGTTATAATTGTTTTAGCAAGTTTTCAGGGTATCATCATTATTGTGACGAAGAGCATAAAAAAATTAAATTTTTGTAGTATAATATTCATTTACAACTGTCATCGTGTGGATTCTCTATGTTGTTTTGACTGCAGCGACACACAAGGGATTATGGGATACGTGAAAACCCCGAATGCCACGGGCACAAACACACTCCAATACATCACAGATGCTGGCTTTGAACTTTGTGCTGGTAATAATCTGGATGGTCTTTTTCCTCTTTTGTCCAGAGGACACAACGTCCATGATTTCCAAAAACAATTTGACTCATCAGACCACAGCACACTTTTCCACTTTGTGTATGTCCATTTCAAATGAGCTTGGCCCCAGAGAAGGTGGTGGCATTTCTGGATGTTGATGTATGGATTTCGCTTTGCATGGTAGAGTTTTAACTTGCACTTGTAGATGTAGCGATGAACTGTGTTAACTGACAATGGTTTTCTGAAATGTTCCTGAGTCCACGCGGTACGATCCTTTACACATTGATGTCGGTTTTTAATGCAGTGCCGCCTGTGGGATCAGAGGTCCCGGGCATTCAATGTTGGTTTTCGTGTAGAAAGTTCTCTGAATCTTCTGGTTATATTATGGACTGTAGATGATGGAATCCCTAAATTCCTTGCAATTAAACATTGAGAAATATTGTTCTTAAACTGTTGGACTATTTGTTTCACACAGTTGTTCACAACATGATGATCCTCACCCCATCTTTGCTTGTGAATGGCTGAGCCATTTGGGGATGCTCCTTTTCTACCCAATCATGACACTCACCTGTTTTCACTTACCCTGTTTAGATGAGAGAGATGAGATGAGATTTATTGTCATTGTCATTATACGAGTGCAACAACAACGAAATTGCACTTACACTCCAATTACCTCAGACAAAATACAGCAATTAATCCACAATTGTTACTAGTTTACTGTAATAATGGCACACATCAGAATTAAAGACAACACATATACATTTGACATTGTTTATGTGCACTAAAACGTGAGGCAGTCCATCATCTGAATTGAGGAAAAGTGGGTGAAGGCTGCAGCAGGAGGGCCTGTACTGCCCAACTTGGGGAGTTGAAAGCTGCAGCAGTAAAAACTGTGCTGTCTTCGAGGTCGCAGGGAGGAAGAAAGGGTGAGGGGAGTGGAGAGACACCAGGGTGGCGGGGGTAATAGGGATGGAGGGAGGGAGACATGGGTTGTGTGCAGATGAGATGTTCTGTCAGTTTCTGTCCGTGTGCTAGGCAACAGCAGGCTGGAGGGGGGGGTAGATAGATGAGAGGGGGGTGCTGAATTCCTTCACCGAGGCCATAGATCTTCTCGGGGAAGAGCAGGGCATTTGACTTTTAGGAGCCGATTAGGCTGCCATGTTGATGTTAGGCGGAGAGATACAGAATTCCATTTACTGCACCTCTGGCCAGCTACAGTCCAAATTTATGAAGAATATTCTCCGGTCCTCAGCAGCGCATTCCTTTGCAGTGCAGTGATATGCTCCAAGATGGTATCCATTTTGCATTTAAGTTCAAGAGTTAACACAGCATTGCCCAACTCATTAATCATGACAGACAGATGAGGGGATGAGATTCTGGTAGCAGTCATCTTGCTAATATTCCTGTAGGTCAGGGTAGCACACAAACCAATCTGCGCCAAACCTCCCACCATAAAAGCAAATATAAATAAATCATTAACGTCTTCCAAAGAGAGTGGAGCCAAGCATGCAACACTGTATTTCTCTCAGGTGTCATGAGCATAGCCCGCTTGGTAGGTTCCATCGGGGCACGCAGGGTTCCCCAGCCCTGATTTCCTTGTCAAAAAAATTGGTGTCAATAGTGTTGAGAGACCAGCTGATCAATTCCATGGTTAATCCAAATCTTAATTTGAAGAATTCACAGTCTGATGAAGATGGGACTTTGAATTTCGGAGCAGAGATAGAGAACAGAAAGGAGGAGAGGAGAGGGGAGGAATGCAACTGTCCGTGTCCCGGAGTCCCAAGCTGATTCACCTGTGGAGTGTTCCAAGCAGGTTTTCTTTGAGCATTCATCAACTTTTCCTTTATTGTTTTTGTGCAAATATTTTCTAATCTTAAAAAGTGGCACTACACTTTTTAAAAATATTTTAGATTTTTTTGACCATCATTATGTAAGATGCCTTCAGTAATAAAAATGAGAAAATGTACACACCCTGTATCTACCTGTGTGATAGACAAACTGAAGTGTTTATGAGATTTATATGTTATGGAATAGCCATAGTTCTTGAAGATTACATGTGGGGTACCCCAGGGTTCAATCCTTGAGCCATTGCTGTTTCTTTTGTACATTAATGATGTATGTTTGGTTTCCAAGACTGCAAGTTGTATTTTATTTGATCATGATACAACTGTGTTTTGTAGTGGGGATCATTTTGGGACAGCTCTTGGACATGATGGAGAATGAATTACAGAAATTTAAACAGTAGTTCGATTCAAACAAATTGTCGCTCAATTTTGGTCCAACTAAGTGTATCCTATTTGGGAGTAAGTCCAGGAACTTAAGCAGACATTTATTATTACATGATATCGAAATTGAAATTGTAACAGATACAAAATTTATTGGTGTTTATATTGATGATAAATTAAGATGGAAAACATGCATTAATTATGTTAAATGTAAAATGTCTTTAGACATTTTATATCATACATTATTTGTTCCATATATGACATATTGTGTTGAGGTTTGGGAAATACATATAGAATTAATACTGATCTAATACAGTATATCTGTTGCAAAAGAAAGCTTTAAGAATAATCAGTAATAAACCATATTGTGAGCCAACAAATCCATTATTTGCTTGTTTACAAATTTTAAAATTTTGGGACTTGGTTGATTATATCACAATGCAAAATATGTATAAAGTTTACAATAAACTTTGCTTCAACATGTCCAGGATTCGTTTAAAAGGAGGACTCCAGCTCCAGTTTGAGACGGATATTGGTATTTGAGAAATTAAAGATCCAAACTACTGTAAAAAGACATTGTGTTTCCGTTAAAGGTGTTAATATTTAGGAATAGGAATAATTGTCCTGATAATATTAATTTACTTGGTATCTTAGTTGGCCCTAAAAGGATTTAAAAAAATAAAAATTACCTGTTATAGTTTGAAGAATTAGGTTTACCATTTTTGTTGTTGTGCTTGGGTTTGTGCACTATTGCTCGTTTGGTTATGTTTTGAAATTCTGGTGCACAGACTGAGTTGTATTGTTTGTGCACATTTCTTTTGTGTTGTTGTTGTGTGTGTGTGTATATATATATATATATATATATATATATATATATATATATATATATATATATATATATATATATTCCATTTGATGCATTGTATCAGAGTTAGCTTAAAGCTAATTTGCATCTGCAGTCCCTTTGCAGGTCACAATTTGTGTCTAGCTTCACCCTTTTGGCCAAACAGGTTTATTGTTCATTGTTCTTTTATGAGTTTTGTTATTGTCTGTGTTATCTATGTAAATAAATTCATTCATTCATTCAAGTACAGCATCAGTCACGTGGCCGGAGTTTCAAGCTTGCACAAACTCATGCAATATGGCCCCATTGAACCAAAACACTGCAGTGTACTGCATTTACAGCAACTGGCATGTGTTTCTTTACAATCCTGCCATAAGGAGCAGTCACATTGTGTCATCATCATTATCATACAGTTTATGTCCAGCTTTAGAAAAGTGAGCAGTGTGGTTTTTATAGTTTGTCTATGCAGACAAATTTGATATTAGTGGAAAGTAAACTGCTGCAGCTCTGTTAGCAGCCATTCTGCTCCGTGTACTCCTGATCCTGTAATATCTCTAAAGTGAATCAGAGCAAGTACTGATTAACACTTGGCTGTCAGGCCGCTTGCCAAGAGCAGAGACTGTGTGTTTCTTAATGTAGAACTGGAGCTGCATCAGAAAGGACATTCAACATTAAACTTGTGCAAAATCCCAATGCAGATCTGTACTGGATCCAATGTGGTGACCCTGACCAACCGGGACGGGGGGGGAGCCAAAATACAGATGACAACAACAAAGTACTGAGTTTCTTCTACTTCAATCTGCACATCTGATTATAGCATGGTTGTTGTTATTCAATTCAATGTTATTCAATTCAATTCATGCCACAGCACCATCTCCTGGTGGTTTATTTTGAACTAAAAATGAGTAACAATGGTGTGCCAAGGCAAACCCAAACACCTGAGTTTTATTAGTTTTTGTGGACAATCAAAAAGGACAATGCTCAATGTATCACAAATATGTTCTACTACTTTGTGTTGGACTACTTTGGGGAACATTTTAGGGCTGAAACGATTAGTCAAGTAACTCCAATAATTCACTTACAAAAAATGTTCGAGAGAAACTCTGTGCCTTGACGCTCCATTTAACATTGTAGTACATACGCCAGGCCTGTGTGAGGTGCTGTTACATCCCCAGAAAAAAAAAAAAAACAGAAGAAGACTAGAGCATGTGCATAAGCAGTGTAAGAGATAATCAATGTAGCACCAAAAGCTACACCTTTCCAATGCGACACACAGAGTAAAATAAAGCCTTTTAAAAGGAACCCCGACTATAACATCAAATTTGTCAAAAAATTGAAACACTGACGTTTGCTATTATAATAGCAAACTTGTTTATGCACGTTAGAAGTGCATAAACAAGTCTTGAATGATATAAAATAGCATTTATTTATCACATATTTAAATACAACGTTGCCGCCATGTTTTTGCCTGCGTAATGCATTCTGGGGGTGATGACGTGGAAAGGTTTCTGAAATCTTTCATGCAAGTGAAAACAGTGTTAAAGCTAATTCTTCCACCGAGATAAAATGTCACATTGCGCGGCTTTTGGATGCAATTTTCAGTCTAAGGGCAACAAAGAAAGCAAGGTAAGCCTTCACTGCTTTCCAAAAGAAAGAAAGTTAAGGAAAAAGTGGAGGATGCTTGTGGAAGAGTGCAGCTGCCGAAAGTCCCGCGTTTGTGCTCACGTCACTTCAACACAAATGCATTTGAGGCCTTTCATCGACCTCAGCTAATGAGGGAGCTTGCTGGTGTTTCTAGATACAAACGACGTTTTAAACCAGATGCAGTGCCCGTCATATTTCCCCCACAAGAAGAAAAATCGTCCATGAGTAACTAGTGAAAATAGGACTAAAACACGCGAAAGAGCAGCAGACGCTCTATTTCTCTGTCGGCATCAGCAAGCAGCCCCCACACAGACACCACCTACAATGGCCAACTCTTGCTTGATCAGAGCGCTGATCTTCATTTCTGACAGTATTTTCAAAGTTCTCTTCCTCACACTGCAGATCACGCTCTGGTTCGAACTGAAAAGGGTGAACAGAGGAGCTCATCGTTGCTAATCGCCGCTAGTTGTAATGTAAACACGGGAAGCTCTGCCCCTGTTTGACGTCACTACCCAGAATGCATTGCGTTACAGACAACAATGGCGACCTATGTAGAAATAAAGTTTCTTAAAATATCATAAAACTTGACATTATTTTTGCAAATTTTGTCCCATAGTTATGTTACTAATATCACAACAAGTCATATAGAATAAACATGTATTTATAGTTGGGGTTCCTTTTAAGAGAAAGAGGGTCCATGCTGATCATCTGAAAGAGACTGAGTCAGTCAGCGGTTTAAACGGCACTCATCTTTGCAGACATACAGCAGGACGCACTGCTGTCTCGTCAGGACTCATAACATCCGATTTTAAAGTTTAGAGTCCGTTGTATGCCCCCCCCCCCCCAAAAAAAATGCCAGTACTCATAAACCTACTTAAACATCCCTTGTTTATTCTTTCAGCATTCTAAAGAGACAGCGAGACGGAGGGAGGGAGGGAGACAGAGCGCCTCATGTACTGTTTTGAGAATGGAGCACATTTCTGAAAATAAAAGTACTTCATTTAGTCATATTTGGAGTTAGTTTGGGTAATTTGTCTCACCCCGGTGCTCACGTTAAGGTACAGCCTGGCTGACTGGGGATTACACCGACCGCCTGTGCTTACGGTCCGGTGTCAGGGGAGTGCTGAATAATTACCCCGGAAAACAGAAAAGGATACACTAAATTTGACAGTCTGCATGGTGGTGCAGCAACATTGTGCCATTGCTTAGGGAGAGCCCTGAACTATTGATGTTGTTTAAAAATGCAAAAGTACTTTTTATCCGATTACTCGATTAATCGCAAAAATAAGGGATAGAATACTCGATTACTAATCAATAGCTGCAGCCCTAGAACCTTTAACATACAATGTTTCAGCGAAAGTTATTTCTAAATCTTTTAAATTTTTATTATTTAAATAAATAATAAATGTGACTAAATGTGTTATAGAGCAATAATGAAGTTACATTCTACAGAAAATATCAATCATATAGCCCACAGTCTGCATGCAATACAATACATGATTGTTCATTGTGTTCCCCTGGTCCTTTGGCACCCATTAGAACGTATTTAAGAAAATGAACAAATGCCATCTAAGTGTAATTTACAGTTCCCTCAGGTTTTTAAATGACTACTGTAGAGCTCTTCAGGTTCACTCAGTATCAACTGGTAGGACGTGACCCAAATACAGATTTTGCCAGCTGTTAACGGTCTTATATCTGTTTGGATCCTAGCAGGGGCCATTTCTGTTTTTTGTGTGTATTAGGTCTTGGTCATTATGTATGAATTGGTCTAAGGGGAACGATCTGTTTTTATGACAATATGATCTGTGGAGCTGAAGGAGAAATACAGTGCTTCTTTTGGTGCTACAACTGTTGATTGTCCTAAAAAACCCACTCCATTTATTAGCTCCGCCAATGAAGTTGGAGGAGGTTATGTTTTATTGTTTTCATCCCTTTTGTTTGTCTCTCTGTTTGTGAACAGCGTGGAACTCACAGTTTTTAATATATCCTTATGAAATCTTTACTGCAGATTCAAATTCTAATAGGCAAGAACTGATTCAATTTTCAAGGTCATAGGTCAGAGTCAGGAAAAATCTTGGAAAACTGGAAAAATCCCTATCTTTAACATTTAATGAATTTTCAAAAATTCATAACGTTAAAAAAATACCATATTTCTCTGACATTTGAGTTTATGTAGGACGGTATCTTTAGTCGACTGACAAATTTTGATCTGGATCTGATCCAGTTTACAGATTATGTGGCAATTTGAAAACCCCATTTAATGTATATTTTACATTATATCTTAATCAAATGTACCCCAATCACACTCATATTTGAAGTGAGGTGCAGACTGGCACTCACCATCGCCTGACAAATTTTGGTCCTGGTCTGATCCAGACTATGGATTTTGTGGACATTTGAATTTAATATTGAAACGCCCATTTGTTGTACATTTTGCATTATATCTCAATCAAAGGTGCACTGTAAAACCTGATGAGTTAGTTGAACTCAAACCATTTGATGTAACCGATTACCTTAAACCATTTAAGTTTATTAACTTAAATCAATTAATTTTCTACAGTTGAACTGTTCAAGTTACTCTTACTCAGTTATTTCTTGCTAATTAAACTTGGCTAAATTAAGTTCAAAGTACTATTTCATTCATTTCAATAACCTTAAAACTAATAAGTATACTGTACGTGTTTGTTATAGTTCCACAGACTTATTCAAAATGTTTTACATGAACTGAGGAGAATTAAATACCAATAACTTAAATTAATTTGTACATAAATGTTACTCCTTGAGTTGTATCTACTCAGTTCACTATCATCTCATAAATTATTACATTCTAGTTCTGACAACAGAGTTTGAGTAAAAACATTGCCTTAAACAATGACTTCTAACAAAACACAAACTTAAAGTGTGTGTCATAACTTGATAGTTTTATTTAACTGAACGCTCAACATCCAAAATACAATAAAACATACATGCCTCTCTAGGGCTAAAATTGATCAGACAAAACCGGTATCACATTTCAAGCATATGAAACAGTACAGTATTAGCAGTATTATAACTTTGACAAAATTTTCAAGTTAGCATCCGAAATCAGAACAGTCTCGCTGCTCTTGGACTCAGACCAAACGGTATCAAAACTGGTAATGCCTTACAAGCATAACAAAAAAAGTTAGCATCCGAAATCAGAACAGTCTCGCTGCTTGGACTCAGACCAAATGGTATCAAAACTGGTAATGCCTTACAAGCATAACAAAAAATTTAGCATCTCAAAATAAGAACAGTCTCGCTGCTCTTGGACTCAGACCAAACGGTATCAAAACTGGTAATGCCTTACAAGCATAACAAAAAAAGTTAGCATCCGAAATCAGAACAGTCTCGCTGCTTGGACTCAGACCAAATGGTATCAAAACTGGTAATGCCTTACAAGCATAACAAAAAAATTAGCATCTCAAAATAAGAACAGTCTCGCTGCTCTTGGACTCAGACCAAACGGTATCAAAACTGGTAATGCCTTACAAGCATAACAAAAAAGTTAGCATCCGAAATCAGAACAGTCTCACTGCTCTTGGACTCAGACCAAACGGTATCAAAACTGGTAATGCCTTACAAGCATAACAAAAAAGTTAGCATCCGAAATCAGAACAGTCTCACTGCTCTTGGACTCAGACCAAACGGTATCAAAACTGGTAATGCCTTACAAGCATAACAAAAAATTTAGCATCTCAAAATCAGAACAGTCTCGCTGCTCTTGGACTCAGACCAAACGGTATCAAAACTGGTAATGCCTTACAAGCATAACAAAAAAGTTAGCATCCGAAATCAGAACAGTCTCGCTGCTTGGACTCAGACCAAATGGTATCAAAACTGGTAATGCCTTACAAGCATAACAAAAAAATTAGCATCTCAAAATAAGAACAGTCTCGCTGCTCTTGGACTCAGACCAAACGGTATCAAAACTGGTAATGCCTTACAAGCATAACAAAAAAGTTAGCATCCGAAATCAGAACAGTCTCACTGCTCTTGGACTCAGACCAAACGGTATCAAAACTGGTAATGCCTTACAAGCATAACAAAAAAGTTAGCATCCGAAATCAGAACAGTCTCACTGCTCTTGGACTCAGACCAAACGGTATCAAAACTGGTAATGCCTTACAAGCATAACAAAAAATTTAGCATCTCAAAATCAGAACAGTCTCGCTGCTCTTGGACTCAGACCAAACGGTATCAAAACTGGTAATGCCTTACAAGCATAACAAAAAAGTTAGCATCCGAAATCAGAACAGTCTCGCTGCTTGGACTCAGACCAAATGGTATCAAAACTGGTAATGCCTTACAAGCATAACAAAAAATTTAGCATCTCAAAATAAGAACAGTCTCGCTGCTCTTGGACTCAGACCAAACAGTATCAAAACTAGTAATGCCTTACAAGCATAACAAAACAGTTAGCATCCGAAATCAGAACAGTCTCGCTGCTCTTGGACTCAGACCAAATGGTATCAAAACTGGTAATGCCTTACAAGCATAACAAAAAATTTAGCATCTCAAAATAAGAACAGTCTCGCTGCTCTTGGACTCAGATCAATCAAAACTGGTAATGCCTTACAAGCATAACAAAACTTTAATGATTAATAATTTAAAGTCAGAACAGACTTGCCTCTCTGGGGCTAGAAAAATTGTTAACCAGAACTACAATAAACAGGGCATGCTATTTAGAAACTGCAGACAACAACTGCTTTACAATGCAACTTTACTCGAGCTCATTTTTAAGGCCAGTAGTTTAGACTTGAGCTGCTTCCTACCATCATCCAGGACAAGGAGAATTACCTGAATGAACTCAAAGAAGCCACTAAGCTTCTCTGGGTACTTCAAATGCAGTGCATACACCAATGCAAGCAAATTCATCAGGGCATCAGGCCATGATCTGTGTGACATGACAACAATATCTTCAAGAACAATGGATACATGCTGGGTTTGAAAGGGAACTTGCAGCATCTCATCCTTCTCGTCATTAATCACTGCCATCAGAGCTACTGCTCCCTCCTGGAGACCTTCTAAGTCATCCTAAAGAAGGGCCAAAAAAAAAAAGTCACAATATAAATTTTACAAATCAAATGCCAAACAGCACCCCAGTCATTTTCTGTGAGGCATGTGTGGAGGCAGCAGACCAGGCCTTTAACCCTTTAGGAGCCAGTTTCTCTAATTAGCAGGGCCCTTGGGGGTGGGGGGGGGGTGGGGTGTGTGAAAATAATAGATAGCTAAATGTTCAATAGTAGGCCAGGTGTAAGCACTATGTCCCCGCCATGACCTATGCATTTTTTTTTTCAACAGTTAAAGAACAAGGGAAAGGCCTGTCCCGGCACCTCCTCACACACTTCACAGCAAATGACTGGGGTGCTTTTGGAAAAAAAAAATAATGCATGGTGCATGTCGGGGGACCATGCTGCTTAGGCATGGGCTACTACTGAACATTCAGCATACCATTGGTTATTTTTCTTTTTTGTTTCTCTAGACAGCCCGCAGGGCCAATCCCCCCCCAATAAATAAATAAATAAATAAGGCACCTAAAGGCGTAAAATGGAAATGCAGTAACTTGACGTGTCTTGAAACCAGTGGTGGTTTAATTTTAATTTAAAGTACAGATAAAAGAGCAACATCGTGGTGTCTAATCAGCATCTTGATATGGCACGCACACCTGTGAGGTGGGATGGATTATCTCAGCAAAGTAGAAGTGCTCACTATCACAGATTTAGACTGGTTTGTGAACAATATTTGAGGGAAATGGTGATATTGCGTATGTGGAAAAAGTTTTAGATCTTTGAGTTCATCTCAATCAAAATGGGAGCAAAACCAAAAGTGTTGCGTTTATATTTTTGTTGAGTGTAATTAATAAAGTAAATGTGCAAGACTAAACCAGAAAACACATAGACTAAACCAAGTCTAATCAGATATAAATCAGAATTAATACAGGAATATATCAGGTATCGACCAGGACTAAAATATTACTTTTAAACCAGTTTGAAAATGTTGGAGTATAAAGTACAGATACCTGCTTCAAAATTAAGGTAATTAAAAGCACATACAGTCAGACCTGGCAGGCCCAAACATATCGTGAGGGTCTGCTGGGAACGACTTGTGGAACCCTCTGTCAGTGAGGTCTTCAACTCCCACCTCCGGGAGAGCTTCTCCCAGATCCCGGGGGAGGTTGGAGACATGGAGTCCGAGTGGACCATGTTCTCCACCTCCATTGTCGATGCGGCCGCTCATAGCTGTGGTCGCAAGGTCTCTGGTGCCTGTCACGGAGGCAATCCACAAACCCGGTGGTGGACACCGGAAGTAAGGGATGCCGTCAAGCTGAAGAAGGAGTCCTACTTATCTTTGTTGGTAGGTGGGACCCCAGAGGCAGCTGACAGGTACTGGCAGGCCAAGCGTGCTGCAGCCTGTGCGGTCGCAGAGGCAAAAACTCGGGTCTGGGAGGAGTTCAGGGAGGCTATGGAGGAGGACTATCGGTTGGCCTCAAAGAGATTCTGGCAAACCGTCCGACGCCTCAGGAAGCGGAAGCAGCTCTCCACCAGCACTGTTTATGGTGTGGGTGGGGAGCTGTTGACCCTGACTGGGGATGTTGTCGGGCGGTGGAAGGAGTACTTCGAGGATCTCCTCAATCCCATCGTCACGTCTTCCGAAGAGGAAGCAGAGACTGGGTACTCAGAGGCGGACTCATCCATTACCCGGGCCGAAGTCACCGAGGTGGTTAGAAAGCTCCTCGGTGGCAAGGCTCCTGGGGTGGATGAAGTCCGTCCTGAGTGCCTTAAGTCTCTGGATGTTGTGGGACTGTCTTGGTTGACACGCCTCTGCAACATCGCATGGCGACTGGGGACAGTGCCGCTGGATTGGCAGACCGGGGTGGTGGTCCCTCTGTTTAAGAAGGGGGACTGGAGGGTGTGTTCCAACTATAGGGGGATCACACTCCTCAGCCTCCCCGGTAAGGTCTATTCCAGAGTACTGGAGAGGAGAATTTGACCGATGGTCGAACCTCGGATTCAGGAGGATCAATGTGGTTTTCATCCTGGTCGCGGCACACTGGACCAGTTCTACATGCTCCATCGGGTGCTCGAGGGTTCATGGGAGTTTGCCCAACCAATCCACATGTGTTTTGTGGATCTGGAGAAGGCGTTCGACTGTGTCCCTCGGGGCACCCTGTGGGGAATGCTCCGGGAGTACGGGGTCCGGGGTCCTTTGCTAAGGGCTATCCGGTCCCTGTATGTCCGCAGCAGGAGCTTGGTTCGCATTGCCGCTAGTAAGTCAAACCTGTTTCCAGTGCACATTGGCCTCCACCAGGGCTGCCCTTTGTCACCGGTTCTGTTCATTATTTTTATGGACAGAATTTCTAGGTGCAGCCAGGGTGTAGAGGGTTGTCTGGTTTGGGAACCACAGAATCTCGTCTCTGCTGTTTGAGGACAATGTGGTTCTGTTGGCTTCGTCAAATCAGGACCTTCAGCGTGCACTGGGGCGGTTTGCAGCCGAGTGTGAAGTGTCCGGGATGAAAATCAGCACCTCCAAATCCGAGGCCATGGTTCTCAACCGGAAAAAGGTGCTTTGCCCTCTTCAGGTCGGTGGAGTGTCCTTGCCTCAAGTGGAGGAGTTTAAGTATCTCGGGGTCTTGTTCACGAGTGAGGGACAGATGGAGCGTGAGATCGATAGACGGATCAGTGCAGCATCTGCAGTGATGCGGTGGCTGTATTGGACCGTCGTGGTGAAGAGAGAGCTGAGTAGGGGGCAAAGCTCCCGATTTACCGATCGATCTACGTTCCGATCCTCACCTATGTTCATGAGATTTGGCTCATGACCGAAAGAACGAGATCGTGAGTACAAGCGGCCGAGATGAGTTTCCTCCGCAGGGTGGCTGGGCGCTCCTTTAGAGATAGGGTGAGGAGCTCGGTCACTCGGGAGGAGCTCGGAGTCGAGCCGCTACTCCTCCACGTTGAAAGGACTCAGTTGAGGGGGCTCGGGCATCTTTTCCAGATGCCCCCTGGACGCCTCCCTGGAGAGGTGTTCCGGGCACGTCCCATTGGGAGGAGGCCCCGGGGAAGACTCAGGACACGCTGGAGGGACTATATCTCTCAGCTGGCTTGGGAACGCCTTGGGGTTCCCCCTGAGGAGCTGGGGGAGGTGTGTGTGGATCGGAGCGTCTGGGCGGCTTTGCTTGAGCTGCTGCCCCCACGACCCGACTCCGGATAAAGCGGAAGAAAATGGATGGATAAAAGTACATAAAAGTTGAACTAAGTTATTACTTTCCACCGCTGACTGAAACATTATAATGGGTACAAACCTTTCGCTCAATCTCAATTCCACCCCTTAGCACTTTGCCTTCCTGTCAGCCCTTGCCCCTTTGCCTACGCCTTGAAAAAAAAGGGCTGAGGGCTAAGGGCTGGAAGACTGCCCTAAGAAATGAGACAGCTCTGATCTTTCTGCATTCTTTGCACAAACACAAATATAGGGGAATTACAGTCTTCATATGTTTGGGACAATTATAAAAGATTCATTTGAGAGACATGTTACAAATTAAGCATTTCAAGGATGTCTATACCCTATATACCCCTGCGGTATATATTTGTGAGTTTATTTCACCAGAATGTGTCGGTGTTCAGTGAAGCTCCTCCTACCCCTTCGCTGTAAGGTAGCATGAGAATTTGCTCCGTTTGGCTTGCCTTCGTCCTTAGCCTCTCCAGAAGAGAGGAACGGTACACCCCTTTGGTTTCTCATGAACATGCAAAACAGAGGTAAGGGGGCTGAGGCAAAGGGGTAAGGGGGAGAATTGAGATTGGGACTTAGAAATTAAGGGCTGTCTCAATCCTCTCTTCTAGGGAGGATAAGGGTGAAGGCAAAGGGGTTTCTACCCCTCCAAATGGAGCAAATTCACATACCTCCTAACAGCAAAGGGGTAGGAGGAGCTTCACTAAACACTGACACATTCTGGTGAAATAAACTCACAAATATAATGTGAACATGTATCTGGGCTGAATTTTGAGTTTACACACTTCCCACCGGGCAGTGTGTAAACTCTGTGTGTGAATCTGGATTTCTAGATTCAGCGCATTGTGGTGGAAGAGCGGAGCTCAGCGCTATGCTCCCGCCCACAGTGCACTCAGAGCAGAGACGGCCAGAGAGCGGGAACAGTCGAGAGTAGACCTCCTCAGAGCTGCCTCTGGATGAGTAATTGTAAAAGAACAGAAAAGCTTAGATAGTTGTGGAGTATTTGGGCTGACACTGTGAGCTCCAGGGTCTCTCGTTTTGACATTAAATAGATGCAACGGGTCACAGCATCAGTCTGTCAAATTACTGATGTAGTAAGCTACAGACATCCTTGAAAGGCTTAATTTGTAACATGTTTCACAAATTAATAATTGTTAAACATATGAAGATTATTATCACCCCATTTTTGTTTTTGTACAAAGAATGCAGAAAGATCAGAGCTGTCTCATTTCTTAGGGCAGTGTTTCAGCCCTTAGCCCTCAGTCCTTTTTTTTTTTTCAAGGTGAAGGGGTGAGGGCAAGGGCTGAGGGGAAGGCAAAGCTGAGTGGTGGAACTGAGATTGGGCCTTAGTCAAATACCTCATTTCTGTAGGCTCACATTAATTGGAAATAAGATTTTTTTTTTTAGCCAATGCTCCCACATTGTCAAAGGACTGGGCATAGAATAGCCACATGGTCAGCATGAGCATACCCCAGCTATAGTGAATGCCCATAGCAAGTCATATGAAGCAGGCAGGGGCAACTTTTAGTCAGCCAGCCAGGCTCAGGGACAAGAGCAACAATTCACATTTCTGTATCAATCATTCCACTTCCTCCTACACAATGCAGAAAAGAGCCACAGCTGAACACATAAATACCTTGCATGTTCTGAAGATTTCTGATGAATCCTCCAAGTAGAGTGGTAAGCCGGCCAGGGCTGCTGTACGAGCTGCGCAGATATCATTTTTGTCCTGTTACAGAAAGACACCATATATACACGAGCAGATGTTTGTGTTCACGGTTCACATTCAACAATTTAATGCATGAAAGTTGAAAAAAATATTTACCTGTTGTTTAAATGCCATCATAATTGCTTCCATCCTCTGTCCAAAAGTGCCAGTCTTCCTCTTTTTGTACAGCTGTAGCAGCTGAGGTGTGTAATTGTCAAGAGCAGCATAGAATGTCGATGGAAGCTTTACATTTGTGATCCTGTGGAATTCACTGTAGAGCTGCATGAAAAACAAAAAAATAATGACTTTGATGATACACATGCATAGCTTTCAGTACTATGTGTAAGTTTTTACTCACTTGGGTTTCACAAAAAAGTGCAGGCCATCTGTCCTTCAGTTCAGCAACTGGAGGAGCTAAATCCACAATTTCTTCACGTCTGAGTGCAAAGGTGCGTTGCATAAGTTGATAGATGGAAATCATGTCTCTTTCCACTGATGCCCTCTTGAATTGCTCGACCATTGCAAGCCTCTGGGTCTCAAGTGTCTGCCTTGTTTCTCCTTGGGGATAGTTGGGAAGGAAGTTAACTTCCCCTCTTCTAGGTCGTTTGATGCAGGCGCTGGATGCCACACCTTTTGGATTGGTTCTGCTACGCTTTCCTGCATTCACAGCCACATCCTTAACGCCAGCCCTGGCTAGTTTGGTTCTGTAGTTGCCCATCTTGTGGATTAAACTGATCTGCCAGCCCTCATAGTCACCAGCGCTTCTGCAGCCATGCTGAGCTGTTTTTTACTTGGGTATGCTTTATGTTTGTATATTTCTGCTGCCATAATATCCAGTACATTGTGCTTTTGATCCCTGGTCAACCTGACTGTTTTTCCATCTATCATATAAGCAGAGTTGCCCTCTCTGAGAATGTGTTCCACCTCGTAGGAGAACTGTGGGACACTAAAGCTCACTGGCCATCTGCAAAGTCGCTCTGGTGAGTCTGTGTTATCAGACAATAACACAGTGTCATCTGTGCTAGTTGAACTCAGATCAGACTCAATAACTTTAATAATCTTGATGGTTGCCTTTGCTGGTAGGTCTTCTATGTTAACTAAATTACAGAGGGCGTTGTTAAATTCTGGGTCTTCAAATTGAAGGCGAAAGTCATAGGTCAGATTCAACTTCTCTTTCATTTCAGAGATGAGGGCTTGTACACTTTCAGGACGAGAGGGCAGAATAACAGCATTCTCATCATCAAGGATGACTCTTAGTTTCAGGACATCCGTCGCCATTGATGGCGTGTTGAGAAGACCTGAATGAAAAAAAAAATGTACTGCTTGTGAATGTTATCTATACCACTAGCTGCTAAATACAAATACAGGTGAAAATGACAAAATTAGAATATGGTACAAAAGGTAATTTCAGTGATTCAGTCTGAAAGGTTAAGCTAAAATATTTTATAGACTATGTATGCAAAGTGATAAATTCCAAACCTTTATTTGATAAAAAAAAAAAAAAAAAATCATCAGCTTGTTATGCTGTCAACTAAAAATCAACAGAATTATTAAATGTTTGGCCTTGCCTAAAAGAGACTGCATCATATATTTTCAATTCAATTAGTGCTAGGCGATATACCCGTTCATACCGAATACCAGTTTTTTTTTCTTTTTAACAATATGAATTTTTCAAATACCCCTGTACCAAGGTGTGTGTGTGTAGTGTAGAAAACGTTGGGAACACAGAATGTCACTCTACCGGACATTGTTTTAGTGGTGACTGTTTTGCAGTTGCACCAAACAAGCAGCATTTGAGAGCAATACTGTGAAACATGTAATTTTTCAAAAATACCCCTAACCCTGGCATAACTTTTCGGTCATACCACCCAGCACAAAGTTAATTTTCAGACCATATTCTGGTTTTGTCATTGCTGTGTAATAACGAAAACGCACACTCCTTTATTCTGAAACTGAAATGAAATGTTTAGTTGTAAGAATTAACCTGCTTGAAACTTTGTAGGCAATCTGGTGCATTGGGTCAGTAAGTTGACTCACAGATTTCACAGAATGGCTCTTGTTTGTATGCTCTGTTAGCTCATATGATCGCAGATGCGCAACATACCAGGTCTCATAATCTTTTAACAGAAACAAGATATCATTTGCAATGAGCAGTATGTTTCTGATTTCTTTAAACACTGGTAAGGCAGCATGCGTTCCACTACAAACAAACATGCCAACCACAAAGGTTGTGCCTTGAATGGTTGCCTGTTTTGTGCCATATACACTGCTGCTGTCTGTGATGCTTGACAAAACTTGATGTGTATCAAAAGGCAATGATTCAGTAAAGATAGACTCCATGTTTGAAGTCTGTACTGGTGGCTTGAAGAATCTTGGTGATGATAGATAGAATGCCATCATGTTCTGGTGTCTCTCTGCCAATGTTTTCATTACATTTTTGTAGTTGTGAGTGTCACAAATTATTATTTTAAAAACCTTGTGCTTTCCTTCAAATCTCATTGTCCAGAGATGCACCAGAGGACCAAAGCACTTGATGAGAAAAGGATAATGTTCGATGTAATGATGCTTTGGTCGCAATCTCAAGTTGGGGAAGACTTCCTGAAGAAGTTCTCTGTGATCTAAAATTTTGCTGGCCATGTATTGAATGGTGTCTTCTGCAAAACTATGAGAAACAGCAAGCTCAACGATATCTTTCAAATCCATTAGGATCTCCCATAGTTTGTCCCCTTCTGGCACTCTGGAACCAATGGGAACAGGTAAAAGTCTAAGAAGAGTGTGGTTCTCATGACCATTACCACCAATTGTTCCACAGCTTACAAAATTTTGGGGTAATGCATGTGGGCGGTCAACATTATCAGAATGCTGGTACGGAAAACATAATACTGCTTTATTTAGCTCATCCAATGTGAAATATTTTTTAGCAATCAAACCTTTAAAACAATGTGCCAGCTCCACAGGGACCACACCTTCGAACAAATCGTGCAGGACATCCGGCAGAAATCCTGTAATGGGATGGAAATATGAGAGATGATCAGAGAGAACACAACTTTGTTTTATACCATAGTTCTCCTCAGTTTCATTTGTCTGCATTTCTTGAACCAGGGCATCATGGTTATTTTTTGTTCTCTTTTCAAAACCACCGGTCACAGCATCAGATGTCTGCATCTCTGTCTGGGTGGCAAGGCAGAATCTGCAGAAATAGGTTGACCTGAAACTCTCACTGAAACCAGCTAGCCCATGGGCTGCAAGGTTATCAGCCACAACAGAGTAGACTGTGCCTTTGAGACAGTCACCAAACGTTTCAATGTAGACACCCACTTCTTCAAGTGTTTTTAGATCACTCAAGAGAGGTGCAAAAACCTTCTCATATCCAAACTGTCGTACATCATTTGAGTTGCACAACAGGGCCAGCTGAGAAGAATGGAGCACTGAGCGATATTTCACTGGTATGTTAGCCAATGTCCAGTACACTGCACATACTTTGTGAATTTTTTTTGATGTCCCGAGAGGATTAGCAATTTCAAAGTCATCTACATAGAGAATTATTGCTAATTTCTCACCGTCTTCATTTAGAAGCTGATTTTCCTGATAGTGGGACCCATCACGATAAGAAAAATAATGTCCAGGAATATGTACTGTTGTTTCTTTGACTTTCTCATGATCATCAGGTTTTTGCAACAACTGTTGCAGAGATGTGAGAATAGGCACATACATGTATGTGCGCTGTGTTGACTCAATGTGGTATTCTACTGGTTTAACATATGGAAACTTTTCCTCAATATAAGATTTTTTTCCTCTTTGCAGTTGAGAGTGGTCCTTCAGATGGAACAGATTTATGCAAAATATTACTCTCTGAAACTGCCTGGACAATCTCACTGACAAGTGTGTCAGTTAAAGAACAATCATGTTTCTTCAGTATTTTGATAACAGACTGCCTGACAACAGGTTCTGACAGTAAAAACAGCTAATCAATGTGCTCAATAATCTGCTGTATTGCCCTTTGTGATACATGGAGAATAGTTTGCATTTTTAATAAGAAAGCAGCCAGATTGTACTGTAGCTGCTCTTCTAATCCCTCAGTGCAAGTGCCTGCTATTGGGACAGTTTCATCACTGTCATCATCATTGTCCTGCAATTGCTCCACAGAATCATATTCAATCTCAGTATCTTGGGAAACATCTGGAGGGTTTTGCACTACAACTGCTACATCATAGTCTGATGCATTCTGATGTTCTCTACATTTATGTGTATTGTACTTGTATGTGGAGTAAACATTGGTTTTGAATTTACAAGCCGTAAATGGACATGGCACCATTTCCTTCCTTCTTAAATGTGCTCTTAGATGATTGTACATTTCCCTCTCAACAAATGGTTGCTTATATTCACAAACAGGGCAATGAAAAGTCCGATCAAATGTCAAATCATGACTGTCACTACCTACCACACTTCTTGCTGAATGATTTCTGGACAAATGAGCCTTTAGTGAATTAAATGTACTGAATGTGCACATGCAACTAGTGTACAGGCATGGCAAACGTGAAACTGTAGAATACTGTCCATGATGGAGCCTATAATGTCTCAATAACTGTATTTTCAAGCAACTAGAAAACTCACATAATTTGCATTTCCACATTTTTGTCAAGCAATTAACGTTAGGTCTTCCTACAAGTCTGCTCGATAAACTTGTTTTGTCCACAGTAGAATTCACCTCATTTTTTTTCTCACTGACAAAATGAACACTTATATCAGCAGCCAAGCGGGAAAACATGTTGAACAAGCTAAATGGAGTTAGCTCCCGCGGTACCCTCACCCCGACACGCTCGTTCTGCTCTTTCAACAGCAAAAACCCCAAAAACTTATACAAAGTTAGACAATAACATATTTAAGTTACCTGTCAGGAATGCAGGCGGGAGTGAGCAACGTAGAATCACTGATGGCCGTGCCATAAAGTCTGCTCAAGTTGAAGTTGGTAGTTGAGTTTTTCGACGTTCGACGAAGGCTCCACCTTCACGTGGCCTGTGTCAACTGACAAATACAAGTTGTTGGACAGGTCTGCACCACAGAACCGTCTGGCAAACTGGTAGCAACGATGAGGCAAATCTCTGGTACGACACAACTGGTATTTTCGATATAACCAACCAATCTTCCCTTCTTCTTCTTCTTCTTCTTCTTCTTCTTCTTCTTCTTCTTCTTCTTCTTCTTCTTCTTCTTCTTCTTCTTCTTCTTCTTTCCTCCTTTGAATGACGGGTGGCAACCATCAATTTAGGTCCATACCGCCACCTACTGTACCGGATGTGTCAACATTTAAATTATCTCATCAGGTCTTCTATTTATATTACGTGGCCTATGACTTAAATATACTGTACAATTGATCTAAAATTGTAAATTAATTTATACATTTTCATGAATTTACCATACAAGGTACATTATAGAAAACTACAAACTTTAAAGTTACATGCATTTTTTGTTTTAACAAGTGTATAAAATATCAATTTCCTGAATTAAAATAGAGATAATTACTCTTACTAGTAAAAGGACATGTTGATAAATCATTTAATTTTTTTAAAATTTTATTTCATAAAATACACTGCAGAAATCAAATGTATTCAAATTGCAAAAAGTACTTTTTGACCTTTAATACAACTGCTGTATACATCATACCTGAGTATATCTCAAAAGCAGATGCTGACAGGCTGTACTGTCTTGTGAATACCTGATCTTGTCAGATCTTGGACACTAAGTGGAGAAGGGCCTGGTCAGTACCTGGATGGGAGACCATGACTGAATACCAGGAGCCTGTGGTGTTTGGAGGGTCCACTGGCTCAAGTGCGCAACAGTGCTTTTGTCAAACTACTAAGGACAGCAGCAGCAACCCTTTCCCTGTTAAACGCTCTGGGTGACTTATGTCATGTTAAAAGCAATATAAACAACAACAACAAAAAAACTAAAACTAAAATGATAACAAAAGAATAAAAATGTTAAATGGCAGCCCATGCACAGGACTTACAGTTCATGTCACAGAGGTTCAAATTACTATATTAAAAATATGACAAATTTAATAAAAAATAATTAAATAAACAAAAATGACAACAATAGAAAAAAAATGCTCATTTGCAGCCCATGAACAAAACTCACAATTTTTAAAATTGGTATCAACTCTATTTAAATGAGTTAATGGAATGAGCTGGAAATACATAACCAAGACTTAATTGCTTCCAAAACTTTAAATGCACTCAAAACATTTGAGTTGTTACAACAATATTTCATTTTTGAGTTTGTTTAATTAATAGAAAAGAGTGACTATAACTTTTTCCAAAGTTTGAGTTGCGTTAACTTTATTAATTTAAAAACATGTACTGTTCGGTTTTACAGTGTGGTTCAGTCACTCTCATTTTTCTATTATGGATTTATCTACACCACCAAAAGTGAATGAAGGTTCCAATTTTATGCCTGTTTGTCTGTCTTCCAGTTATCAGTCAGAAACCATGTGCCAAAAAGCAATGCCAAATTGTGCACAGCAAAGATAACCAATGTTATGTGAAAATTATTTGAAAAAGAGTTCAGAAAAAGAAAAAAAAAACTTGATGAGTTTCTGCAACTGTAGATACCAAAATTGTGAAATTATTCATGTCGCTTTTGATATTATAAATAATAAATTTATTTATTTTTGTGTTCACCCTGTAGTGTTGGCGGTGGTTTGCGCTCTACGATTGCGGTGCTTTACTCATTCAGAATGAGTTTGTTCAGGATGTTTCTTTGACATCAAAATAAAGTAAACCAGACAATGAATTGTAGAAACTGAGGGCATTGTTCTGGTGAAGGGCCTAATAAGCGACTTATTTTCTCAAATAACATCCATTAAAGTTCACCTCCCAATTGGGTGATTTTTGACACCCAATTGTGTACTTTTGTGGTGGTGGTGGTTGTGTTAGGGGGTCATATATCTGTTTGGGACATGAAGACGTGTAATCTGTGGTAATACTGTAGAATCTGTGGAGTGTTATGTCCAATCTGGAATGTTTTGAAAATCCATTCATTCACTATACCTGCTTACTCCAATCAAGGGTCCTGGGGGTGCGTGGGTCATGTGGTGGGGTATAACCTGGACAGGACGCCAATCTATCGCAGAGCCACATATAGACAGACAAGCACATTTACTCTCACATGCATGCCGATGGTCAAATTTAGAAGTGGGAGGAAGCTGAAGTGCACACGCACATGAACAAGGGAAGAACATGCAAACTTCACACAGAAAGGGCCGTCACATCCAGGTAATGAAAATCATGAACCACAAAACTTAATAAATGGATATAATTTGTGCAGGTAGGGGTAATCTGAGTCATTTACTTTAATTTTAAAGATGGCTTTACTTTTTGTTTCATTAGTGCATATTGAAATCATTTCTGCTTGATTGTGGATTTGGCTGCACATTCACTCTGATGCCAGGTTAAGATAAAAGTCTAAACTGAAAATAAGATGCAGATTGTTTTTCTAATTTGGAACAGAATGATTTATTTGACCACAGTGGGCAGTGATCATGCACATGATGTGCATTAGCTGTGCACAGGGTGCAATGGATGATGAGTGCGGCACCATGTTGAGGCACACGGCTCCACTTATCACTCTGGGAAAAGCATCATATGGAGTATTTTTTGCATACCCGAACAGTCCCAGACTGTACACACCATACATCTATTTTGTTTTTACAAATGCCTTAGTTGTTTTCTTGTCAGTCCCTTTTAAAATAAATAATGTCTGCCTGAATGTGGAGTGGACAGCTCAGTTACTTTGATGCCTTGTTACAGTGTAAACTAAAAGTAAAATGCAATGCAGATTGTGTTATTTGTGAAGTGATGGTAGGTGATTTCTTTGCAGTGGAGTGAAAATGACTGGACCAGGCAGCAGAGCACATCAGTCAGTGTGTGTATACAGGCTGGTGTAGTCACTGTTCGCTGACCCCTAATAATGTCCTCTGGAAGTATAATATAATCCATAATTCCATGAAAGGTTTTTTGCACTCTTCAGCAGAACACAGTTTTCCAATATTAATATACAGTTTAGCTCTGTGTAAAAGTCTTGTTATTAACACAGACATTAGTGCATAGACTGCACCCAGTACTGTTGTGACCATGCTCAGGAACACCTGTGTAATGGGGCTGCTTTCAATGTCGCTTGTAATCGTGTATAATGGTAATTGTGTATAATACTATGACACACAACTTTAGACTGCTATTGTGATGAATCTGCACCAATTGTTTAATTTATGAATCGGGAAGCCAACTGGTGCCAAAAATAAGCAATGGCAGACTGGAAATATCTGTTCCCAGGGCACCTGGGTATCTGGGTTCTTAAGTGCTTACACAAGTAGATACAGAATATTGAATTAGCTCAATGAGCCAGTACAAGAGGCACACAGATGATGTGATCACTCCTGTGTTGTGTGTTGGGGGGCTTGGCTGGACACTGTTTTGCGGTTTTTGTGTTTGTTTTCCTTCCCAGGTGGTTTGGGGCTGATCTCTGGGGAGAATGTGCTGCAGAAGAGTCTCTCACCTCTGTTACGGTGATCTGCTGCACCTGTTGCACTCACGTGCGATTCTCTAATCGGGACGATTTACGACACCTGTGACATTCGCATGCAGTTCAAAGGACTCTCAGCTGGTACCAATGAAGAGATGAAGAACTGCATTTAAGCCAGCAGTGATCTGGGCTTAGGGGCCGGAGAATACGACCGTGTGACGATCGTTTGAGGATGCTGAGGGCCGCTCCAGAAGCTGACATTGCGCCTGTGAAGGAGGACGAGGGTGAGAGGCAAGCGCTGTCAGCACACGTCAGAGGTGATTATCCTTAAAAGCTTATCTGCCAATATAATGTGGCGTGGTTGCACGGCTAAATTTAAGTATTGAAGAGAATTGCTCGTTTGCTCCTCGTGGCTGTGGCATGCGGATTGATAATCCTCCACAAGCTGTGAGCAGCTGTTCTTTTGAATTAAGCCTGAAATCAGTCCTGAACGTGTTGCTGATAAGTGTGCCTCTAAATAGTGTTTCTTAATATAAGTACTGAATAACCTCACCTCTGTTCCTCCTTCGCAGAGTACAGTCTTGGGAAAAGCCACCTGGGGGGTGTCGGCGGAACTCCTGAGTCCAGAATGTTCGGGCTCCGATCCGTTGAGGCGCTGGGAGAGCGCGCCGCCTCTTCACCCCACCAGACTCATTTATTTTGTATTTTGTGTACAGCACAGTGGGAAGAAAATAAATTTGTTTCTTTTGGAACTGCTTCTGGTTATTTAGTGCTGGGTTCAGTCAGACGCTGGACCGCTCCTCAACCTGCATCCAGACCATAACAGAATTCTCCGGCCAAACCAGTATGGACCCAGCGGCAGAAGCAGTTCCTTTTCAGGAAAAGGTCCAGAAACACCTGGAGATGATTTGGGAGCAAGTACAGCACCTTTCGATTCAAATTAAGCAGACAGATGCTCGTGTTACGGAGCTGGTAGTGCAGGCTGTTCCGCTTCCTGCGGTTGCAGCTCCGGTTCCATCGAGCCCGGTGCAGATAAGTTCGCCGTCCAGAGATTCGGCTCCTGAACTGGTTATTTGTCATCCGGAGCCTTATTCGGGAGATGAGGAGGTTTGTGCTCCGTTTTTGATGCAGTGCTCCTTGGTTTTTGCTCAGTGACCGGCGTCTTTCTCCTCTGAGAGTAACCGAGTTGCATATGTTACAAATCTGCTGCGAGGTGACGCCCTGGCGTGGGTCACTGCGTTGTGGAGCAACAAATCACCACTGTTAGAATCCTTTGATGAATTTTCCCATGAGTTTCGTTTGGTTTTTGATCATCCGGTAAAAACAAATACCGTGGTTCAACGATTGCTGAACCTCCGATAGGGGCGACGAAGCGCAGCTGATTATTCTGTGGATTTTCGAATCTTTTCCGCACAGTCCGGTTGGAATGCTGCTGCTTTGAGGGGGGTGTTTGTAGACGGGTTGAATGATTCCCTGAAGGACGAGCTAGCAGTCCGTGACGAACCGAAGGATTTAGACGAATTGATATCCTTGGTTATTCGTCTAGATGATCGGATTAAGGAGCGTGGATGGGAGAGGGGGCGAGCGTCCGAGCGGGGTTTTGTGTCTCGGGGCTTTCCCCGACACAAGTCCTGACCGCCTCTTCTTCGTTCCACTGAGACTCCTCTGATGGGACCTCTAGCTCCTCTAGGGGATGAGCCAATGCAACTCGGAAGGGTCAAAACGGCCATATTGCCCCGGTCAAACGAGCATCAGGAGACAGGATAGTATCATGGCTCCAGGTGTTATGTTTTTCTTTTGTGTTTTTCCTCGGTGTGCTTCCCTGGGGTGTGTTGGTGGTATTCTCTGGGGGGGGGGGGGGGGGTGCTGGGGGCTTTTTCTGTGTTTTTGTTTTTCTGTATGGGTTGTGTTGGGACTCTTTTGGGGTTTTTGGGGGTGTTTTTGTTTTGTTGCCAGCCGGCCTTCCAGCCACGTCTCCTGGCCCTGTTGCCTGCTGTGGACTCTGGGAGCGTCATCACTGCCTGCTTCCTGTTTTGGACCCCGATGAGAGGGGTGGTTTTTGGGTCAGGTCTGTGCGGTCGCCGGGAGGCTTCCCGTTGACGGGGGGTACTGTTGTGTGTTGGGGGGCTTGGCTGGACACTGTTTTGCAGTTTTTGTGTTTGTTTTCCTTCCCGGGTGGTTTGGGGCTGATCTCTGGGGAGAATGTGCTGCAGAAGAGTCTCTCACCTCTGTCAAGGTGATCTGCTGCACCTGTTGCACTCACGTGCGATTCTCTAATCGGGACGATGTACGACACCTGTGACATTCGCGTGCAGTTCTAAGGACTCTCAGCTGGTACCAATGAAGAGATGAAGAACTGCATTTAAGCCAGCAGTAATCTGGGCTTAGGGGCCAGAGAATACGACCGTGTGATGATCGTTTGAGGACACTGAGGGCCGCTCCAGAAGCTGACATTGCGCCTGTGAAGGAGGACGAGGGTGAGAGGCAAGTGCTGTCAGCACACGTCAGAGGCGATTATCCTTAAAAGCTTATCTGCAAATATAATTTGGCGTGGTTGCGCAGCTAAATTTAAGTATTGAAGAGAATTGCTCGTTTGCTCCTCGCGGCTGTGGCGTGCGGATTGATAATCCTCCACAAGCTGTGAGCAGCTGTTCTTTTGAATTAAGCCTGAAATCAGTCCTGAACGTGTTGCTGATAAGTGTGCCTCTAAATAGTGTTTCTTAATATAAGTACTGAATAACCTCACCTCTGTTCCTCCTTCGCAGAGTACAGTCTTGGGAAAAGCCACCTGGGGGGTGTCGGCGGAACTCCTGAGTCCAGAACGTTCGGGCTCCGATCCGTTGAGGCGCTGGGAGAGCGCGCCGCCTCTTCACCCCACCAGACTCATTTATTTTGTATTTTGTGTACAGCACAGTGGGAAGAAAATAAATTTGTTTCTTTTGGAACTGCTTCTGGTTATTTAGTGCTGGGTTCAGTCAGACGCTGGACCGCTCCTCAACCTGCGTCCAGACCATAACATCCTGTCTATGATCCCATGTGAATCCTGCACTAATGAAGACTTTACATTTTTGATATTGCAATACTAGTCAAACTTCCATTGAAATACTTTCTTTTGATGTATAATAGAAATTTTGATCTGCATTGAATCCTGTCCAGTCAGAAACACTTGTCAGTGCAGAGCAGCATCAATCAATGCAAGCAGTCATTGGCCCATTTTTACACCAGTCAATCAGCTCTGCAGTATCTCTGGAGTTCATGATTAAAGCGATAATGAGTTACTGCTGTTGTCTTCAGACACATCTTGTTGACACTTAATCAACAGACATACAGTATCGCTTCAAACCAAAATATTTGCCCTTTATCTTTTCCAGTGTGCCCTTGGGTAATGGACGAGGAAAGAAGGTTAACATTGGAGTGAAATAAATCCACTGCCGGTTTGCTTTCTTCTAAGCATATCAGTGTTGTGCATGTTACTCCTGTTTTACAGATCAAAAAAAGCCCGTTTTGATGTTCCTCACTGAAATGTTATCATGTTTGTGTCAGGCGATCGGGCAGGCTGAAGGTTGGCTCCACTCAGACTGATCCATGTGTGTGCGTTCCCACACCTAAGATATGAGACAACGCTGCATAAATATGAACAGAAATGGCAAATTAAAGTGAAAAATTTAACCTACAGTTGCAGGTTGCAGTGGTGAAATTGGAGAGTAGGTGGCTTCTTGTAGTCAAAGGAGGTTTTAGAAATGGTGGTAAATGCAGAATTTACAGCTAAGCAACACTCTATTTTTATTGTTCATCGTTCCTTACCATCCCTCCATGTTAAGATTGAAATGGCTAGAAAGTGAGAGGCTTCATTCTTTCTTGCATTCATGCTGTGGCTATTTATATCCCCCGTGTGTGTAGATTGTAGCAAGGTTGCATATGGCACAGATATTACAGAAAAAGCTCCATGCCGGCAGACCCAAGAGGCTATGAGCAGCAAATCTAGGCAGCGACTCGAAAGTCTCCAACACACAATCTCTGCCGCTGAGTCCGATGGTGGCTATCAAACCTTTCATCTTTTATGTATGAGCTTCCTGGCTGTCCTACTGCTGGAGGAGGCGAGACACTGGTCCCAACTCACAGGAACCTCTGTGGAATTCTTCCCTTTGAATTATTCATAGTACATGAGGGTGATATCTTTTAAAGCGACAGATCTGTATCTGTTGCCTCCCTACTGTCAAATTAAAGGTAGTGTGGATGAGAACCTCCCATTAGGTGTGGGATGCACAATCCCATCTGCCAAAGAGTGCTTTTCAACAGTCCTAAAACTCATATAATTGGGCCAGAGCACCTTGGTCTCCTGAGACGAGGATCAGTAACCAAGATTTCCTCTAAAGCATGCATTTTTATTTAATTTGTAGAATCACATCTCCATATCAAACACACCCACAGTTGGAACAAAACTCAGTAATGGAAGACTTGGAGCCTGTTTCACAAAGAAGGTTTAACAAACTCTGACTTTGACACTGAAATCCAAGTTGATTTACCCAGGGATAGGAAATGATGAGTTTTCTGTTCCGGAACAGCTGGTTTGAGTTAGTGTCATCATGTCAGGGTAGGTTCACTCTAAGTTAAGTGTGGGCACAAAAAACATTGTTAATGGAGCTCCAATACGAGGTCTGTCAATAAAGTAATGGTCCTTTTTATTTTTTTCAAAAACTATATGGATTTCATTCATATGTTTTTACGTCAGCCCAGCTTGAACCCTCGTGCGCATGCGTGAGTTTTTCCACGCCTGTCGGTGACGTCATTCGCCTGTGAGCACTCCTTGTGGAAGGAGTGTTCCCGCCCCCTCGTCGGATTTTCATTGTCTGGAAATGGCGGAATGAAAAGGACTGTTTTTTCCATCAGAATTTTTTCAGAAGCTGTTAGAAACTGGCACCTGGAAACCATTCAAAAAATTTATCTGGCTTTCGGTGAAAATTTTACGGGCTTCACAGAGAATAAGGTCTGTTAGTACAGCTTTAAGGACCCCTTTAAGGACGCTCAGCACGCCGTGCTCCGAGCTGTGATGACGCGGCACAAGCCACCGGACCATTTCTAAACGGATGGCTCTGTGGATATGAGACCGTCGTGTGCACTTTCTCTGGTTATCACAAGAGCTGGACATCAGCCATTTTCTGGAAGATTTCACTTTTAACAAGAGATTTTGTCATGGAAAGCCACGCAGAGGCTTTGCGCGTACCGACCGATTAGCTTTGGAAGCGAGACAAAGGAACACCTCCGTTTCGGCGTGTCAGAGGACAAGTTTGGACATGTCCAGCTCTCCACAATTTCACTGATACTTACTGGACTGGCAAGCATTGAAAGCCGAGATAGACATGATAGCCGAGATAGCCGAGAAAGCCAGATAAATTTTTGCAATGGATTCACCATTGCAACCACTAAGAACAAAACGTTGCGTGCAGCACTGTTGCAGCTGCAATAGAGCGAGAAGCTGCGTGGGAGAAAAATCGTTGCTTGAGTCATGTGGGGTGACGTGTGTCTGCATGTCAGGGAGCGTGCGTGAGGGTGGTGTGTGTGTTGTCTAAGGCCACCCCACAGAGAGGATGGATGAAGAAACTGATAGTACAGTACTTCACACTGCGGCTGATAATATCATAAATTCCTTCAGCTTTTCAATTTTTTCCCTACTCAAGGTCACCACAGCAGGTCCAAGATGGATCTGCATGTTGATTTGACATGCTGTTATTATTATTACTATTTTTTATGATTGTCTTCTTTGAGACGACAAATCCCAACTTCCCTAAGTCATCCAGTATAGTGTCTTGGTAGTTGTTCTGGGGTCTTTAGACACGTCTCTCACAAGTTTTCTTTCCAGAGTCTTTGACATCTTTCACTTTCTGCCTCTGACAGGCTTATTCTGTACTGTGTTGCTCTCTTTGAATTTCTCAGTAATGCTTCTCACTTCACTTCTTGAAACCTGGAAATGCAGTGATTACTTTGCCTATCTTTCTCCTGCTTTGCGATTATCAACAATTCCTTTTCTCGAGTCTAAACTGATTTCTTTTGTTTTTGACATCATGCTTTCTGAAGTGACAGCTCAGACCCTCATATACATATACGAGGTATGTCCAAAAAGTATCATACCTTTTTATTTTTTGCAAAAACCATATGGATTTGAATCACGTGTGATTGCATCAGCCAAGCTTGAACCTTTGTGCGCATGCGTGAGTTTTTTCACACCTGTCTGTTGCGTCATTCGCCTGTGAGCAGGCTTTGTGTGAGCACTGGTCCACCCCTCTCATCGGATTTTTATTGCGAATAAATGTCTGAATGATTTGGAGCTTTACTGCATCAAATTTTTCCAGAAACTGTGAGGGACCTCCAGGTGGACACCATTCGTAAAATTAATATGGCTTTCAGCAACGATTTTATGGGGATTACACAGATTAAGGAGTGCTCCAGCCAGTTTAAAGACCGCCCACAGCGTCTGAGAGCGTGGCGCGCTCCGAGCGCCGATCGACAAGCTCACACCCCACTCAAACAACCAGATCATTTCCAACGTGAAGGCTTTGTTGATCTGGGACTTCGTCTAACTTTCACAAAAAGGCAGAAGGCGTGGACATCAGCACTTTTTCGGCACATCCTACTGTTACAGGAGTTTTTTTCATGGAAAGAGAAGCAGAAGATTGCGCCACCATGCTGCTCATGGCGCGGGACAAAACCACCTCCGTGTTGGTCTCACAGGACGGCTTTCAGGTGGCTTTCAGATGGCTTCCGGTTGCTTTTCAGTCATGTGAGTATCCGAGAAATTGTGCATGAGCTGGACATGCCCCAACATGTCCTGTGAGGCTTCATCATGGCGTTGCTTTGCGCCATGTGGCTCTGCCGTGAGCGCGGAGTTCCTCCGCTCCTCTTTCCATGACAAAAACTCCTGTAACAGTGGAATGTGCCGTTCATTTCTAAACTGAACGCTATCTTGATCCGGTATGTCATCTGACTAGCACAGGAATTGCGGAAGATGTGGACATCCGCACTTTTTCAGCACATTGAGACAGATGTGCGGAGGAACTCCGCGCGTCGCGGTGGAGCCGCATGGCGCAAAGCACCGCCGTGATGAAGCCTGACAGGACATGTTGGGGCATGTCCAGCTCATGCTTAATTTCTCAGATACTCACACGACTGAAAAGCAACCGGGAGCCGTCTGAAAGCCGTCTGAAAGCCGTCCTGTGAGACCTGGTGGGTTGGAGTTCCTACTGGACACAAGCCTCGAGTGTCCTCGGTCCCAATGTGAAGGGGTTTACCAGGAGAGATCTTGGTATGAGGATGTTTCAAAAGAAACAAACCCCAGCTAAAACCTCCACCAAGCGCCTAGGCACCAGGACGTATGAAGAAAATGCTGCAACTTCTCCCAGTGCTGCGGGGAGACATCTCCTCTGTAGCAGCACTCAGATAGGTCATCCACCAGATCAGCGGTGTCATCCACCAGATAGTTCTGATCCTGGACCCCAGCAACAACACCATCAAAAGGCTAAAAGAATCCATTGAAACTGCATCATTGAAAATTGGTCCATTGGGGAGAAGAAAAAGATCTCTCACTGCTTCGCTTATTCAAACTTGAGAAGTGGGGCAGGAGATCAAAGGCAGTATTTGAGGAGAGGAAAGGTCACCATCTTGAAGAGAGCCCCTCGGATACAAAGTCAGTAATGTTAAGGGTGCAGCATTAGACCCTGGGTCTGGGGCCCACTGCACTCTTGTAGAAGGAAACTCAAAGGCAAATGAAAAAGAGGTGAAGATGTGGCAGAAGAGGTGGACATCAGCACTTTTTTGGCACATTCCAATGTTAGAGACGTTTTGCCATGAAAAGACGTGCAGAGGAATTCGTGCGTCGGGACGGAGCCGCTAATGGCGCGGGACAAAGCAACGCCGTGATGAAGCCTCACAGGACATGTTGTGGCATGTCCAGCTCATCCACAATTTCTCGGATAGTCACACGACTGATAAGCCACCGCAAGCCGTCTGAATCTTCCGAATGGTGCAAGAGCTGGGCATGTTACATGTCCTGTGAGACCAACACAGAGGTGCTTTTGTCCCACGCCGTTAGCGGCTCCGTGGCGAATTCCTCCGCTCCTCTTTCCATACCTGTTCTTCCATTTCTGTAGTAGTCAGACGACGTCCCGGATCAACACAGCGTTCAGTTCGGAAATGATCTGGTCGTTTCAGCCTGTCGATTGCCGCTCGGAGCGCGGCGCGCCCTCTGCCATTGTGTGCCGTCTTTAAACTGGTTGTAACACTCCTTAATCTGTGTGATCCCCATAGAATCGTCCCTGACAGCCATCTGAATCTTACGAATGGTTTCCACCTGGCTGTCTCTCACAGTTTCTGGAAAAATTTGATGCAGCAAAGGTCCAAATCGTTCAGACATTTTCCTCACAATAAAAATCCGACGAGGGGGGTGGGCCACTGCTTACTCAAAGCCTGCTCACAGGTGAATGACGCAACCGACAGGCATGAAAAAACTCACGCATGCGCACAAAGGTTCAAGCTTGGCTGATGCAAGTGCACATGATTCAAATCCATATAGTTTTTGCAAAAAATAAAAAGGTCAGATAGTTTTCTAACAGACCTCGTATATATATATATATATATATATATATATATATATATATATATATATATATATATATATATATATATATGTGAGTTTTTGTGTTGACGTGAATGACATCTATCTCCTCCTGTGACCAACTTATTATCCTAGCTGGGTAGCTGCTGACTGGTAGGGCACATGTATTGACAGCTAGGATCTTATTCCTGTCATTGAGCTGGCTTCACAGCACCTGTCTTAAGGTGCGTTTACACATAACCAAGACATGTTACGAATGTTATTTTTTCTGTCATTCGTGACACATTCCTGACATTCTTAATGTGACTTAATGCATCTGAATATGTTTCTTAATAGTGCTTGTTGGTGCGTGATATTCTTGATATTCGTGGAGCATGTTTTTGCCTGTCAAAAAATCTTCCACGAATGTCACACACCACCCTCATTTCGTCTCACGTTGTGGAGGTCGCAACTGAGCGCGTTTATCTGTCTTGATGAGTAGTGATCCTTAATAGAACGTGACAACATTCGTAGTGGTTCCTGTGATTTTTCTTGGAGCCCAAACTGTCACGGGTTATTACGAAGTGACATGGAAACTGTCAAGTTTTGACACGACTTGTAACGCAGCATCACATTTCACTGCACGCCACGACGAATCAGTTTTCTCTCACGTGCACACAATTAAACTCGGCTCCAAAGGTCGTTCCACAGTTCCTGCTGAAGCTCCTCAGGACGCTCCTGCAGGTGTTCCACCTGCTGTTGTAACTGATGAGCGGGAGAACGAATCTGAGCCAGAGGAGCGAGAGGAGACTCACGTGCAGCCAGACATCTCTGCACCTCCAGCGGAGGAAGAAGCGCGCGCACAATTAAACCCTGCTGCACCGCATTCAATTTGATTGCTGTCACCAAGTCGGCTAAAAGACTAATTCCAGTGCTCTTCAGCGCTCTCCTGCAGGTGTTCCACCTGCTGCATGTGCCTGATGTTTGGGAAAATGGGCGAGACGAGAGCTGCATGAAGCCACACATCTGGCTCTGTCCTCCTCCTGCTGTCTGCGCCACTCCGTGGCACAGAGCCCAACTATGCACGCAGTCACAAAGTTCTTCTGAAAAACTGGAGCGATCTGAATTCGGTTGGATGAATATGGGTGTGTGTGTGGAGACAATTCACCTCGTTCACAATGTGACAGAACTTGATGCGCTGTTACGTGCAATAGTGCGCAACAACACGGAACACTATTCTTGACCGTGCATAATGGTTCCTGATAATTCTCCAGCAACACGTGCCATTAATCGGAACGTGTGGTAACAGGTTGCAGCAGTTCCTGAGGACACCTGACACCTCTGCCCCGAATCATCACATTCGTGATCAGCGGCCAAGAATGTGTACTTCGTGGCATTCGTGACTTGTCGTCGTTATGTGTAAATGCAGCATTAGCTCCCGGAGGTATTTAGCTGACAATCTTGCATATTAATCATGGTTCCCATTGGTTTGTGGGATTCTCAGTTACTTGTAGCTGTCCTGTATATTTGCTATCCTGTCTTCTGACAACTCCACCCCCTCAGCCCAGATCACCTTCCCTCTCTTTTCCACCATTCATCGACATTCACCTATTGGGATGTCCAATCCCAGTGACATCCCAATATCCTCGCTGTAGATCCTGGTGAGGTGGATCAGTCAGTCAATGTCTCACTCACTCTTGGCATGCAACTTGATGTCATTCATGTACAGGAGGTGGCTGATGGTTACTCCACTCCTCAGTCGATATTTGTATCCACTTTGTGATGAGTTGGATGAGAAGGTTGAGGCCCATGCAGAACAGCAGTGGTGAGAGTATACCACCTTGATAAATTTGGCACTTAATGGTGCCTTGAGTGATTGCCTTGGAGTTGGTCTACAGTGATGTCTTCCACAGTCCCATTGAGCTTCTGATGAAGATTATGAGTGGCCTGTTACCCCTATATAGTGCCAATCACTCCAGTATCTATGTGTAAGGCACTGATTCATAGGCCTTCTTGTAGTCCGTTCAGACTGTGCTCAGGTTGGTTTGCGTGGTGTTCAAGTCCTGGTGTACTGCTCTGCCAACCAGTAGCTGGCGCTCTCCCTTTTCTTGTGTTGTTTCGTTGGTTACGCTGTATCATTCATTGCATGTCTCATACATGACCTCCTGCATTGAGGTTTGGGGAAACACATATAAAACAAACACAAACCCACTATCTCTGTTACAAAAGAAAACTATAAGAGTTATAAGTAAACAAAAAAAAATATTGTGAGCTAACAAACCCACTGTTTGCTTGTTAGACATTTTGAAATTTTGTGACTTGGTTGATTATATTACAACCCCAATTCCAATGAAGTTGGGACATTGTGAAAATGTAAATAAAAACAGAATACAGTGATTTGCAAATCCTCTTCAACCTATATTCAATTGAATACACCACAAAGACAAGATATTTAATGTTCATACGATAAACTTTATTGTTTTTGTGGAAATATTTGCTCATTTTGAAATGGATGCCTGCAACACGTTTCAAAAAAGTTGGGACAGTGGTATGTTTACCACTGTGTTACATCACCTTTCCTTATAACAACACTCAGTAAGCGTTTTGGAACTGAGGACACTAATTGTTGAAGATTTGAAGATTCTTTCCCATTCTCGCTTGATGTGTGACTTTAGTTGCTCGACAGTCCGGGGTCTCCGTGGTTGTATTTTGCTCTTCATAATGTGCCACACATTTTCAATGGGCGACAGGTCTGGACTGCAGGCAGGCCAGTCTAGTACCCACACTCTTTTACCACAAAGCCACGCTGTTGTAACACGTGCAGAATGTGGCTTGGCATTGTCTTACTGAAATAGGCAGGGACGTCCCTGAATAAGACGTTGCTTGGATGGCAGCATGTGTTGCTCCAAAGCCTGGATGTACCTTTCAGCATTGATGGTGCCATCACAGATGTGTAAGTTGCCCATGCCATGGGCACTAACACACCCCCATACCATCACAGATGCTGGCTTTTGAACTTTGTGCTGTTAACAGTCTGGATGGTCTTATTCCTCTTTTGTCTGGAGGACACGACATCTATGATTTCCAAAAACAATTTAAAACATGGACTCATCAGACCACAGCACACTTTTCCAATTTGCGTCTGTCCATTTCAAATGAGCTCGGGCCCAGAGAAGGCGGCGGTGTTTCTGGATGTTGTTCATGTATGGCTTTCGCTTTGCATGGTAGAGTTTTAACTTGCACTTGTCGATATAGCAACGAACTGTGTTAACTGACAATAGTTTTCTGAAGTGTTTCTGAGCCCACACGGTAAGATCCTTTACACAATGATATCGGTTTTTAATGCAGTGCTGCCTGAGGGATCAAAGGTTACGGGCATTCAGTGTTGGTTTTCGGCCTTGCCGCTTACGTGTAGAAAGTTCAGTATAATTACATATTATAGTACGATAAATTAGGTTAACTGACTTTGTTACTGTTCTTCTGTGTTACCTGTGCGACTGTGCATTTTATTTCTGTGTGTTCTGCTGTGTACAGATATTTTAGTTTACTAATTAAAGGGGATAGAGAATCAAAATCATCTTTGTCATGTTTTTGGTGTTAGTTCAGAGTCTCCCCGCTATGGGGAAAACACATGAAGTGCCAGCAAGTTTCAGAACCTCTGTTTCAAGTATTTCTCCTTTTTTGAATTGCCCCTAGAAAACAGGCCAATCCGTTTTTGAGAGAAAACTTACGTCACTTTTTCACCAATAGCCCCGCCACACACACACCCACACCCACCCCCTTTCACACACGCCCCTTCGAAATTAATTATTCATAAGGTTGTGCCCACCCATTCGTAACACTCGAAGAGAAGCAATGGCGAGCTACAGGTGTGCTTTCCCAGGCTGTTTTAGCGGACTACGATCTTCCCACGGAAAGCAATGTACGCGATCACTGGCTTTCATTCTAAGTGTAGCTTATTCGTAGCTTTGGAGGCCAGGCTGGGCGAACTGGAGACTCGGCTCCGCACCATGGAAAATTCTACAGCTAGCCAGGCCCCTGTAGTCGGTGCGAACCAAGGTAGCTTAGCCGCTATTAGTTCCCTTCCGCCAGATCCCGAGCAGCCGGGAAAGCAGGCCAACTGGGTGAGTGTGAGGAGGAAGCGTAGCCCTAAACAGAAGCCACGTGTACACCGCCAACCCGTTCACATTTCTAACCGTTTTTCCAAACTCGGCAACACACCCACCGGGGATCAAACTCTGGTTATTGGCGACTCTGTTTTGAGAAATGTGAAGTTAGCGACACCAGCAACCATAGTCAATTGTCTTCCGGGGGCCAGAGCAGGCGACATTGAAGGAAATTTGAAACTGCTGGCTAAGGCTAAGCGTAAATTTGGTAAGATTGTAATTCACGTCGGCAGTAATGACACCCGGTTACGCCAATCGGAGGTCACTAAAATTAACATTGAATCGGTGTGTAACTTTGCAAAAACAATGTCGGACTCTGTAGTTTTCTCTGGGCCCCTCCCCAATCAGACCGGGAGTGACATGTTTAGCCGCATGTTCTCCTTGAATTGCTGGCTGTCTGAGTGGTGTCCAAAAAATGAGGTGGGCTTCATAGATAATTGGCAAAGCTTCTGGGGAAAACCTGGTCTTGTTAGGAGAGACGGCATCCATCCCACTTTGGATGGAGCAGCTCTCATTTCTAGAAATCTGGCCAATTTTCTTAAATCCTCCAAACCGTGACTATCCAGGGTTGGGAGCAGGAAGCAGAGTTGTAGTCTTACACACCTCTCTGCAGCTTCTCTCCCCCTGCCATCCCCTCATTACCCCATCCCCGTAGAGACGGTGCCTGCTCCCAGACCACCAATAACCAGTAAAAATCTATTTAAGCATAAAAATTCAAAAAGAAAAAAAAATAATATAGCACCTTCAACTGCACCACAGACTAAAACAGTTAAATGTGGTCTATTAAACATTAGGTCTCTCTCTTCTAAGTCCCTGTTAGTAAATTATATAATAATTGATCAACATATTGATTTATTCTGCCTTACAGAAACCTGGTTACAGCAGGATGAATATGTTAGTTTAAATGAGTCAACACCCCCGAGTCACACTAACTGCCAGAACGCTCGTAGCACGGGCCGAGGTGGAGGATTAGCAGCAATCTTCCATTCCAGCTTATTAATTAATCAAAAACCCAGACAGAGCTTTAATTCATTTGAAAGCTTGACTCTTAGTCTTGTCCATCCAAACTGGAAGTCCCAAAAACCAGTTTTATTTGTTAATATCTATCGTCCACCTGGTCATTACTGTGAGTTTCTCTGTGAATTTTCAAATGAGTCCACCCACCACTTTAATCATATCTTAGATCTTGTTCTGACTTATGGTATGGAAATTGAAGACTTAACAGTATTCCCTGAAAACTCCTTTCTGTCTGATTATTTCTTAATAACATTTACATTTACTCTGATGGACTACCCAGCAGTGGGGAATACGTTTCATTACACTAGAAGTCTTTCAGAAAGCGCTGCAACTAGGTTTAAGGATATGATTCCTTCTTTATGTTCTCTAATGCCATATACCAACACAGTGCAGAGTAGCTACCTAAACTCTGTAAGTGAAATAGAGTATCTCGTCAATAGTTTTACATCCTCTTTGAAGACAACTTTGGATGCTGTAGCTCCTCTGAAAAAGAGAGCTTTAAATCAGAAGTGCCTGACTCCGTGGTATAACTCACAAACTCGCAGCTTAAAGCAGATAACCCGTAAGTTGGAGAGGAAATGGCGTCTCACTAATTTAGAAGATCTTCACTTAGCTTGGAAAAAGAGTCTGTTGCTCTATAAAAAAGCCCTCCGTAAAGCTAGGACATCTTACTACTCATCACTAATTGAAGAAAATAAGAACAACCCCAGGTTTCTTTTCAGCACTGTAGCCAGGCTGACAAAGAGTCAGAGCTCTATTGAGCCGAGTATTCCTTTAACTTTAACTAGTAATGACTTCATGACTTTCTTTGCTAATAAAATTTTAACTATTAGAGAAAAAATTACTCATAACCATCCCAAAGACGTATCGTTATCTTTGGCTGCTTTCAGTGATGCCGGTATTTGGTTAGACTCTTTCTCTCCGATTGTTCTGTCTGAGTTATTTTTATTAGTTACTTCCTCCAAACCATCAACATGTCTATTAGACCCCATTCCTACCAGGCTGCTCAAGGAAGCCCTACCATTAATTAATGCTTCGATCTTAAATATGATCAAGTTATCTTTATTAGTTGGCTATGTACCACAGGCTTTTAAGGTGGCAGTAATTAAACCATTACTTAAAAAGCCATCACTTGACCCAGCTATCTTAGCTAATTATAGGCCAATCTCCAACCTTCCTTTTCTCTCAAAAATTCTTTAAAGGGTAGTTGTAAAACAGCTAACTGATCATCTGCAGAGGAATGGTCTATTTGAAGAGTTTCAGTCAGGTTTTAGAATTCATCATAGTACAGAAACAGCATTAGTGAAGGTTACAAATGATCTTCTTATGGCCTCAGACAGTGGACCTATCTCTGTGCTTGTTCTGTTAGACCTCAGTGCTGCTTTTGATACTGTTGACCATAAAATTTTATTACAGAGATTAGAGGATGCCATAGGTATTAAAGGCACTGCGCTGCGGTGGTTTGAATCATATTTATCTAATAGATTACAATTTGTTCATGTAAATGGGGAATCTTCTTCACAGACTAAGGTTAATTATGGAGTTCCACAAGGTTCTGTGCTAGGACCAATTTAATTCACTTTATACATGTTTCCCTTAGGCAGTATTATTAGATGGCATTGCTTAAATTTTCATTGTTACACAGATGATACCCAGCTTTATCTATCCATGAAGCCAGAGGACACACACACCAATTAGCTAAACTGCAGGATTGTCTTACAGACATAAAGACATGGATGACCTCTAATTTCCTGCTTTTAAACTCAGATAAAACTGAAGTTATTGTACGTGGCCCCACAAATCTTAGAAACATGGTGTCTAACCAGATATTTACTCTGGATGGCATTACTCTGACCTCTAGTAATACTGTGAGAAATCTTGGAGTCATTTTTGATCAGGATATGTCATTCAATGCGCATATTAAACAAATATGTAGGACTGCTTTTTTTGCATTTGCGCAATATCTCTAAAATTAGAAAGGTCTTGTCTCAGAGTGATGCTGAAAAACTAATTCATGCATTTATTTCCTCTAGGCTGGACTATTGTAATTCATTATTATCAGGTTGTTCTAAAAGTTCCCTGAAAAGCCTTCAGTTAATTCAAAATGCTGCAGCTAGAGTACTGACAGGGACTAGAAGGAGAGAGCATCACCCTTATTGGCCTCTCTTCATTGGCTTCCTGTTAATTCTAGAATAGAATTTAAAATTCTTCTTCTTACTTATAAGGTTTTGAATAATCAGGTCCCATCTTATGTTAGGGACCTCATAGTACCATATCACCCCAATAGAGCGCTTCGCTCTCAGACTGCTTACTTGTAGTTCCTAGGGTTTGTAAGAGTAGAATGGGAGGCAGAGCCTTCAGCTTTCAGGCTCCTCTCCTGTGGAACCAGCTCTCAATTCAGATCAGGGAGACAGACACCCTCTCTACTTTTAAGATTAGGCTTAAAACTTTCCTTTTTGCTAAAGCTTATAGTTAGGGCTGGATCAGGTGACCCTGAACCATCCCTTAGTTATGCTGCTATAGACTTAGACTGCTGGGGGGTTCCCATGATGCACTGAGTGTTTCTTTCTCTTTTTGCTCTTTATGCACCATTCTGCATTTAATCATTAGTGATTGATCTCTGCTCCTCTCCACAGCATGTCTTTTTCCTGGTTCTCTCCCTCAGCCCCAACCAGTCACAGCAGAAGACTGCCCCTCCCTGAGCCTGGTTCTGCTGGAGGTTTCTTCCTGTTAAAAGGGAGTTCTTCCTTCCCACTCTTGCCAAGTGCTTGCTCACAGGGGCTCGTTTTGACCGTTGGGGTTTTTCCGTAATTACTGTATGGCCTTGCCTTACAATATAAAGCGCCTTGGGGCAACTGTTTGTTGTGATTTGGCGCTATATAAATAAAATTGATTTGATTTGATTTGATTTATTCATTTTTAACCGCATCCCCAGTACATACAACCGCCGACTATTTCTTTGCTCTGCGCATTTGACGGAGGACTGTTTCACAAGCCTTGCACAATTTCGAGCTGGCTTCAGTCGGCTTTTAATACTCAGTAGATGGTCAGTTCCGACTCTGCGACAAAATCAACCCCAGCAATCAGTACAGCCTGTGAGTATCACATTTTCTTTTGTTTTAAATTTGTGTTGCGCCATATTCCTGTTGTAAGAATTGCACGTTAGAATGGCACATTAGCTCTGGTTTGTTCCTCTAAAGGGAATGAGCTAACCCCTTAGCAGCTAGGGATGTGTATCGAGAACCGGTTCCTTTTGGGTATCCTTAAGAAATGACTCGATCCACCGACATCAATAAGCTTTGTGCTTAACGATTATGTTATCGGTCCTTCAGAGTGGCCGTTGTCTTGGGGGGTGTTTGTCAGGAAAATGATCATTTCTGTATTGATTACAGACCCTGCAGCGGGTCCGTAAACAACTTTTCTGCAGCGCAGCTTTGTTTTGAACCTTGAACCAATCAAAGCAGTGCTTCGCAGATTGAAGCAATGCTTCGATTATTCTTTCTTTCTTTTGCTTAATTTTCTCCTGCTAAAACCCTAAAGAGCATACGTCTGTGAGTATTATTTACCTTTTCTATGTTAAACCGACCTGTTATATTCTTCTGAAACAGTTGATAGATGTATTTTATAACTTAAAAACGGGAGCAATGCTAACGCGTTAGCATGTCTATGGCATTTTCAATGTTAAAAGTTAGCATTGCAGCTGTCATCACGTTCGGGTGCATTTGTTTTCAAATTGTAATATTTCTTAAATTTATTTTTGTTTATATATTAATAATGTAATGATTATTATATACAATTTTAGAGAAAAAAGCAAAAAAAAAAAAAAAAAAACCTGAATAGAAACACAACAGAAAATATAAAATCAATGAAAATAAATAAATAATGCTTTCTTTTCAGTGAGAGCAAGGGCAGCCAATCAAACAACGGCAACCGATCAGTGCCACCTACTTGCATTTCATAATGAGGTTGCTAAATAAACTCCGAAACGACGCCATTAAAGGCAAACGAGGCATTCTAAACCCAGTATAGTAACATAGCTTTTCAGAGAGCCATTTAGGAAGGTTCTGAGCCATTACAGACCCAACCAATTTTTTGGGGGGCTACATATCACATCACAGAACAAGGATTAATGCCCCATTCAACCTCTCTCTATCACCTTTAATCTATACTGTCTCTGCTTGTCTTTCTTGTCTTTTTTTTGGTATTTGTTGTTATGAGTGTACATATATGTGTATATAGCAACTGGTGAAAGGGGTGGGCGCTTATAAGCTTTTGCTTCAGCCTACACCCTTTCGGTCGCACAAAACTGGGAAATTGTTTGAGTTTTTGTTTTATTTTATGAGAGATCTTTTAAGTATGTGTGTGCGCGTGCCGGAGAAAAAATTCATTCAGTTGTTTCCAATGCCCTTCTGAGCTGTCCATGTGTGTTGACTATCTATCTATCTATCTATCTATCTATCTATCTATCTATCTATCTATCTATCTATCTATCTATCTATCTATCTATCTATCTATCTATCTATCTATCTATCTATCTATCTATCTATCTATCTATCTATCTATCTATCTATCTATCTATCTATCTATCTATCTATCTATCTATCTATCTATCTATCTATCTATCTATCTATCTATCTATCTATCTATCTATCTATCTATCTATCTATCTATCTATCTATCTATCTATCTATCTATCTATCTATCTATCTATCTATCTATCTATCTCAGTGTCTTAAAGCAGTGATTCTAGATTGATTTGAATATTCTGGCTTTCTGAACAATACCCCAAATTCCGTTTAAATAATCAATATCATACTGTTTTACAGATCAATTAAAAACATGGAATCACTTGATGTCGAGGGGAAAACTCTGGAATCATCAAATAACAAGAACAAATCACAACTGTTGCATTGTTGTTCCTCATTGACCTTTTTATGATGGCCTTAATCATTTGATTTACAGACTTTACCCATGAAAAACAATATTGTGTAATAAGCTAGTTACAACTTTATCAAACAGTAATTTTAGCTTTGCAGGAAGGAGCATTTTTATCGACCAGTTTTCTGAATTTCCACCATAAAGTTTCAGTCAGATTAAGAGGGTAACTGTTTGCTGTCGATGGCACTGAATGGTGTCTTTCGTGAAAAGAAGCTTTCACACTCGCTTTGAGGTAAAATGTTTTATTATCCCGAGAAATTATTTCATCTGCAACAAATCAAGTTTGTATCAATGGAAAGACAAAAGTGTCCAAAATTTCACCGCATACTCATGCATTGACTATTGACGGAACAATTGCCACCTCTTGTAGATCTTTACACACACATCCTGTCACACAATCCATTATTGTTAATCTTTATCTGTCAACCTTATATGTTCAGTGATATGTTCATTTTGATGGTGCCACCATGTGTGGTCCGTGTCAGAAACGTGCATGTAGGTCTGACTCATCCCTTGTCTCTCTATCTCTCACACACACACACACACACACACACACACACACACACACACACACACACACACACACACACACACACACACACACACACACACACACACACACACACACTGCATGCAATAAACAGTTACTGCTTTAATAATAACTCCGCATATTGCAGCTCCCCACGGAGTTCACAATGCAGTATTCTGCCTTCTTTAATGATTCATATATTCTGTTTTTATGAGTTAAACAGCAGTCTGTGCTGCCTTTTTTTGTATATTTGCAGTGTCTTCATATTTACTCTTGCAAACAATGTGCATTTGTAATACACAGCATGCAAGGTAGTTGGAGTACAGTGTACTATCATACACTGAAGGCTCATGTTAACATCTGCCTCATCACATCCACAGAAGTGTCATCACTGTCGCACATGCCCCTTTTGAAATGCTCGGTTGCACAAATGCAAACCGGTGCAGTAACCTGAGTGTCGTGCAATTAAACTCTGTCTGTTTATCATGTCGTTTAACTGTGAAAGGAAGGTGCAGCAATGAGCCTTCAGGACATTTGTTTATTCATCAGAAAACTGATATCATTAGTCCTGCTTTGTCCTGTCTGAAGCCATTTGTTTGCATTTTGATGGTATCTCAGTTGAGCTCTAATTGCATTCACGTTCGCTGTGGTGGCTGGAGCTGGAATTTATTGTGTGATGAATAATTATGAGGCTTCGGCATCGCTACCAACATGTGGTAGCGATGCCGAAGCCTTTGCATTATTTCAGTTAGCAGAGAACCACTCGGCTTCACTGTGCAATGTTATCACCTCGGCCAACGAAGTTATGTTATTGTCCCTGTTTGTTTATTTGCTTGTTTATCTGTTTGTGAACAACCTGGAACCCACAATTTTTCATATTTGGTTGTAATATTTTCAAAGAAGAGTCATATCCTGATAGGAAAGAACTGATTCAGTTTTCAAAGTCAAAGGGCAAATTCATGAAAAATCTTGGAAAACTGAAAAAAATCTGTATCTTTAACATTGAATCAAATTTAAAAATTTATAACTCTGTCAAAAACAATCAAATGTCTTTCATATTCGAGATCCTTGGGTGGGATGGTTCAAGATTCAAACTTTACCAATCCCTAAAAGGGCAATTCATATCACACCCAATTACCTCAGACAAAAAAAATACAGCAATTGATCCAAAATTATTCCTAGTTGAATGTAATAATGGCACATATCAGAATTAAAACAACCGTACATTTGATTGTTTATATTTAACCAAATCCTTACTCTGGATGGCATTACCCTGACCTCCAGTAATACTGTGAGAAATCTTGGAGTCATTTTTGATCAGGATATGTCATTCAAAGCGCATATTAAGCAAATATGTAGGACTGCCTTTTTGCATTTGCGCAATATCTCTAAAATTAGAAAGGTCTTGTCTCAGAGTGATGCTGAAAAGCTAATTCATGCATTTATTTCCTCTAGGCTGGACTATTGTAATTAATTATTATCAGGTTGTCCTAAAAGTTCCCTGAAAAGCCTTCAGTTAATTCAAAATGCTGCAGCTAGAGTACTAACGGGGACTAGAAGGAGAGAGCATATCTCACCCATATTGGCCTCTCTTCATTGGCTTCCTGTTAATTCTAGAATAGAATTTAAAATTCTTCTTACTTATAAGGTTTTGAATAATCAGGTCCCATCTTATCTTAGGGACCTCATAGTACCATATCACCCCAATACAGCGCTGCGCTCTCAGACTGCAGGCTTACTTGTAGTTCCTAGGGTTTGTAAGAGTAGAATGGGAGGCAGAGCCTTCAGCTTTCAGGCTCCTCTCCTGTGGAACCAGCTCCCAATTCAGATCAGGGAGACAGACACCCTCTCTACTTTTAAGATTAGACTTAAAACTTTCCTTTTTGCTAAAGATTATAGTTAGGGCTGGATCAGGTGACCCTGAACCATCCCTTAGTTATGCTGCTACAGACTTAGACTGCTGGGGGGTTCCCATGATGCACTGAGTGTTTCTTTCTCTTTTTGCTCTGTATGCACCACTCTGCATTTAATCATTAGTGATTGATCTCTGCTCCCCTCCACAGCATGTCTTTTTCCTGGTTCTCTCCCTCAGCCCCAAGCAGTCCCAGCAGAAGACTGCCCCTCCCTGAGCCTGGTTCTGCTGGAGGTTTCTTCCTGTTAAAAGGGAGTTTTTCCTTCCCACTGTCACCAAGTGCTTGCTCACAGGGGGTCGTTTTGACTGTTGGGGTTTTTCTGTGATTATTATATGGCTTTTGCCTTACAATATAAAGCGTCTTGGGGCTACTGTTTGTTTTGATTTGGCGCTATATAAATAAAATTGATTTGATTTGATTTATCAATCAATCAATCAATTTTTTTATATAGCGCCAAATCACAACATATACGCACAACATATATGTATTTATATACGCTAAACTTTGAAATAGTCCGTCATCTGAATTGAGGCAATGGGAGTATGTGCTGTAGCAGCTACCCACGCAGCTGGGTGGTGGATGGAATGGAGATGCTGCAGCTGTGTGCCGCGCAGCCTCCCGGAGTGGCAGAGCGGAGGCCAGGGGGGTACGGACAGAAACACAAGGGGGGCGGGAGGTGTGCGTCATGTGTGCAAACTTTAACATTGTAAACCCCATTTAATGTATATTTTACATTATATCTTAATCAAACGTGCCCCAATCACTCTCATATTTGAACGTGAGGTGCAGACTGGCACTCACTATCACCTGACAAAATTTCATCTGGATCTGATCTGGGTTGTGGAATTTGTGGACATTTGAAAATAATATTGAAAAGCCCATTTGGTGTACATTTTGCATTATATCTCAATCAAAAGTGCTTCAATCACTGTAATTTGTAACAATGAGATGCAAACTGGCACTCTCAATGAACAGATTAAGTTTGATCTGCATCTGATCCGTATTCCGGATTTAGCAGATGGGATCGTTTCTCACCTGGGCCTTTCTGTGTGGAGTTTGCATCTTCTCAGGGTGTTTGTGTGAGTTCTCTCTGTGTTCTCCAGCTTCCTCTCACTTCCAAAGATATTCAGGTTCATTGATTTAGGGTCTTTAAAGTGTGCATCACAACTAAATGCCACTGACCTGGCACAACTTCAAGTTAGATATGGCATAAATGCTGGAGGAGTGGTGTGACTCATCTTTGCAACAATAAGACTCACAACTCAAGTCAACATCCATTAGATAATTTACTGCATAAAACCAAAACCCACAAATGTCTTGGTGTGGACTGTGGAATGCCATTCGATTCCTGGTCCAAAATGGCTGTGTGAGCTACTCTTTTACTGATTGCTATAATGATATGCGCTTTGGCATTTATTTATCTCTATGCCTTTGACCAAAACGTGATGACACCAGTAAAATATTGTCATTATCATCTATTTAATCTGCTAATAAAATGAAACTGATTTGTTGAACAACAGCCCACAGCCCAGTACCAGCCTGGGGGTTGGGGACTCCTGATGTAGACAGATGTCAATGGGATGATGGATATGGACACATTATGTACAGAGCTGATGTGCAAAATACTGCATTTTTGCCAAAAAAAAAATTTGCTAAAAATTGGCAAGACATTTCAGCCGTTTTCTTATCAAACTATTCTCTGATGCTTGATTCAGATCTCTAAGACAGTTCAGTGAGCGAAGCACCACATTCTGACATTTATAAGATTTAGTAACACTGGGCTCAGTTCCGTTATGAGTCCATGATGGTACTGATTCCCTTAATACAAGCAGCAGCCGTGGCAGCTTCAAGGCAAAAGGTGTCACTGATGGACTTTAAAGTCCAGCTGAAAAACATCCGTCTGCAAAACGTCTGTGTGCATGCTGTGCAAATCTTTGTTGCCATGTGAACACTTTGTCACACAGACGGTCATTTTTGTGTTAAAGAAAGCTGACATATCTCAGAGGGTGGGGAGGTTTTACTGTTGTGTGGTCATTGACACGGAAGCTTGATCACAGCTTCTCTCTGTTTTGAGTGGAGTTCATCCCACAGGTAAGGATGTGTGAGATGTTAAGAAGTTGTTGATGTTGCCAGAACAAAGTGTTGTACTGACATGCACCTCATTGTAAGGAACATGAATGGTGTAGTTTTATTTTTAAATACAGTAATCTATCTATCTTATCTTAGGGACCTCATAGTACCATATCACCCCAATAGAGCGCTTCGCTCTCAGACTGCAGGCTTACTTGTAGTTCCTAGGGTTTGTAAGAGTAGAATGGGAGGCAGAGCCTTCAGCTTTCAGGCTCCTCTCCTGTGGAACCAGCTCCCAATTCAGATCAGGGAGACAGACACCCTCTCTACTTTTAAGATTAGGCTTAAAACTTTCCTTTTTGCTAAAGCTTATAGTTAGGGCTGGATCAGGTGACCCTGAACCATCCCTTAGTTATGCTGCTATAGACTTAGACTGCTGGGGGGTTCCCATGATGCACTGAGTGTTTCTTTCTCTTTTTGCTCTGTATGCACCACTCTGCATTTAATCATTAGTGATTGATCTCTGCTCCCCTCCACAGCATGTCTTTTTCCTGGTTCTCTCCCTCAGCCCCAACCAGTCCCAGCAGAAGACTGCCCCTCCCTGAGCCTGGTTCTGCTGGAGGTTTCTTCCTGTTAAAAGGGAGTTTTTCCTTCCCACTGTTGCCATGTGCTTGCTCACAGGGGGTCGTTTTGACCGTTGGGGTTTTTCCGTAATTATTGTATGGCTTTTGCCTTACAATATAAAGCGCCTTGGGGCAACTGTTTGTTGTGATTTGGCGCTATATAAATAAAATTGATTGATTGATTGATTAATGTAGTACAACCCCAAATCAGAAAAAAAAGATGACATTATATGGAAACTGGGGAGGGGGGAAAAAATCAGGAAATGAATCTTATATTTACCTTGGCACTTTCATTTGAGACCGTATGAACCAAAGAATTTTCATGTTTTGTCTGTACAGCTTAATTTAATTTGTTAATATACATCCATTCTTGCATTTAAGGCCTGCAACGCATTCCAAAAAAATTGTGATGAGGCAAAAATGTGGCATTAGGTGAAAAGAGAAGTGGCAAAAACTAAGGAAAAGGCATTTTGTGAGCTGTACAAGAAGTTGAATAGTAAGGAAGGAGATAAGGACTTGTACTGATTGGGCAGACAAAGAGACAGAGGTGTAAAGGGTGCAGGGATGGGTATTGATAAGATTTTATCAATATCAATGCCATTATCGATTCTGCTTATCGATCCAATTCTTTATCGATTCCCTTAGCGATACCTCTTGTGAATTTTGTACTAAAAGTAGGCTTTACAGGTTTTCTATGTATTTCATTGAGTCTTAAAGTAAATAAATATGAAATTGGTCACTGTATCCTTGATCTCTGGACATAAATAAAAATAAACAAAATGGTGTTTCACTTTGAAGTTATTAATTCCGACTGGACTCTATTGTTCTAACTTGACTCGGCAGAGAGCCGCACAGCGTTTGGAGCTGTGTGAACAGAACGGAGGACGATTCTCGTTTCTTTCTAGCAACAAGACAGGAGTCCCAGTTAGTAACTTTAATCCTCACAAAAGTGACTCACAATTGACATATTCAGGGAGGAAAGTGGTGAAAAACAAAAAAAGCTGAAACCCAAAATTATCCCCCAACACCACCCATATGAATTCTAGAAGCTCTGAAATGCAATCTGGGACTATTCCAGACAATAAACTGCAGTGAGTGCAGCATCCATTTTGGTGAGAAAAAAAAAAAAAACTTTCCTTATTCAAATTCATTCCAGTAGTATTCTGCTCTTACTAGGATGCAGCAGTTTTCTAGTTTGGCAGATAGTTCTGGAGGAAATCACTGAAGAAATTAACACATTGAAAATATGGCTTGACCGAAACAAACTGTCATTAAACTTAAATAAGACAGGGATGAAATGGAGGTGCAAGAGTCAGTCACTAGGTGTTCACAGGAAACACTTATTTATTTCTGTATGTATGTATGTATTTCTTTATTTATGTATGTTCATTGTTTGTTGGTTTTATATTTTCTGTTGTGTTTCTATTCAGGTTCTTTTTGTTTCTAAAATTGTATATAATAACTAATCATTAGATTATTAATATATGAACAAAAATAAATTTAAGAAATATTACAATTTGTAATACATTTTACTCTTTTATGACAACAAACACTTATTATACAGAAAATAATTGCACCCGAAAGTGATTACAGCTGGAACTGCTAACTTTAACATTGAAAATGCCATAGACATGCTAACGCATTAGCATCGCTCCCGTTTTTAAGTTATAAAATATGTCTGTCAACAGTTTCAGAAGACCATAACAGGTCGGTTTAACATAAAAAAGGTAAATAATACTCACAGATGTATGCTCTTTAGGGTTTTAGCAGGGGAAAATTAAGATAAAGCAAAAGGAAAAAAATGAATAAACGAAGCAATAGATCAAAGCGCTGCTTCAATCTGCGACCCACTGCTTCAATTGGTTCAAGGTTCAAAGCAAAGCCGTGCTGCAGAAAAGTTGATTATGGACCTGCTGCAGGGTCTATAATCAATGTAGAGAAATTATAAATTTCCTGACAAACACCCTCCAAAAATAACGGCCACTCTAAAGGACTGATAACGGAATTGTTAAGCAAAAAGCTTATTGATGTTGGTGGATCAAATAATTTCTTAACGATACCCGAAAGGAACCGGTTCTCGATACCCATCCCCAAAAGGGTGTGTAACAGATTAGGGTTGTAAAAGATGACGATGGTAGAGGTTGATACAGTGGATCATCATATTCTACTTGATAGGCTGGAGAATCATTTTGGGATTACTGGAAGTGCCCTTGCTTGGTTGACATCATACCTGACCAGTCATTCTCACTGTGTTTTGTACAATAACACTACCTCTAACCTTAGTGACATGAAATTTGAGGTTCCACAGGGGTCAGTCTTAGGCCCCCTGCTTTTCTCCTTTTATATAGTACCCCTTGGGCACATATTGTGGCGTTTTGGGATTGCGTTTCACTGTTATGCTGATGATACTCAGTTATACATGCCGATAACTGCTGGTAATCTCATCCACATAAGGTCCTTAGAACAGTGGTGACCAAACTATTGATGATTGAGTTCACTGATTAACATCACTTTGAGCAGCTGGAATGAGTTCATCAGTGAAATCACCTGCTGGAGTCAGTGGCTGCAAAGAAAACCTGCACCCTCTTGGCCCTTTCTGGAATAGTTTGGACACCACTGCCTTAGAAGACTGCCTTGCATCAGTGAGAAGCTGGATGTCTAGCAATTTCCTACTTTTAAACTCTGATAAGACTGAAATGATGGTTCTTTCTTCCACAACTTAGGACCTACTACTGCAAAAGAACGGTCACCCCATTGTTTGGACCTGGACCTGGGAACCTCAAGAAAGTTTTGGTCAGCAGACCGAAGTGCTCTGACAGGGTTGTGTGTTTTTAACAGGTCACATAAATAAGAAAGTGCAATGCCATTTACAGCTTTACAAACAAACATTAACAGTTTAAAATCAACTCTAAAACGGACTGGAAACCAGTGCAGGGAGTAAAGTACAGGAGTGATGTGGCTGTGCTTCCTGGTATTTGTCAACAGGCGAGCAGTAGCATTCTGGACCAGTTGGAGTTGGTTTAGAGAGCCTTGAGTGATACCAACATAAAGTGCATTGCAATAGTCAATCCGGGAGCTGATAAAAGCATGCATAGCCTTTTCAAGGTCCTTTTGGCTTAGAAAGGGTTTGACTTTTGCCAGGAGTCTCAGCTGGAAAAAACTGGCTCTTACCACACTGTCAATTTGTTTCTCAAATTTTAAACAGTCGTCAAACCGCACACCAAGGTTCCTTACCACAGCCCTACGATAAGGAGCCAGGGAGCCAAGATCTGGATCAGAGTTAGTTTTAGCTCCAAACAGAATACACTCTGTTTTGGCTTCATTAAGGTGCAGAAAATTCTGAGCCAGCCAGTCCTTAATATCCTTAAAAAAGTTATGTATGGAGTCCAAAGCACTTGTATTATTAGGCACAACTGGCATATAAATCTGGAGGTCATCGGCATAAAAATGAAACTGAAGATTGTGTTTGGTGATGACTGAACTCAGTGGAAGCATGTACAAAGAGAACAAGAGCGGTCCAAGGATACTGCCCTGGGGCACACCAGTGGTCAGAGGAACTGTGGAGGAGGAGAAGTCATTAACCATCACCCTGAAAGTCCTGTTGGTCAAATAAGACTGAAACCACCCCAAGACAGTCCCCCGGAGGCCAACCTGCTGGGACAGACGTGTGAGGAGGATTGAGTGGTCCACAGTATCAAACGCAGCTGTTAGATCCAACATCACCAGCAGCACAGGTTTTTAGAGTCCAACGATAAAAGAATGTCATTTTGTACTTTTAAAAGAGCTGACTCAGTGCTATGTCAAGATCTAAAACCCGACTGAAATTTATCTAAAACAGAGTTGTGTTCTAAAAACGATTGCAACTGATTAAAAACAATTTTTTCTAAAACCTTAGATAAAAATGATAAATTTGACACTGGTCTAAAATTAGATAAAACTGAGGGATCTAGGTTGGGCTTTTTAAGAAGGGGCCTAACTACAGCATGTTTAAAATGGGCTGGAACTGTCCCGGAGCTGAGGCAGCTATTAATAAAAGAGAGCAAGCTCGGACCCACAGTGTTAAAAACCTCTTTAAAAACCTTTCCTGGAATAGTGTCCAATGAGCAGTAACTGGGTTTAATGCTCTGGACAACCTCAGTGAGGAGGGTCAGAGTAACCGGCTCAAAACTATTAAAAACAGCAGATGGTTCAGGTATAGTGTAAAGGCTATTAAAAACCGTGTTACAGTTTAAAATATTCTGTCTGACAGTGGCTACTTTCTTTATAAAAAACTTGAGAAATTTTTCACATGTAGCCTGCGAAATGTCAGACAATATGGTGGGTGGGTTTAAAACTGACTTGATTGTGTCAAATACTCTCGGACAGTTAGAACTACTGGCTATAATACTTGACAGATATTGGGTTTTTGCCTCCTTCACAGCATTCTGATACTCTGTAATGCTATCCTGTAGCATTTCCAAGAACACCTGAAGCCTGTCCTTTCTCCATCTCCGCTCAGCCTGTCTACAGTGACGGCGTAAGGCACGGGTGGTGTCATTGTGCCAGGGGTCTGGTTTGGGTTTGGTGGACCTGGATTTAAAAGGTGCCACAGTATCTAAAATATCAGAGCATGTGGTATTAAAATATGAGATGAACTCATCTGGACTAAGGGAGGAGGCCACATCCTCTGTGCAATAAAGTGCAGTGTCTCTAAAAGCAGCCTCAAAGTCCCCTACAGTCGAGGGGGTGATGGTGCGGCGGGAGCGGGCTGGTATGGAGGGCCTGGGGATATTGACAGGACGTGTAAATTCAAAAATAACAGGAAGGTGATCTGAGATAGGAGCAACTGCTGTATTACTAAGAGCCAGGGAAAGTCCATGTGAAATGACTAAGTCTAGTGTATGACCAAATTGATGTGAGGAGCCATGCACTGATTGTAATAGACAAAAGAGTCCAAGAGGCTTTTGAAGTCATTGCCCAACTGATTTGAGGCACAACAAACGTATGTTAAAGTCCCCACAGATGAGTATATTGGACTTGTAAATCCACACAGTATCCAGACGCTGGGCAGCGGGGAGCACTTTCATCTGCAGAAGCCAGGTAGGACTTGACTTTCACATGGAAACCACCTCTTTTCCCATGCCGCCTGTGGCGCTTGTTGCGTGGAAACACTGTGACAAGCTGGTGTAGGTATACCGGCACAGACGCCAGGAGAGGTGGTGGCGTCTTTGAATATCCCTTATAATCAAAGAAAGAATGTCTAACAACCGCATCATGGATATTTAACAGCGTTTCTCTATCATAAACATATTGCGCTGAGGCAAAAGACATGATAAACAGAGTACTCCATAAAAATATCAGTAAAAACAGATGAGGCAGACGGCAGACCATACACAGCGGCGCCATCTTGAATTGAGGATTACACCTCTCCTTACACCTCTCATCAGGTCCAAAAATAAGTGATCTGTGAAGACCTCACTCTGAAGCAATATATATGACCTAAGTCATCCAGAGGCATACATTTTTAACTTATGGTTCAAATTTTAACCAAACTAATTTTGGACAAGTTATTTAAAATTACTGTCATGTCTGAAGTTTCATAAAGTAAAAATATCAGATATATGTTTTAGTTTTAAAGTAATGTGCTAATTTTTAAGGTTTTGTGAGCACATGCTCTGCCCCGCAGTGCATTTTGGGTAGGATGATGTAATCTCAGTACATCACGACAGGACAAATGCATTTCAGACACTCTGTTCAGGCTTCACGGACAACAGGATTAAACTCTAGTGCCTAAAACTCTCTTGAATATATTCTCTGCGTTTATAGACGTTGATTTTTTAATTGCGTTTGTAAAATTCCACGCATTTTAAATGTCAGCAAACAGGGATTATCTAGAATTTGTTTTGAAAGCCTCTATTGCCAGCTAGCATCTACTGGCCAGTAGTGTTCATGGCAGTGTCTGGGAACCAGTAGATGGCAGTGTTCTATTTATTTTGACCCCGGTTATGTCAGATGATTGTCAAATCAACTTTTTTGCTTTGCAAATGGCTTTTTTTTTTTTTTTACAAATGAAGTTTAAAAACAAAACAACTGCAAAATAATAATAATAATAATAATAATAATAATAATAATAATAATAATAACATTATTACAAGACAGCTCTGCAGTGTTTGCACAGACACAGTGTGAACGGTTGGATGCTGCTTGTAGCTTTCAGCAGCAGGATAACCTCACGAAGCCAACCACAATAATATATCAAACAGGTTTGATTCTCATTCGACCATACGATCGGCGATCAGGAGGTGGTCGTAAGATGTTGACCGCAGCTTGATACTCCATGAACACTACACGATGCAGGACGCACGATTAACCTGAAACTTGGTCCAAAAAATTCCTGCATGAAAAATCATCTCGCACACTGTAAAGCACGTTTTACAACATCAAATGAATGTTGTAAAGAGAGAATGTGGAGAGAACGTGCACAAACATGCGCACATTCTCTCCACATGAAAAAAAATTTGTGATGACACTTCCAGGGCACCGTAAAAAATGCCTGTGTTTACAAATAAAAAAATGGAATATTTTACAAAAGCACATTTAAACACCAACACATGACAGACGTCACATTAACGTGTTGGTTTACATAATGAATGACTGAACCAATCAGTGTTTAGCAGAGGCACGTTTACGCAGAATCCTTTGCGATCTGTCTCTTTGTTACAAAACGTCAGAATTAGTGCATTATTCAACATTAAAAGATATATGTTATATTTTAACTTTGTACAAATGACAGAATTGACATTAATGGAGTTATTCTATTGGTGTTAATGTTATTTATAAATCAACACCATAACTCAATATGACTTTATTTTTCAAGACCTCTGCATGACCAGAGCTTTGTCATTGATAGAGAGCTGGCTTTACGGCTTCTTTCAGGGTGCCTCTGTGTTGGGAGGGCTGTAATAAACCAGAGCTTCCAACAGGACCTGAATGTTGAAAGAAAAAAGTGTGGTTTCATTGTTTGGGTCGCGGGGTGCCTCTGTGCTCGGAGCGCTGTAGTAAACAAGAGCTTCCAGCAGGGGCAGACTGTTGAAAGAAAAAAGTGTAGTCTTATTGTTTGGGTCTGTTGTTATTTTTAATATTATTAGAAGCTATTAAATTTGTTTTACTAGTAGTTGTAAATGTGCCAGAGATAATATTGGAATTTATCTGTTATCGGTTATCTGTAACTTCCAATACATTTTTGGGTGGTTTATTGTTTTATCTTTATCAAAGATAACTTTCCAGTTATCTGATTATCTGTTATCGAAGTTAATTTTTTGGTTATCTGTGCCCACCACTGCTGGATTTACACTATATGACCCCTTTAACAATTATGTTATTTAAGTGGGAGTTTAACTTGGACTATTTTAATTTTCATGTCTGGCCTTTCAAAGTTAAAATCTGAATAATGTACTTCATTTTTATTATTTGTACTTTTTATGGGTTGCTGTTTTTGTTACGGTTTGAGTTTTGCTAGGTGTTCTGTGTTGTTTTGTTCTTTTGTGCTGTTAGTTATTTGTGCCTTTCATTGGGTTTGGTTGGCTTCTTCTCTTGCTCGTTTTTTTTTTTTTTTTCTTTTTCTGCTTGGGTCTGCCTGTCTCTGTTTCTCTTGTCTCTCTCCCTTTGATCTTGGTGATGGGGGTTTCTCTCTCTCTCTCTCTGGCCACGCTTTGTTCTGGTGCTTTCCAAGCACACCTGTTCCTGATTTGCTGATTACCATCTGCGGTTATTTAAGCTCACTGGGTGTGTTTGTCTCTCGGCAGTTTGTCGTCCTTGTGCCCTCAATCCAGCTCTGTCCCTGCGTTCCATAATTCCATCTGCCTCATTGTGTGTACCTGATGTCCATCCTGTTGCTTTGACCACGCCTGATTACCTGATGTTTTTTGTACTCGTGCTTTTCCTGTACTGCCTACTCATGTACTGACCTCTGCTGTGTCCTGCAGTTCCAGACCATCCAGGAAGAGGATGGACCCCCCACACACACACACACACACACACACACACACACACACGCACGCACTGGAAGTAAAGATCTACTTTTGAAGACCTTTTAGACATTTTTTTTTGCATGCATGACTGCTACTACTACTACTAGTACCACCCACTACTACCAATAAAATAGTCATACTACTACTAATGATGGTACGACTGCTACTACTACTAATAATTTTAACAACTGAAATGTTTAATCAATGTTGCTCTGTACCTTAGTTTTACTACAATTATGCAATAAGTGAAATTGATTCAATTCCATTTATTTTATTTGTATAGTGCCAAATCACAACAATGCTTCTTCAGTTCGCTTAACATGAGTAAGCTCTAACCTCACCAACCCTCCTTAGCAAGCACACAGGTGACAGCGATAAGGAAAAGCTCCCTCTGATGATATCAACGCCACTGCTGCAACCCCACCCTCATCATCACTGCCATCCCCGTCACAACTCACCACCTGTCTAGAGGAAATAAGGGTATGGATGGAGCACAACTTCATCCAACTCAACAGCTCCAAAACTGAAGCCATCCTGGTTGGCACTCCTCATCAGACCAAATCATCACACATAACCAGCATCACCTTCTCTGGCTCCAATATCCCTCTTTCATCAATAGTCACAAATCTTGGTGTTAAAAGACCCCCAATTCGCTTTTGAATCTCATATCAACCACTACTGCAAGACCTCCTTCTATCACCTCTGCAACATCTCCAAACTCCGCCCCATTCTCTCCCTCTCAGATGCTGAAGAGCTGGTCCATGCCTGTATCTCCTCCAGACTGGATGGCTGTAATGCACTTCTCATCAGGATCCCTAGCAAGAGGTAGGAACAGCTAGGATCCTGATAAGAGTGTGCAAACATGAGCACATTACCACCATCCTCCACTCACTCCACTGGCTTCCCGTCTCCACTTGGATTGAATACAAGGCCTCCCTCCTCACATACCAATGTATCTATGGACATGCCCCCCCCAACCTCAAAGAACTCCTCCTGTTTGGGACTTGAGCTTTAAAATCTGGTCAGTTAGGTAGGTAGGTTAGTTTGGGAAGTGATAAATAAACAAAAATGTAAATTGTGAAGTCAGTTTGGGATAGGGTAAATGCAAAGAAATGTTGAAAATGTGCAAAGGAAAGTACTAACACAACAAAATAAGCACTATAACTAAAGTATAAAAAATATGGTTTGCACACCAACACCATACAATTTATGCATGCATTTTAACAGACTTTGTATAAGCTGTATTAAGCACATAAATGCATTTTTATTGTGATACATATCTCAAGTATAAGTGTTAGCGATACGTATTGTTTTGAGTAATGATACAGAGCCCTGGCAATCAGGGTATCCATTGACTGTAGAAGGTTCACATCTCCATGTCAGGAAATCTTTACTAACCAACAAAGCCACTGAATCTGGTAGTTTCCGTAGTATGACCCAACACCTACCAACAAATAAAAAACATAGTTTTAGATTGTAAATTTGAACTACTGCATTTCTACAGCACTTTTTGTGCCAGCAGATGCTGAAACCATTTTACAATGATGCCTCCCAATAATTCCCGACCCATGGCTGGTTGTCTTTTTTATAGGGAGGTGATGCTGTAGTGGTTAAGCGTTGGGCTTCAGACCAGAGGATCTTCAGTCCAAAACCCAGTCAGACCGGAAAATCACTAAAGGCCATTGGGCAAGGTCCTTATTCCCTTAGTTGCTCCCGGTGTGTAGTGAGCGCCTTGCATGGCAGCACTCTGACACTGGTGTGTATGTGTGTGTCTGTGAGAATGGGTGAATGTGAGGCATAATTGTAAAGCACTTTGAGCTTTTGATGCAGATGGAAAAGTGCTATTTTAATGCAGTCCATTGACTGTTTATGGTTGGGCGGACTGAGACAATGCAGACAGTGCCTTATCAAAGCACACAGACAGGCAGTATGGGTAGGATTTGGACTCAGGTCCATACCTTTACAGGCCAGCTCCTGATCCATGAGCTACCTGGCTGCAGTCTGGTGTGAACTTATACTGCCTCCTACTGGTTACATGATGATTGCGACAATTAGCAGCCCTTCTGTTTTCAGCTAGCAAATTTTTGGTACGTACCTGCTACCCAACACTGTTGAAAGCTTCAGCAGTCTGAAGGTGCAGTTAAATAAAAAAATAAGAATTCAGTGAAGCATCAAAGCTTCCTTGATTTAAAAGTGGGGAAAAACTGAGTTCTCACTGCATGACAAGGTGAGCTGTCATTTTATTTTAGTTAGGGTTTGAAAAGACAGGAGCAAAGCAAAACACAGAGCAGCTGCTGCTCTTTTCGACTCATGGCAGATTGCAGAATTTTCATGTTGTGGCTCCGTTTCTGAGGCAGGATGATGAGATGTGTGAGGGGCTTTGATGAAAACTGTCAGCATTTTTCTGTGCAATTGCTTAATGAATTTATACCTTACTCTGACATCATTCATACCAGATATGATGAATCTGTAAAGGAGGTGTGTGTATGTGCCGTCTAATAGGTGGGTTTGAACTCTGAGGCACAAATACCCAACTTTCTGACTTTCTAACATCATCCACCTGAGTGGATTCTTGCACTCTTTGTTTATTGTCACAGAACATATGAATGAAAGAATGAATAAGTTTTATTCAGCACACACATAAACAAAATACCAACATGAGAATCTCTTACTAACAAAACAAATAATAAAAAAAAAACATAAGAAAATACAACAATAACAAATGATTTCCCAGTTGCGTGTGGCCAAAAGGGCATGGGCTGAAGCAAAAGCTTATAAATACCCAGCCCCTACACCAGTTACTATACACATTTAAATACACTCAGAACAAGGTAACAATCAGAAAAATAACATAACAGAAGAGAACCACATAAACAGTTAGCCTCAATTAGCATACTATAGTAAGAAATGACATTGTTTTTACAAAGTCTTTTGACACCTACCTATGTACCAGATGATTTAATACCATCAGAGCAATGACTTTTAACAGTAGTTTGAATTTTTCTTCTCTGAAATATCAGTGTTCCTCGCAAATGATAACTGCACCCACTTACAGTGCCATCTGGGTGCTTGGCGTTCTTGCTTGCCTCTACTGGTGGTTGGCTCTCACTGCGGTATTGTATCACTTCCTGTTCCGGAGCACAGCGATGTTTTTCTGTATGTGTTGGCTGTTTGATCTGCGCAGTTGGATTGATCTGGTTGTCTAGAGTACGATTTGTTTCCCAGTGTAATCTTTACGTGCCTTAACTAAAGCACTCCTTCTGCTGAATCACCTCTAAATTATTTACACATTATTCACTTTGCGTGTTTTTAGGAATCCGCTAGGTTGGCGTAGCTACTAGCTCTTAGCCGATTTAGCATGGCGGCTTCTCCTGTCTCTCCCGCACTTTTCTGCTCTGGGTGTGAAATGTTTAGTTATTCCTCGGCCTCCTTTAGCAGTAACGGTACTTGTAATAAGTGTAGCTTATTCGTAGCTTTGGAGGCCAGGCTGGGCGAATTGGAGACTCGGCTCCGCACCGTGGAAAATTCTACAGCTAGCCAGGCCCCTGTAGTCGGTGCGGACCAAGGTAGCTTAGCCGCCGTTAGTTCCCCCCTGGCAGATCCCGAGCAGTCGGGAAAGCAGGCTGACTGGGTAACTGTGAGGAGGAAGCGTAGCCCTAAACAGAAGCCCCGTGTACACCGCCAACCCGTTCACATCTCTAACCGTTTTTCCCCACTCGACGACACACCCGCCGAGGATCAAACTCTGGTTATTGGCGACTCTGTTTTGAGAAATGTGAAGTTAGCGACACCAGTAACCATAGTCAATTGTCTTCCGGGGGCCAGAGCAGGCGACATTGAAGGAAATTTGAAACTGCTGGCTAAGGCTAAGCGTAAATTTGGTAAGATTGTAATTCACGTCGGCAGTAATGACACTCGGTTACGCCAATCGGAGGTCACTAAAATTAACATTAAATCGGTGTGTAACTTTGCAAAAACAATGTCGGACTCTGTAGTTTTCTCTGGGCCCCTCCCCAATCAGACCGGGAGTGACATGTTTAGCCGCATGTTCTCCTTGAATTGCTGGCTGTCTGAGTGGTGTCCAAAAAATGAGGTGGGCTTCATAGATAATTGGCAAAGCTTCTGGGGAAAACCTGGTCTCATTAGGAGAGACGGCATCCATCCCACTTTGGATGGAGCAGCTCTCATTTCTAGAAATCTGGCCAATTTTCTTAAATCCTCCAAACAGTGACTATCCAGGGTTGGGACCAGGAAGCAGAGTTGTAGTCTTACACACCTCTCTGCAGCTTCTCTCCCCCTGCCATCCCCTCATTACCCCATCCCCGTAGAGACGGTGCCTGCTCCCAGACTACCAATAACCAGCAAAAATCTATTTAAGCATAAAAATTCAAAAAGAAAAAATAATATAGCACCTTCAACTGCACCACAGACTAAAACAGTTAAATGTGGTCTATTAAACATTAGGTCTCTCTCTTCTAAGTCCCTGTTGGTAAATGATATAATAATTGATCAACATATTGATTTATTCTGCCTAACAGAAACCTGGTTACAGCAGGATGAATATGTTAGTTTAAATGAGTCAACACCCCCGAGTCACACTAACTGTCAGAATGCTCGTAGCACGGGCCGGGGCGGAGGATTAGCAGCAATCTTCCATTCCAGCTTATTAATTAATCAAAAACCCAGACAGAGCTTTAATTCATTTGAAAGCTTGTCTCTTAGTCTTGTCTATCCAAATTGGAAGTCCCAAAAACCAGTTTTATTTGTTATTATCTATCGTCCACCTGGTCGTTACTGTGAGTTTCTCTGTGAATTTTCAGACCTTTTGTCTGACTTAGTGCTTAGCTCAGATAAGATAATTATAGTGGCCGATTTTAACATCCACACAGATGCTGAGAATGACAGCCTCAACACTGCATTTAATCTATTATTAGACTCTATTGGCTTTGCTCAAAAAGGAAATGAGTCCACCCACCACTTTAATCATATCTTAGATCTTGTTCTGACTTATGGTATGGAAATAGAAGACTTAACAGTATTCCCTGAAAACTCCCTTCTGTCTGATCATTTCTTAATAACATTTACATTTACTCTGATGGACTACCCAGCAGTGGGGAATAAGTTTCATTACACTAGAAGTCTTTCAGAAAGCGCTGTAACTAGGTTTAAGGATATGATTCCTTCTTTATGTTCTCTAATGCCATATACCAACACAGTGCAGAGTAGCTACCTAAACTCTGTAAGGGAGATAGAGTATCTCGTCAATAGTTTTACATCCTCATTGAAGACAACTTTGGATGCTGTAGCTCCTCTGAAAAAGAGAGCTTTAAATCAGAAGTGTCTGACTCCGTGGTATAACTCACAAACTCGTAGCTTAAAGCAGATAACCCGTAAGTTGGAGAGGAAATGGCGTCTCACTAATTTAGAAGATCTTCACTTAGCCTGGAAAAAGAGTCTGTTGCTCTATAAAAAAGCCCTCCGTAAAGCTAGGACATCTTTCTACCCATCACTAATTGAAGAAAATAAGAACAACCCCAGGTTTCTTTTCAGCACTGTAGCCAGGCTGACAAAGAGTCAGAGCTCTATTGAGCTGAATATTCCATTAACTTTAACTAGTAATGACTTCATGACTTTCTTTGCTAACAAAATTTTAACTATTAGAGAAAAAATTACTCATAACCATCCCAAAGACGTATCGTTATCTTTGGCTGCTTTCAGTGATGCCGGTATTTGGTTAGACTCTTTCTCTCCGATTGTTCTGTCTGAGTTAATTTCATTAGTTACTTCATCCAAACCATCAACATGTTTATTAGACCCCATTCCTACCAGGCTGCTCAATGAAGCCCTACCATTATTTAATGCTTCGATCTTAAATATGATCAATCTATCTTTGTTAGTTGGCTATGTACCACAGGCTTTTAAGGTGGCAGTAATTAAACCATTACTTAAAAAGCCATCACTTGACCCAGCTATCTTAGCTAATTATAGGCCAATCTCCAACCTTCCTTTTCTCTCAAAAATTTTTGAAAGGGTAGTTGTAAAACAGCTAACTGATCATCTGCAGAGGAATGGTCTATTTGAAGAGTTTCAGTCAGGTTTTAGAATTCATCATAGTACAGAAACAGCATTAGTGAAGGTTACAAATGATCTTCTTATGGCCTCGGACAGTGGACTCATCTCTGTGCTTGTTCTGTTAGACCTCAGTGCTGCTTTTGATACTGTTGACCATAAAATTTTATTACAGAGATTAGAGCATGCCATAGGTATTAAAGGCACTTCGCTGCGGTGGTTTGAATCATATTTGTCTAATAGATTACAATTTGTTCATGTAAATGGGGAATCTTCTTCACAGACTAAAGTTAATTATGGAGTTCCACAAGGTTCTGTGCTAGGACCAATTTTATTCACTTTATACATGCTTCCCTTAGGCAGTATTATTAGACGGTATTGCTTAAATTTTCATTGTTACGCAGATGATACCCAGCTTTATCTATCCATGATGCCAGAGGACACACACCAATTAGCTAAACTGCAGGATTGTCTTACAGACATAAAGACATGGATGACCTCTAATTTCCTGCTTTTAAACTCAGATAAATCTGAAGTTATTGTACTTGGCCCCACAAATCTTAGAAACATGGTGTCTAACCAGATCCTTACTCTGGATGGCATTACCCTGACCTCTAGTAATACTGTGAGAAATCTTGGAGTCATTTTTGATCAGGATATGTCATTCAAAGCACATATTAAACAAATATGTAGGACTGCTTTTTTGCATTTACGCAATATCTCTAAAATCAGAAAGGTCTTGTCTCAGAGTGATGCTGAAAAACTAATTCATGCATTTATTTCCTCTAGGCTGGACTATTGTAATTCATTATTATCAGGTTGTCCTAAAAGTTCCCTAAAAAGCCTTCAGTTAATTCAAAATGCTGCAGCTAGAGTACTGACGGGGACTAGAAGGAGAGAGCATATCTCACCCATATTGGCCTCTCTTCATTGGCTTCCTGTTAATTCTAGAATAAATTTAAAATTCTTCTTCTTACTTATAAGGTTTTGAATAATCAGGTCCCATCTTATCTTAGGGACCTCGTAGTACCATATCACCCCAATAAAGCGCTTTGCTCTCAGACTGCAGGCTTACTTGTAGTTCCTAGGGTTTGTAAGAGTAGAATGGGAGGCAGAGCCTTCAGCTTTCAGGCTCCTCTCCTGTGGAACCAGCTCCCAATTCAGATCAGGGAGACAGACACCCTCTCTACTTTTAAGATTAGGCTTAAAACTTTCCTTTTTGCTAAAGCTTATAGTTAGGGCTGGATCAGGTGACCCTAAACCATCCCTTAGTTATGCTGCTATAGACGTAGACTGCTGGGGGGTTCCCATGATGCACTGTTTCTTTCTCTTTTTGCTCTGTATGCACCACTCTGCATTTAATCATTAGTGATCGATCTCTGCTCCCCTCCACAGCATGTCTTTTTCCTGGTTCTCTCCCTCAGCCCCAACCAGTCCCAGCAGAAGACTGCCCCTCCCTGAGCCTGGTTCTGCTGGAGGTTTCTTCCTGTTAAAAGGGAGTTTTTCCTTCCCACTGTAGCCAAGTGCTTGCTCACAGGGGGTCGTTTTGACCGTTGGGGTTTTACATAATTATTGTATGGCCTTGCCTTACAATATAAAGCGCCTTGGGGCAACTGTTTGTTGTGATTTGGCGCTATATAAAAAAATTGATTGATTGATTGATTGATTGATTGGTGTAGCAGGATTAGGAAGAATATAATATGTGTTTTAAGATATTTGAAATTATCAATTGTGGATAATTCTACTTCGAAGAAGGGCACCACCTATTTGAAGCATAGGTACTCCCTCCCTCATTTTAAACAACTCCTGAATGTGTAAAGGCAAAAATTTATTTTTAATTTTGTACATGATCTGTATCGTAAAATAATCCACCAAATCTTGAAATTTCAAAATACACAGACAATTTTTCAATTTCAATTATTTTTCATTTATATAGCGCCAAATCACAACAAGGTTGCCTCAAGGTGCTTCACACAAGTAAGGTCTAACCTTACCAACCCCCAGAGCAACAGTGGTAAGGAAAAACTCCCTCTGAGGAAGAAACCTCAAGCAGACCAGACTCAAAGGGGTGACCCTCTGCTTGGGCCATGCTATAGACACAAATTACAAAACAATTCACAAAATGAACATACTGCAAGCAAACAATTGGTTTGTTTGTAATATGGATTTTTACTTATAACATTTATAGCTGTTGGGAAGGTGTCGTAGCACGGACCCACAACAGGGGGCGCAAATGAACGGACAATGAGTAAGCCAAAAAGTAACAATTTAATGCTGTGATAATACACAACTAAATTTACAGAAATTTGCACAGTCAATTAACACCAGGTGACGTGTGGGCAGGCTCGAAGATAGGAGACCCCCGACGAGAGAGAAGCCGCGTCCCACACGGCTTCCACCACCAACGGTCTGAAGAACACCGGAGCCGCCAAGTCCTGAGTCCCCAGGTGGCCTCTGTCTTCAGCTGTCGACCCTGGTACTGCTGGCAGAAAGCAGAGATAAGATGTATGAGTGTGAGTCCGCACACTCAGTAATCCACAGTCCATACACAGTTAGGAGGGAGCACCTCCACCTCCAATCACACACTCGTACAGCTCCTGGTTTAACCACTTATCTGGGTTGGGGTGTGAGGCGAAGCCGTCGCTGTCACACCAAACGCCAATCCCTCAGACAAGGCAACACTCCAGGAAAACGGCTGCAACAGAAGTTCAGGTTATACACACAAAGTGTCTGTCAGCAGAGAAATTACCCTTTCAATAGTAAGTCGATTTCTCGGCGAGGAGGTGGAGTTGCAGTCCGGCTTTTATGATGGTGATGATGATGATGAACGAGTGACAGCTGGTGCAGGGGATGAATGACAGCTGTCACTTCTTCTGGGTCTGGCGCCCTCTCGTGCTTGGAGCCCGCACTCCAAGCAGGGCGCCCTCTGGTGGTGGTGGGCCAGCAGTACCTCCTCTTCAGCGGCCCACATAACAGGACCCCCCCCTCAACTGGTGCCTCCTGGCGTCCGACCAGGCTTGTCCGGATGTCTTGTGTAGAAATCGGCCAGGAGGGCTGGGTCCAGGATGAAGCTCCTCTTCACCCAGGAGCGTTCTTCAGGTCCATACCCCTCCCAGTCCACCAGATATTGGAACCCCCGGCCCTTACGACGGACGTCCAGGAGCCTGCGGACTGTCCAGGCAGGCTCCCCGTCAATGAGCCGGGCAGGAGGCGGCGTAGGTCCCGGAGTACAGAGGGGCGAGGTGTGGTGTGGCTTTAGGCGGGAAACATGAAAAACAGGGTGAATCCGCAGTGAAGCCGGGAGTTGGAGCTTCACTGCGGCCGGGTTGATGATCTTGAGCACACGAAACGGACCAATGAACCTTTCCTTTAGTTTTGGGGAGTTGACACACAGAGGGATGTCCTTGGTCGAGAGCCACACCTCCTGCCCGGGCTGGTATGTGGGGGCCGGGGAATGCCGGCGGTGCGCATGGGCCTTGGCCCTCGTCAGGGCCTTTAACAGGGCAGAGCGGGCGGTTCGCCACACCCAGCGGCACCTCCTGAGGTGGGCCTGGACCGAGGGTACACCGACCTCTCCCTCCACCAGCGGGAACAATGGGGGCTGGTACCCCAAACATGCCTCAAAAGGGGAGAGGCCGGTAGCAGACGAAAATTGGCTGTTATGGGCATACTCGATCCAGGCCAGATGGTGACTCCAGGCCGCCGGGTGCGCGGAGGTGACGCATCGAAGGGCCTGCTCCAGCTCCTGGTTAGCCCGCTCTGCCTGGCCGTTTGTCTGGGGGTGGTACCTGGACGAGAGACTCACGGTGGCCCCCAGCTCCTTACAGAAACTCTTCCACACCTGCGAAGAGAACTGGGGACCACGATCTGAAACAATGTCCGATGGTATCCCATGCAGCCGCATGACGTGGTGGACCAGGAGGTCTGCCGTCTCCTGGGCCGTCGGGAGCTTCGGGAGGGCCACGAAGTGGGCCGCCTTGGAGAACCGGTCCACTATCGTGAGGATTACGGTGTTGCCCTGGGACAGCGGGAGGCCCGTGATGAAGTCCAGGCTGATGTGAGACCAGGGGCGATGAGGCACCGGCAGGGGTTGGAGGAGTCCCGAAGTCCTCCGATGGTCTGCCTTGCCCCTGGCGCAGATGGTACAGGCCTGGACGTAGTCCCGGACATCGGTTTCTAGGGACGCCCACCAGAAGCGCTGCTGGACTACTGCCACGGTCCTACGCACTCCGGGATGACAGGACAGCTTGGACCCATGACAGAAGTCCAATACGGCAGCTCTTGCCTCTGGTGGGACGTACAGTCTGTTCTTGGGGCCGGTCCCCGGGTCCGGGCTCCTTGCCAGGGCCTCCCGGACGGTCTTCTCCACGTCCCAGGTGAGGGAGGCCACGACAGTGGACTCGGGGATGATGGTCTCGGTGGGGTTCGACCTTTTCCGCTTTGGCTTCTTCTTCGTGCACCCGGGACAATGCATCTGATTTTTGGTTCTTGGTCCCGGGGCGGTACGTGATCCGGAAGTCAAAGCGCCCGAAGAACAGAGACCAGCGGGCTTGCCTGGGGTTCAGCCGCTTGGCGGTCCGGATGTACTCCAGGTTCCGATGGTCTGTGAAAACCGTGAAGGGCAACGATGCCCCCTCCAGCAGGTGTCTCCACTCTTCAAGAGCCTCCTTCACCGTGAGGAGCTCCCGATTGCCGACGTCATAGTTCCGTTCAGCTGGGGTCAACCTGCGGGAAAAATAGGCACAAGGATGGAGAACCTTATCAGCCTCCACGCTCTGGGACAGCACGGCTCCTATCCCTGAGTCAGAGGCATCCACTTCCACTATGTACTGGTGATCAGGATCAGGCTGCACCAGAACTGGTGCAGTCGAGAACCGGCGTTTCAACTCCTGGAACGCGGCTTCGCACCGATCCGACCAGGCAAAGGGGACCTTGGTGGAGGTCAGGGCAGTCAGGGGGCTAACTACCTGACTGTAACCTTTAATGAACCTCCTGTAGAAATTTGCAAAGTCGAAGAACTGCTGTAGTTTCCTGCGGCTTGTTGGTTGGGGCCAATCTCTCACCGCCGCAACCTTGGCCGGATCAGGGGCGACGGAGTTGGAGGAGATGATGAACCCCAGGAAGGACAAAGAAGTGCGGTGGAACTCGCACTTCTCGCCCTTCACAAACAGCCGGTTCTCCAACAACCACTGTAGGACCTGACGTACATGCTGGACATGGGTCTCAGGGTCCGGGGAAAAGATGAGTATATCGTCCAGATATACGAAGATGAACCAATGCAGGAAGTCCCGCAAGATGTCATTTACCAAAGCTTGGAACGTTGCGGGGGCGTTAGTGAGGCCGAACGGCATGACCAGGTACTCAAACTGACCTAACGGGGTGTTGAATGCCGTCTTCCATTCGTCTCCCTTCCGGATCCGAACCAGGTGGTACGCGTTTCTAAGATCCAAATTTTGTGAAAATTTGGGCTCTATGCAGGGGCGTGAACACTGAATCCAACAGAGGTAACGGGTATCGGTTGCGAACCGTGATCTCGTTCAGCCCGCTGTAATCAATGCATGGACGGAGTCCGCCGTCCTTTTTCCCCACAAAAAAGAAACCAGCACCCATCGGGGAGGTGGAGTTCCGGATCAGCCCGGCAGCTAAAGAGTCCCGGATGTAGGTCTCCATTGATTCGCGTTCCGGACGTGAGAGGTTGTACAACCTACTGGACGGGTACTCAGCGCCTGGGACCAAATCGATGGCACAATCGTACGGTCGGTGCGGGGGAAGAGTGAGCACCAGATCTTTGCTGAAAATGTCAGCAAGATCATGGTACTCCTTTGGCACCGCTGATAGATTGGGGGGGACTTTAACCTCCTCATTAGCCGTCGTGCCGGGAGGAACCAAGCATCCTAAACACTCCCGGTGGCAGGTTCCACTCCACTGCGTCACAACCCCGGACGGCCAATCTATCCGGGGATTGTGCTTCACCATCCATGGAAATCCCAGAATCACTCGGGAGGTAGATGGTGTTACATGGAACACGATCTCCTCCCTGTGATTCCCAGACACAACCAAGGTCACTGGTTGTGTCTGATGTGTGATTAATGGAAGCAGGGTGCCATCTAGTGCTTGCACCTGCAATGGTGCCGGCAGAGCCACCAGGGGGAGCCCTACTTCCTTTGCCCATCTGCTATCTAGCAGATTCCCTTCCGACCCCGTGTCTACCAGTGCTGGGGCGTGAAGGGTTAAATCCCCACAAAGGATCGTTACTGGGATTCATGCAGATTTGTGGGGTTTTCCCGCGTGCGTGTTATGGCCCACCCTTAGCCCAGTTTCTAAGGACGGGCGTTGTAATTTGACCGTTTGGGGCAGTCCTTCTGCCGGTGCTCACAAGAGCCGCAGATAAAACACTCCCCGCAGGCCAGCCTCCTTTGTCTGATGTTTGTTTTCACTTTGGCCCTGCTTGTGTCCATAGCCTCCTCAGCAGGGGGAGCTGTAGCCACATGGAGCTCTCTGGCAGTGAAGCGTGGGGACAACGTCACCTTTTCGGAACCGGAAGGGGGAGGGACGGCTCGTGCCCGGTCATGCCCCCTGGCCTGCTGCCGACGTTTAAACGGTTGTCTAAGTGTATAACTAAATCGACAAGCCCGTCAAAATCCCGCGGTTCCTCCTTAGCCAGCAGGTGCTCCTTCAGGACCGGGGACAGTCCATTTACGAAGGCGGCGCGGAGCGCAACGTTATTCCAGCCGGACCTCGCTGCCGCGATGCGGAAGTCGACTGCATACTCGGCTGCGCTACGACGCCCCTGTCTCATAGACAGCAGCACGTTCGAAGCGGTCTCGCCTCTGTTGGGATGGTCAAACACTTGTTTGAACTCCCGTACAAACCCAATATAACACATTAGGAGCCGTGAATTCTCCTCCCAAAGCACCATAGCCCAGGCGCGTGCCTCTCCTCGAAGCAGATTAATAACATAAGCCACCCGGCTGGCGTCTGACGCGTACATGACAGGGCGCTGTGAAAAGACGAGCGAACACTGCATGAGGAAGTCTGCGCACGTCTCAACACAGCCCCCGTACGGTTCCGGAGGGCTTATGTATGCTTCAGGGGACGGTGGGGGGGTCGTTGAACAACCAGTGGAACGTCTGATACAGGCCCAGGACCAGCCAGAGGAGTGGCTGCAGCAGCGCCCTGATCGCGCGCTTCCACCCTGGCGGTGAGAGCCTAATTCGTGACAAATTGCAAATACAACCCCTGGCAAAAATTATGGAATCACCGGCCTAGGAGGATGTTCATTCAGTTGTTTAATTTTGTAGAAAAAAGCAGATCACAGACATGACACAAAACTAAAGTCATTTCAAATGGCAACTTTCTGGCTTTAAGAAACACTATAAGAAATCAGGAACAAAAATTGTGGCAGTCAGTAACGGTTAGTTTTTTAGACCAAGCAGAGGGAAAAAAATATGGAATCACTCAATTCTGAGGAAAAAATTATGGAATCATGAAAAACAAAAGAACGGTCTAACACATCACTAGTATTTTGTTGCACCACCTCTGGCTTTTATAACAGCTTGCAGTCTCTGAGGCATGGACTTAATGAGTGACAAACAGTACTCTTCATCAATCTGGCTCCAACTTTCTCTGATTGCTGTTGCCAGATCAGCTTTGCAGGTTGGAGCCTTGTCATGGACCATTTTCTTCAACTTCCACCAAAGATTTTCAATTGGATTAAGATCCGGACTATTTGCAGGCCATGACATTGACCCTATGTGTCTTTTTGCAAGGAATGTTTTCATAGTTTTTGCTCTATGGCAAGATGCATTATCATCTTGAAAAATGATTTCATCATCCCCAAACATCCTTTCAATTGATGGGATAAGAAAAGTGTCCTAAATATCAATGTAAACTTGTGCATTTATTGATGATGTAATGACAGCCATCTCCCCAGTGCCTTTACCTGACATGCAGCCCCATATCATCAATGACTGTGGAAATTTACATGTTCTTTTCAGGCAGTCATCTTTATAAATCTCATTGGAAAGGCACCAAACAAAAGTTCCAGCATCATCACCTTGCCCAATGCAGATTCCAGATTCATCACTGAATATGACTTTCATCCAGTCATCCACAGTCCACGACTGCTTTTCCTTAGCCCATTGTAACCTTGTTTTTTTCTGTTTAAGTGTTAATGATGGCTTTCGTTTAGCTTTTCTGTATGCAAATCCCATTTCCTTTAGGCGGTTTCTTACAGTTCGGTCACAGACGTTGACTCCAGTTTCCTCCCATTCGTTCCTCATTTGTTTTGTTGTGCATTTTCGATTTTTGAGACATATTGCTTTGTTTTCTGTCTTGACGCTTTAATGTCTTCCTTGGTCTACCAGTATGTTTGCCTTTAAAAACTTTCCCATGGTGTTTGTATATGTTCCAGAGTTTAGACACAGCTGACTGTGAACAACCAACATCTTTTGCAACATTGCGTGATGATTTACCCTCTTTTAAGAGTTTGATAATCCTCTCCTTTGTTTCAATTGACATCTCTCGTGTTGGAGCCACGATTCATGTCAGTCCACTTGGTGCAACAGCTCTCCAAGGTGTGATCACTCCTTTTTAGATGCAGACTAACGAGCAGATCTGATTTGATGCAGGTGTTAGTTTTGGGGATCAACTCAATCAACTTCAATCAACTTTTTTCTTATATAGCGCCAAATCACAACAAACAGTTGCCCCAAGGCACTCCATATTGTAAGGCAAGGTCATACAATAATTATGAAAAACCCCAATGGTCAAAACGACCCCCTATGAGCAAGCACTTGGCAACAGTGGCAAGGAAAAACTCCCTTTTAACAGGAAGAAACCTCCAGCAGAACCAGGCTCAGGGAGGGGCAGTCTTCTGCTGAGACTGGTTGGGGCTGAGGGAAAAAACCAGGAAAAAGACATGCCGTGAAGGGGGGCAGAGATCGATCACTAATGATTAAATGCAGAGTGATGCATACGGAGCAAAAAGAGAAAGAAACAGTGCATCATGGGAACCCCCCACAATCTACGTCTAAAGCAGCATAACCAAGGGATGGTCCAGGGTCACCCGATCCAGCCCTAACTATAAGCCTTAGCGAAAAGGAAAGTTTTAAGCCTAATCTTAAAAGTAGAGAGGGTATCTGTCTCCCTGATCTGAATTGGGAGCTGGTTCCACAGGAGAGGAGCCTGAAAGCTGAAGGCTCTGCCTCCCATTCTACTCTTACAAACCCTAGGAACTACAAGTAAGCCCGCAGTCTGAGAGCAAAGCGCTCTAATGGGGTAATATGGTACTACGAGGTCCCTAAGATAAGATGGGACCTGATTATTCAAAACCTTATAAGTAAGAAGAAGAATTTTAAATTCTACTCTAGAATTAACAGGAAGCCAATGAAGAGAGGCCAACATGGGTGAGATATGCTCTCTCCTGCTAGTCCCCGTCAGTACTCTAGCTGCAGCATTCTGAACCAACTGAAGGCTTTTTAGGGAACTTTTAGGACAACCTGATAATAATGAATTACAGTAGTCCAGCCTAGAGGAAATAAATGCATGAATTAGTTTTTCAGCATCACTCTGAGACAAGACCTTTCTGATTTTAGAGATATTGCGTAAATGCAAAAAGGCAGTCCTACATATTTGTTTAATATGCGCTTTGAATGACATATCCTGATCAAAAATGACTCCAAGATTTCTCACAGTATTACTAGAGATCAGGGAAATGCCATCCAGAGTAACGATCTGGTTAGACACCATGCTTCTAAGATTTGTGGGGCCAAGTACAATAACTTCAGTTTTATCTGAGTTTAAAAGCAGGAAATTAGAGGTCATCCATGTCTTTATGTCTGTAAGACAATCCTGCAGTTTAGCTAATTGGTGTGTATCCTCTGGCTTCATGGATAGATAAAGCTGGGTATCATCTGCGTAACAATGAAAATTTAAGCAATACCGTCTAATAATACTGCCTAAGGGAAGCATGTATAAAGTGAATAAAATTGGTCCTAGCACAGAACCTTGTGGAACTCCATAATTAACTTTAGTCTGTGAAGAAGATTCCCCATTTACATGAACAAACTGTAATCTATTACACAAATATGATTCAAACCACCGCAGCGCAGTGCCTTTAATACCTATGACATGCTCTAATCTCTGTAATAAAATTTTATGGTCAACAGTATCAAAAGCAGCACTGAGGTCCAACAGAACAAGCACAGAGATAAGTCCACTGTCCGAAGCCATAAGAAGATCATTTGTAACCTTCACTAATGTTGTTTCTGTACTATGATGAATTCTAAAACCTGACTGAAACTCTTCAAATAGACCATTCCTCTGCAGGTGATCAGTTAACTGTTTTACAACTACCCTCTCAAGAATCTTTGAGAGAAAAGGAAGGTTGGAAATTGGCCTATAATTAGCTAAGATAGCTGGATCAAGTGATGGCTTTTTAAGTAATGGTTTAATTACTGCCACCTTAAAGGCCTGTGGTACATAACCAACTAACAAAGATAGATTGATCATATTTAAGATTGAAGCATTAAATAATGGTAGGACTTCCTTGAGCAGCCTGGCAGGAATGGGGTCCAATAAACATGCCGATGGTTTGGACGAAGCAACCAATGAAAATAACTCAGACAGAACAACCGGAGAGAAAGAGTCTAACCAAATACCGGCATCACTGAAAGCAGCCAAAGATAACGATACATCTTTGGGATGGTTATGAGTAATTTTTTCTCTAATAGTCAAAATTTTGTTAGCAAAGAAAGTCATGAAGTCATTACTAGTTAAAGTTAATGGAATACTCAGCTCAATAGAGCTCTGACTCTTTGTCAGCCTAGCTACAGTGCTGAAAAGAAACCTGAGGTTATTCTTATTTTCTTCAATTAGTGATGAGTAGAAAGATGTCCTAGCTTTACGGAGGGCTTTTTTATAGAGCAACAAACTCTTTTTCCAGGCTAAGTGAAGATCTTCTAAGTTAGTGAGACGCCATTTCCTCTCCAACTTACGGGTTATCTGCTTTAAGCTACGAGTTTGTGAGTTATACCACGGAGTCAGACACTTCTGATTTAAAGCTCTCTTTTTCAGAGGAGCTACAGCATCCAAAGTTGTCTTCAAAGAGGATGTAAAACTATTGACGAGATACTCTAACTCCCTTACAGAGTTTAGGTAGCTACTCTGCTCTGTGTTGGTATATGACATTAGAGAACATAACGAAGGAATCATATCCTTAAACCTAGTTACAGCGCTTTCTGAAAGACTTCTAGTGTAATGAAACTTATTCCCCACTGCAGGGTAGTCCATCAGGGTAAATGTAAATGTTATTAAAAAATGATCAGACAGAAGGGAGTTTTCAGGGAATACTGTTAAATCTTCTATTTCCATACCATAAGTCAGAACAAGATCTAAGATATGATTAAAGTGGTGGGTGGACTCATTTACTTTTTGAGCAAAGCCGATAGAGTCCAATAATAGACCAAATGCAGTGCTGAGGCTGTCATTCTCAGCATCTGTGTGGATATTAAAATCGCCCACTATAATTATCTTATCTGAGCTAAGCACAAAGTCAGACAAAAGGTCTGAAAATTCACAGAGAAACTCACAGTAACGACCAGGTGGACGATAGATAATAACAAATAAAACTGTTTTTTGGGACTTCCAATTTGGATGGACAAGACTAAGAGACAAGCTTTCAAATGAATTAAAGCTCTGTCTAGGTTTTTGATTAATTAATAAGCTGGAATGGAAGATTGCTGCTAATCCTCCGCCCCGGCCCGTGCTACGAGCATTCTGACAGTTAGTGTGACTCGGGGGTGTTGACTCATTTAAACTAACATATTCATCCTGCTGTAACCAGGTTTCTGTTAGGCAGAATAAATCAATACGTTGATCAATTATTATATCATTTACCAACAGGGACTTAGAAGAGAGAGACCTAATGTTTAATAGACCACATTTAACTGTTTTAGTCTGTGGTGCAATTGAAGGTGCTATATTATTTTTTCTTTTTGAATTTTTATGCTTAAATAGATTTTTGCTGGTTATTGGTGGTCTGGGAGCAGGCACCGTCTCTACGGGGATGGGGTAATGAGGGGATGGCAGGGGGAGAGAAGCTGCAGAGAGGTGTATAAGACCACAGCTCTGCCTCCTGGTCCCAACGCTGGACAGTCACAGTTTGGAGGATCCAAGAAAATTGGCCAGATTTCTAGAAATGAGAACTGCTCCATCTAAAGTGGGATGGATGCCGTCTCTCCTAACAAGACCAGGTTTTCCCCAGAAGCTTTGCCAATTATCAATGAAGCCCACCTCATTTTTTGGACACCACTCAGACAGCCAGCAATTCAAGGAGAACATGCGGCTAAACATGTCACTCCCGGTCTGATTGGGGAGGGGCCCAGAGAAAACAACAGAGTCCGACATTGTTTTTGCAAAGTTACACACCGATTTAATGTTAATTTTAGTGACCTCCGATTGGCGTAACCGAGTGTCATTACTGCCGACGTGAATTACAATCTTACCAAATTTACGCTTATCCTTAGCCAGCAATTTCAAATGTCCTTCGATGTCGCCTGCTCTGGCCCCCGGAAGACAATTGACAATGGTTGCTGGTGTCGCTAACTTCACATTTCTCAAAACAGAGTCGCCAATAACCAGAGTTTCATCCTCGGTGGGTGTGTCGTCGAGTGGGGAAAAACGGTTAGAGATGTGAACGGGTTGACGGTGTACACGGGGCTTCTGTTTAGGGCTACGCTTCCTCCTCACAGTCACCCAGTCAGCCTGCTTTCCCGACTGCCCGGGATCTGCCAGGGGGGAACTAACGGCGGCTAAGCTACCTTGGTCCGCACCGACTACAGGGGCCTGGCTAGCTGTAGAATTTTCCACGGTGCGGAGCCGAGTCTCCAATTCGCCCAGCCTGGCCTCCAAAGCTACGAATAAGCTGCACTTATTACAAGTACCGTTACTGCTAAAGGAGGCCGAGGAATAACTAAACATTTCACACCCAGAGCAGAAAAGTGCGGGAGAGACAGGAGAAGCCATCATGCTAAATCGGCTAAGAGCTAGTAGCTACGCAACCTAGCGGATTCCTAAAAACACACAAAGTGAATAATGTGTAAATAATTTAAAGGTGATTCAGCAGAAGGAGTGCCCCAATCAAGGCACCAAACAGGCCATGAAGCAGCACAGGCAACGCACGACAACAGCGAACGCACGACAACAGTGCTAAAAGAGAAAAAAAAATAAATAAATAAAAAATAAAAAAATAAAAACGAAAGCGTTAGCAAGCTAGTTAGCTTGCCAACGCTGATGAAAGTTAGCAGATAAAAGTGCTCCGTCGCGATGTTTCGACCGTTAGAGGTCTTCCTTAGGCGTTGGAGCACAGTAAAAAAGTAAAAAAAAAAAAAAAAGTAAAAAGGTAAAAAAGTAAAAAAAGTCTTGAAAAAGACTGTTAGTTCAAGTCCAAAGCAGCAGGTAGCAGTCTCAGTGTAAACAGTCCCAACAGAGAGCCAAAATTCTGATGTGTAGCAGCAGGAAAGAGGAAGTCAGAACAGCACAACATCACTGAAGATTTACAGGGTGATTCCATAATTTATTCCTCAGAATTGATTGAGTCCATATTTTTTTCCCTCTGCTTGGTCTAAAAAAGTAACCGTTACTGACTGCCACAGTTTTTGTTCCTGATTTCTTATAGTGTTTCTTAAAGCCAGAAAGTTGCCATTTGAAATGACTTTAGTTTTGTGTCATGTCTGTGATCTGCTTTTTTTCTACAAAATTAAACAACTGATTGAACATCCTCCGAGGCCGGTGATTCCATAATTATTGCCAGGGGTTGTATGTTAAAGGTTTAATAACACAATGAATAATATTTTTAATCAAAAACATAGTGAAGTTATCACAGTCAGTTGATTTTTCCCCTTTAATTTATGAACAATGTTGATAATTTCGTTTTCATCTACTTCTCTAATATATATTGAATCCAAATAGTTTTAATTAATTTGTTGTTATCTATACAATGCATTTTACAAGATACAATTGAACTGGATAATTTTTTACCCACGTTAACAAAATAATTATTAAAATGATCTGTAATAACTTTATTTTTTTTTTTACGGTTTTATCAGAATCTGTATAAAAACAGTGGGATAATCTTTAACTGCTTTTCTTTTGTTAATGATTTTGTTTAATATTTCCAGGTGCCTGTACAGTTGGTTTTATTTTTTACCAATAAGTTACAATAATATTGTTTCTTACACGATCGCTTGATGTTCACTAATTTATTTTTATATATCTTATACAAAAATGTATATCTTCCTGGATTCAAACTAATCACATTTGGCAATGGAGGCCCCCCATCATTTTTATTGACTGTTTGTTTATTATTACATTACAAAAACAATTTAAAGGCCTTGTCACACCCTGATGATTTAGCCAGCGTATGGTGACAGTATTAAAAAACACTGGCGTACATGTAATATGTTATCGGTAAATTTTGTGTTAGTGAAGAGCACTTTGAAGCACGCTGACATACATCATAATATGCCGAGCACCTCAAGAAATGTTGGGCATGCTAAGTAAGTACTAAGTAAGCAAGCTATATGATTGTTGACACACAATTCTTGTAATTTACTAATGTAATTGAATTATCTTCATTGATTGGCTGAAAGCTGCAGCCCACATGTGAACAGACTATTTCAAATACTAAACCATCACACACACAGAGTAAAAAGTTTTACCTGTTCGTTTCAGTGGAATTCATCACCACAGTCTGATGAATACATATCCACATAAATCAAATCAATTGTATTTATATAGCGCCAAATCACAACAAACAGTTGCCCCAAGGCGCTTTATATTGTAAGGCAAGGCCATACAATAATTACGGAAAAACCCCAATGGTCAAAACGACCCCCTGTGAGCAAGCACTTGCCAACAGTGGGAAGGAAAAACTCCCTTTTAACAGGAAGAATCCTCCAGCAGAACCAGGCTCAGGGAGGGGCAGTCTTCTGCTGGGACTGATTGGGGCTGAGGGACAGAACCAGGAAAAAGACATGCTGTGGAGGGGAGCAGAGATCAATCACTAATGATTAAATGCAGAGTGGTGCATACAGAGCAAAAAGAGAAAGAAACACTCAGTGCATCATGGGAACCCCCCAGCAGTCTAAGTCTATAGCAGCATAACTAAGGGATGGTTCAGGGTCACCTGATCCAGCCCTAACTATAAGCTTTAGCAAAAAGGAACGTTTTAAGCCTAATCTTAAAAGTAGAGCGGGTGTCTGTCTCCCTGATCCGAATTGGGAGCTGGTTCTACAGGAGAGGAGCCTGAAAGCTGAAGGCTCTGCCTCCCATTCTACTCTTACAAACCCTAGGAACTACAAGTAAGCCTGCAGTCTGAGAGCAAAGCGCTCTATTGGGGTGATATGGTACTATGAGGTCCCCAAGATAAGATGGGACCTGATTATTCAAAACCTTATAAGTAAGAAGAAGAATTTTAAATTCTATTCTAGAATTAATAGGAAGCCAATGAAGAGAGGTCAATATGGGTGAGATATGCTCTCTCCTTCTAGTCCCTGTCAGCATTCTAGCTGCAGCATTTTGAATTAACTGAAGACTTTTCAGGGAACTTTTAGGACAATCTGATAATAATGAATTACAATAGTCCAGCCTAGAGGAAATAAATGCATTAATTAGTTTTTCAGCATCACTCAGAGATAAGACCTTTCTAATTTTAGCTTTATTGCACAAATGCAAAAAAGCACTCCTACATATTTGTTTAATATGCTCATTGAATGACATATCCTGATCAAAAATGACTCCAAGATTTCTCACAGTATTACTAGAGGTCAGGGTAATGCCATCCAGAGTAAGGATCTGGTTAGACACCATGTTTCTAAGATTTGTGGGGCCAAGTACAATAACTTCAGTTTTATCTGAGTTTAAAAGCAGGAAATTAGAGATCATCCATGTCTTTATGTCTGTAAGACAATCCTGCAGTTTAGCTAATTGGTGTGTGCCCTCTGGCTTCATGGATAGATAAAGCTGGGTATCATCTGCGTAACAATGAAAATTTAAGCAATGCCGTCTAATAATACTGCCTAAGGGAAACATGTATAAAGTGAATAAAATTGGTCCTAGCACAGAACCTTGTGGAACTCCATAATTAACCTTAGTCTGTGAAGAAGATTCCCCATTTACATGAACAAACTGTAATCTATTAGATAAATATGATTCAAACCACTGCAGCGCAGTGCCTTTAATACCTATGGCATGCTCTAATCTCTGTAATAAAAGTTTATGGTCAACAGTATCAAAAGCAGCACTGTGGTCTAACAGGACAAGCACAGAGATGGGTCCACTGTCTGAGGCCATAACAAGATCATTTGTAATCTTCACTAATGCTGTTTCTGTACTATGATGTACTACTGTTCTATGAATGGGATCGTGAAGCTTGAACATCAGTAGACCAAGTTCACTGAAGTTAATGTTCCTGACACACTAGAGTCGAAAGAGGACGGCAGCTTCCTTTTGACTACAGAAATGGTGAATCGTGTCGTTGTAGCAATGAGCTATATTCGCGGAGGTTGAGCACGCAGCACCCTCAGTGTCTGTGTGAGCATGTAATACGATTGCAAGGTAATTGAACAGGTTGTCTGGTGGAAGGTGCACTTTCCCTAAATGGTTGCAGATCATCGGCATCTCATTTAATAAACTCAGACACATTGCCCATATGTTGCAATCAATTGGAGTCAGCCTACGACTCACAAAATACGAGCGAGGCCCGGATCAGCTCTAACGTCTTCTGAACCTGCTGCTATAAGTAAATCATCTACATGCCATGATACTTCAGTGCATCCAGAAAGTATTCACAGTGCTTCACTCCACATTTTATGCTACAACTTTATTCCAAAATGGATGAACTTCTTTTTTCCCCTCAAACTTCTACACACAACGTGATTTCTTAGTTTTTTATTCTTAATAAATTTGTCAAAAAACAAACAAACAAACAAAACTTTTTTTATGGTCAACAGTATCAAAAGCAGCACTGAGGACTAACAGAACAAGCACAGAGATGAGTCCACTGTCTGAGGCCATAAGAAGATCATTTGTAACCTTCACTAATGCTGTTTCTGTACTATGATGAATTCTAAAACCTGACTGAAACTCTTCAAATAGACCATTCCTCTGCAGATGATCAGTTAGCTGTTTTACAACTACCCTTTCAAGAATTTTTGAGAGAAAAGGAAGGTTGGAGATTGGCCTATAATTAGCTAAGATAGCTGGGTCAAGTGATGGCTTTTTAAGTAATGGTTTAATTACTGCCACCTTAAAAGCCTGTGATACATAGCCAACTAATAAAGATAGACTGATCATATTTAAGATCGAAGCAATAATTAATGGTAGGGCTTCCTTGAGCAGCCTGGTAGGAATGGGGTCTAATAGACATGTTGATGGTTTGGAGGAAGTAACTAATGAAAATAACTCAGACAGAACAATCGGAGAGAAAGAGTCTAACCAAATACCGGCATCACTGAAAGCAGCCAAAGATAATGATACGTCTTTGGGATGGTTATGAGTAATTTTTTCTCTAATAGTTAAAATGTTATTAGCAAAGAAAGTCATGAAGTCATTAGTAGTTAAAGTTAAAGAAATACTCGGCTCAATAGAGCTCTGACTCTGTCAGCCTGGCTACAGTGCTGAAAAGAAACCTGGGGTTGTTCTTATTTTCTTCAATTAGTGATGAGTAGTAAGATGTCCTAGCTTTACGGAGGGCTTTTTTATAGAGCAACAGACTTTTTTTCCAGGCTAAGTGAAGATCTTCTAAATTAGTGAGACACCATTTCCTCTCCAACTTACGGGTTATCTGCTTTAAGCTGCGAGTTTGTGAGTTATACCACAGAGTCAGGCACTTCTGATTTAAAGCTCTTTTTCAGAGGAGCTACAGCATCCAAAGTTGTCTTCAATGAGGATGTAAAAATATTGACGAGATACTCTATCTCACTTACAGAGTTTAGGTAGCTACTCTGCACTGTGTTGGTATATGGCATTAGAGAACATAAAGAAGGAATTATATCCTTAAACCTAGTTACTGTTGTGTGTTGGGGGGTTTGGCTGGACATTTGGGTGCTGTTTTCTTTTCTTTGCTCTCCAGGTGGTATGCAAACTGTTTTTTTCTGTGGAGAAGGTGCTGGCGGAAGAGTCCTTCACCCTCATCAGAACTATTGGCTGCACCTGTGGAGGATGTTCACGTGCAGGCCTAACAACTTGCAGCACCTGTGGATGATGCTCACTTGCAGATAATGAGATGGCGTTCTGCATTTAAGCCATGAGTGATTTGAGCAGAATTGCCGGGAACTCGACCTTGTGACGTTCGGTTGTGAAAAGCTGAGGACCGTGCCAGGGTTTGACACATTGTGCCTGTGAAGGAGGACGGGTGAGGGACACATGCTGTCAGCACACATCAGAGGTGATTATCGTCTGAATAATTGTTAATAGTAATTTGGCATTTTGTTACACAGTATATTTGAACATTGATGAGAATTGTGCAGTTTGCTTCTCACTGCCGTGGCGTATGGATTGATGATCCTCCACCTGTTGTGAGAAGCTGCTCATTTACATAAGGCTTAAATTCAGACCTGAATGTGTTGCTGATAGAGTGTGCCTCTGAAGGATATTTGTTGTAGCTCTGTTGACTTACCTCAGCTTTTCCGTCCTTCACAGAGTCAGTTTGTCGTATTCACCTGGGGGGTGTTCGGTGGTGAATCTGAGACCAGAAGTGCCGGGCTTTGATCCATTTGGGCGCTGGAGAGTGCACCGTCCTTCACCTTGCCAAGACAGCTGACTATTTATGTTGCACACGGATTATTGCACATGAGGGGGAATAAATTTGTTTCTTGGAACCGCTTTCTGGTTATTTAGCGCTGGGCCATTGTCAGATGCTGGTTCGGTTCTCTGACCCGCGTCAGCACATAACAGTTACAGCGCTTTCTGAAAGACTTCTAGTGTAATGAAACTTATTCCCCACTGCTGGGTAGTCCATCAGAGTAAATGTAAATGTTATTAAGAAATGATCAGACAGAAGGGAGTTTTCAGGGAATACTGTTAAGTCTTCAATTTCCATACCATAAGTCAGAACAAGATCTAAGATATGATTAAAGTGGTGGGTGGACTCATTTACATTTTGAGCAAAGCCAATTGAGTCTAATAATAGATTAAATGCAGTGTTGAGGCTGTCATTCTCAGCATCTATGTGGATGTTAAAATCGCCCACTATAATTATCTTATCTGAGCTAAGCACTAAGTCAGACAAAAGGTCTGAAAATTCACAGAGAAACTCACAGTAACGACCAGGTGGACGATAGATAATAACAAATAAAACTGGTTTTTGGGACTTCCAATTTGGATGGACAAGATTGAGTCAAGCTTTCAAATGAATTAAAGCTCTGTCTGGGTTTTTGATTAATTAATAAGCTGGAATGGAAGATTGCTGCTAATCCTCCGCCTCAGCCCATGCTACGAGCATTCTGGCAGTTAGTATGACTCGGGGGTGTTGACTCATTTAAACTAACATACGAGGTCTGTCCATAAAGTATAGGTCCTTTTTATTTTTTTCAAAAACTATATGGATTTCATTCATATGTTTTTACGTCAGACATGCTTGAACCCTCGTGCGCATGCGTGAGTTTTTCCACGCCTGTCGGTGACGTCATTCGCCTGTGAGCTCTCCTTGTGGGAGGAGTCGTCCAGCCCCTTGTCGGAATTCCTTTGTCTGAGAAGTTGCTGAGAGACTGGCGCTTTGTTTGATCAAAATTTTTTCTAAACCTGTGAGACACATCAAAGTGGACATGGTTCGAAAAATTAAGCTGGTTTTCAGTGAAAATTTTAACGGCTGATGAGAGATTTTGAGGTGACACTGTCGCTTTAAGGACTTCCTACAGTGCGAGACGTCGCACAGCGCTCTCAGGTGGCATCATCAGCCTGTTTCAAGATGAAAACCTCCACATTTCAGGCTCTATTGGTCCAGGACGTCGTGAGAGAACAGAGACGTTTCAGAAGAAGTCGGTTTCAGCATTTTATCCAGATATTCCACTGTTAAAGGAGATTTTTTTAATGAAAGATGTGCGGACGGGTCCGCGCGTCGGCTCGCAGCCGCCACGACGCTCCGCCACAGGAAAAACACCTCTGTTGGAAGCCTTAAGGACAAGTTGGAACATGTCCAGCTGTTAAACAATTTCTCATATACTCACTCCACTGAAAGCCATCAAAAGCCGCCTGGATTTTACAAATGGTTATCAACACGGAGGTGTTTTTCCTGTGCCGCCGCACCGCGCCGGCTGCGTCCCGATGCGCGGACCCGTCCGCACGTCTTTCATTAAAAAAATCTCCTTTAACAGTGGAATATCTGGATAAAATGCTGAAACTGACTTCTTCTGAAACTTCTCTGTTCTCTCACGACGTCCTGGATCAATAGAGCCTGAAATGTGGAGGTTTTCAGCTTGAAACAGGTTGATGACGCCGCCTGAGAGCACAGCGCGACGTCTCGCACCGTGGGAAGTCCTTAAAGCAACAGTGTCACCTCAAAATCTCTCATCAGCCGTTAAAATTTTCACTGAAAACCAGCTTAATTTTTCGAACCATGTCCACTTCGATGTGTCTCACAGGTTTAGAAAAAATTTTGATCAAACAAAGTGCCAGTCTCTCAGCAACTTCTCAGACAAAGGAATTCCGACGAGGGGCTGGACGACTCCTCCCACAAGGAGTGCTCACAGGCGAATGACGTCACCGACAGGCGTGGAAAAACTCACGCATGCACACGAGGGTTCATGCATGTCTGACGTAAAAACATATGAATGAAATCCATATAGTTTTTGAAAAAAATAAAAAGGACCTATACTTTATGGACAGCCCTCGTATTCATCCTGCTGTAACCAGGTTTCTGTAAGGCAGAATAAATCAATATGTTGATCAATTATTATATCATTTAGTAACAGGGACTTAGAAGAGAGAGACCTAATGTTTAATAGACCACATTTAACTGTTTTAGTCTCACTAATTTAGAAGATCTTCACTTAGCCTGGAAAAAGAGTCTGTTGCTCTATAAAAAAGCCCTCCGTAAAGCTAGGACATCTTTCTACTCATCACTAATTGAAGAAAATAAGAACAACCCCAGGTTTCTTTTCAGCACTGTAGCCAGGCTGACAAAGAGTCAGAGCTCTATTGAGCTGAGTATTCCATTAACTTTAACTAGTAATGACTTCATGACTTTCTTTGCTAACAAAATTTTAACTATTAGAGAAAAAAATTACTCATAACCATCCCAAAGACGTATCGTTATCTTTGGCTGCTTTCAGTGATGCCGGTATTTGGTTAGACTCTTTCTCTCCAATTGTTCTGTCTGAGTTATTTTCATTAGTTACTTCATCCAAACCATCAACATGTCTATTAGACCCCATTCCTACCAGGCTGCTCAAGGAAGCCCTACCATTATTTAATGCTTCGATCTTAAATATGATCAATCTATCTTTGTTAGTTGGCTATGTAGCACAGGCTTTTAAGGTGGCAGTAATTAAACCATTACTTAAAAAGCCATCACTTGACCCAGCTATCTTAGCTAATTATAGGCCAATCTCCAACCTTCCTTTTCTCTCAAAAATTCTTGAAAGGGTAGTTGTAAAACAGCTAACTGATCATCTGCAGAGGAATGGTCTATTTGAAGAGTTTCAGTCAGGTTTTAGAATTCATCATAGTACAGAAACAGCATTAGTGAAGGTTACAAATGATCTTCTTATGGCCTCGGACAGTGGACTCATCTCTGTGCTTGTTCTGTTAGACCTCAGTGCTGCTTTTGATACTGTTGACCATAAAATTTTATTACAGAGATTAGAGCATGCCATAGGTATTAAAGGCACTGCGCTGCGGTGGTTTGAATCATATTTGTCTAATAGATTACAATTTGTTCATGTAAATGGGGAATCTTCTTCACAGACTAAAGTTAATTATGGAGTTCCACAAGGTTCTGTGCTAGGACCAATTTTATTCACTTTATACATGCTTCCCTTAGGCAGTATTATTAGACGGTATTGCTTAAATTTTCATTGTTACGCAGATGATACCCAGCTTTATCTATCCATGAAGCCAGAGGACACACACCAATTAGCTAAACTGCAGGATTGTCTTACAGACATAAAGACATGGATGACCTCTAATTTCCTGCTTTTAAACTCAGATAAAACTGAAGTTATTGTACTTGGCCCCACAAATCTTAGAAACATGGTGTCTAACCAGATCCTTACTCTGGATGGCATTACCCTGACCTCTAGTAATACTGTGAGAAATCTTGGAGTCATTTTTGATCAGGATATGTCATTCAAAGCGCATATTAAACAAATATGTAGGACTGTTTTTTTGCATTTACGCAATATCTCTAAAATTAGAAAGGTCTTGTGTCAGAGTGATGCTGAAAAACTAATTCATGCATTTATTTCCTCTAGGCTGGACTATTGTAATTCATTATTATCAGGTTGTCCTAAAAGTTCCCTAAAAAGCCTTCAGTTAATTCAAAATGCTGCAGCTAGAGTACTAACGGGGACTAGAAGGAGAGAGCATATCTCACCCATATTGGCCTCTCTTCATTGGCTTCCTGTTAATTCTAGAATAGAATTTAAAATTCTTCTTCTTACTTATAAGGTTTTGAATAATCAGGTCCCATCTTATCTTAGTTACCTCGTAGTACCATATCACCCCAATAGAGCGCTTCGCTCTCAGACTGCAGGCTTACTTGTAGTTCCTAGGGTTTGTAAGAGTAGAATGGGAGGCAGAGCCTTCAGCTTTCACACTCCTCTCCTGTGGAACCAGCTCCCAATTCAGATCAGGGAGACAGACACCCTCTCTACTTTTAAGATTAGGCTTAAAACTTTCCTTTTTGCTAAAGCTTATAGTTAGGGCTGGATCAGGTGACCCTGAACCATCCCTTAGTTATGCTGCTATAGACGTAGACTGCTGGGGGGTTCCCATGATGCACTGTTTCTTTCTCTTTTTGCTCTGTATGCACCACTCTGCATTTAATCATTAGTGATCGATCTCTGCCCCCCTCCACAGCATGTCTTTTTCCTGGAGGTTTCTTCCTGTTAAAAGGGAGTTTTTCCTTCCCACTGTGGCCGGGTGCTTGCTCACAGGGGGTCGTTTTGACCGTTGGGGTTTTTCCATAATTATTGTATGGCCTTGCCTTACAATATAAAGCGCCTTGGGGCAACTGTTTGTTGTGATTTGGCGCTATATAAAAAAAAAAAATTGATTGATTGATTGATTGATAGTCTGTGGTGCAGTTGAAGGTGCTATATTATTTTTTCTTTTTGAATTTTTATGCTTAAATAGATTTTTGCTGGTTATTGGTGGTCTGGGAGCAGGCACCTATGGGGATGGGGTAATGAGGGGATGGCAGGGGGAGAGAAGCTGCAGAGAGGTGTGTAAGACTACAACTCTGCTTCCTGGTCCCAACCCTGGATAGTAACAGTTTGGAGGATTTAAGAAAATTGGCCAGATTTCTAGAAATGAGAGCTGCTCCATCCAAAGTGGGATGGATGCCGTCTCTCCTAACAAGACCAGGTTTTCCCCAGAAGCTTTGCCAATTATCTATGAAGCCCACCTCATTTTTTGGACACCACTCAGACAGCCAGCAATTCAAGGAGAACATGCGGCTAAACATGTCACTCCCGTCCGATTGGAGAGGGGCCCAGAGAAAACTACAGAGTCCGACATTGTTTTTGCAAAGTTACACACCGATTCAATGTTAATTTTAGTGACCTCCGATTTGCGTAACCGGGTGTCACTACTGCCGACGTGAATTACAATCTTACCAAATTTATGCTTAGCCTTAGCCAGCAGTTTCAAATTTCCTTCAATGTTGCCTGCTCTGGCCCCCGGAAGACAATTGACTATGGTTGCTGGTGTCGCTAACTTCACATTTCTCAAAACAGAGTCGCCAATAACCAGAGTTTGATCCTCGGTGGGTGTGTCGCCGAGTGGGGAAAAATGGTTAGAAATGTAAACGGGTTGGCGGTGTACACGGGGCTTCTGTTTAGAACTACGCTTCTTCCTCACAGTCACCCTGTTGGCCTGCTTTCCTGGCTGCTCGGGATCTGCTGGAAGGGAACTAACGGCGGCTAAGCTACCTTGGTCCGCACCGACTACAGGGGCCTGGCTAGCTGTAGAATTCTCCACGGTGCAGAGTCGAGTCTCCAATTCGCCCAACCTGGCCTCCAAAGCTACGAATAAGCTACACTTATTACAAGTACCATTACTGCTAAAGGAGGCCGAGGAATAACTAAACATTTCACACCCAGAGCAGAAAAGTGCAGGAGAGACAGGAGAAGCCGCCATGCTAAATCGGCTAAGAGCTAGTAGCTGCGCTATGTTAGTGGATTCCTAAAAACACACAAAGTGAATAATGTGTAAATAATTTAGAGTTGATTCAGCAGAGGGAGTGCTTTAGTTAAGGCACGTGAAGATTACACTGTGAAACAAATCGTTATCTAGTTACCTAGATCAATCTAACTGCACAGATTAAACAGCTAACAGATACAGCAAAACACCGCTGTACTCCAGAACAGGAAGTGATACAATACCACAGTGAGAGCCAACCACCAGTAGAGGCAAGCAAGAAGCCTTCCAAAAACACCTGCGTGATCGATAAAGCTTCCTGATTTTGGAAAACAACACATGAAAATACTTTAAGTCCTTCTCATGGCTTCAGAAAAGTCCCTCTGTGACACTGGCACTTTGTGCCACAGTTGCTCCGTCAGATCATGGTTTCTGCTTTCCAACTTCTATAATGTTCATATATGCTTCCCAGAGGTAACCCCAATTCCATTGAAGTTGGGACATTGTGTGAAATGTAAATTAAAAACAGAATACAATGATTTGCAAATCCTCTTCAACCTATATTCAATTGAATACACCACAAAGACAAGATATTTAATGTTCAAACTGAAAGACTTTTTTGTTTTTGTGCAAATATTTGCTCATTTTGAAATGGATGCCTGCAACACATTTAAAAAAATCCAGGGCAGGGGCAACAAAAGACCGGGAAAGTTTATGAATGCTCAAAGAACACTTGTTGGGAACATTCCACAGGTGACCAGGTTAATTGGAAACAGGTGAGTGTCATGATTGGGTATAAAAGGATTATCCCCAAAAGGCTCAGCCATTCACAAGCAAAGATGGGGTGAGGATCACCACTTTGCGAACAACTGCATGAAAAAATAGTCCAACAGTTTAAGAACAATGTTTCTCAATGTTCAATTGCAAGGAATGTAGGGATTCCATCATCTACAGTCCATTATATAATCAGAAGATTCCTAGAATCTGGAGAACTTCCACGTAAGTGGCAAGGCTGAAAACTAACACTGAATGTCCATGATCTTTGATGCCTCAGGTGGCACTGCATCAAAAAACAACATCATTGTGTAAAGGATCTTACCTCATGGGCTCAGGAACACTTCAGAAAACCATTGTCAGTTAACACAGTTCGTCGCTACATCTACAAGTACAAGTTAAAACTCTACCAGGGAAAGCAAAACCCATACATCAACAACATCCAGAAATGCTCCGCCTTCTCTGGGCCTGAGCTCATTTGAAATGGACAGACACAAAGTGGAAAATTGTGCTGTGGTCTGATAAGTCCACATTTCAGATTGTTTTTGGAAATGATGGACGTCGTGTCCTCTGGACAAAAGAAGAAAAAGACCATCCAGATTGTTACCAGTGCAGACTTCAAAAGCCAGCATCTGTGATGGTATTGGGGTGTGTTAGTGCCCATGGCATGGACAACTTACACATCTGTGATGACACCATCAATGCAGAAAGGTCCATCCAGGTTTTGGAGCAACACATGCTGCCATCCAAGCAACGTCTTTTTCAGGGACGTCCCTGCTTATTTCACCAAGACAATGCCAAGCCACATTCTGCACGTGTTACAACAGCGTAGCTTCGTAGTAAACAAGTGTGGGTACTAGACTGACCTGTCTGCAGTCCAGACCTGTCACCCATTGAAAATGTGTGGCTCATTATGAAGTGCAAAATACCAAGAGCAAGACTGGAAACAACCAAGTGGTATAATTTGTGATTGGAGGTATACCTCAGCCTTAGTGCATACAGTCCATTATGTGCTGTAATTTCCTGCCATTTGTGTATGTGGGAAAAATCAGTGTAATATATCCATTTTTAATAATGTTTGGAATTTTATTTTATTTTTTATCAATATGAACTAAAAATGTCATGAGTGTGAATATGATCCTTAACACTTGTCTTATGTTATCACACTGTTTGTTACAAGAGAATCACTATCGTCTGCAGTAGCAGACATTGGATAATGATGTGAGACACTGCAATTTGGTAGTGTTAATTGAACAGAGTATAATTTACTCACTCAACGAAGCCCATTCTGTAAGTTTTATTAAAACAGGAGGGCCCGGCTCTGATCGTCTTTTCAAAAGTTAACTTCTATGTGAAGCTAAAACTTGTTCCTGTTTGTTAGATGTAAACCCATGTGTCTGCAGGAAAAGGATTAGTGTCCTGTGTCCTTCCACCTGGGAAAGGCACACACAGAACAACACAAGCATTATTGCTCTTATCTACCTGATGCCGAGCAGTTTTCATGCTTAGCTCCCACACACTTGAAATCAAGAGTCCACTTGTGTTCGCTGATGTGGGTGTGCTGGTCTAAAAGTGAGGTATGGATAGGTTGTGAGCTCAGGTGTTCATATTAAATTCAGCACAACCCTTTTGAAAGTGAATTGAAAAACAAAATAAGAATTAACTAATGCAAAAAACCTAAACTTTAACAATTCTGGTTTGTACAGTATTTTTACATTGCTTTTTTTTACCCAGTCTGTCAGTGAGTTGTTTTCACTGATGTGTGGATGTGTAAAAGATAACACAAAAATGGCTGGACAGGTTTGGCGAGAATACTATTACTTGGATAGATATCTGGAGGTCATTAGATTTTGGAGCAGCTTGGTCAAAGGTCAAGGAAAACATGGTTTTCAAAAACACTTTTTTGTATAGCTCAACAACCAGGAAGCCCAGATGGATGATTTAAAGCATATAATTGAGCTGCAACTGTAGCTGTTTACATGGACACTCAAAATCATATTTTAATCAGAATGATTGTGAATGGGAATATCTCATAAACTCTTTGAACAGAATGAAATGAGCCAAGCTGTTCAGAAACTCAAACCATATCAACGTGGGTGGTTCAAGCCTTTTGCAATCCATTAGATTGGAAATTAGTTATGTGAACACAGATCAGATTGTTCTCCACAGGCTTAACTTTTTGGCATGCTCAACCAGGGCAGGACTATACTGTGAACATTAAATGTTAGAGGTGGGCAGATTGATCCTAATATTGATAATATCGATACCAATGCTGGTATTGATATTGAATGATCCTCGTGCAAAAAGATCGATACTCAAGCTTTTTTTCTCTCCCACATGCACTGACTGCTGCACACGCAGATTCATCAAAGTCTACTCTCTGTCTGTATGAGCAGCGCTGCGCTGTGTCACACAACACAGAGCAGTGCACCCTTGTATTATGGTTTGTCAGCCCTCTACCTCAGGAGATTTTGTTTTAAGTTGTGTTGAGTGATATTTTTTTAACAAAAATGTTGATTGTGATAAAGTATTCTGTTGTCACGTACAATGTTTGGCGAAATTCTATCCTAGGTCTTTTGGATCCTTTGGATCTATGAAGCTTAAATATGAAAAAGTATCAGATATTGGCAATACTGGGCCAGTATTTACTTGGTATCGGATCAATAACAAAATTCCCGGTATTGCCCACCTCTATTAAATGTTCAAAAAAAAGCTCCAGAGATATTCCCATGAAAGCACAAGGGAAGAAATTACAAAAGAGATTTTTAAAAAAGAACGTCTGACTAAAGGGCCTTTCACACGGAATGTGTCAGGCGTGTCTGAAGCATCAAAAAATGGTCTAAAAAGCATTATTTTCAATGAGACGCGCTGCTTTTTAGACGCGTCAGAAGCGTCGCGTCAAAAGCCGAGCTAAATCGACGCTTCTGACGGGAGCATGCATTGCCGCTTGTCGGCAGGCTAACGCCATCAAAGTTTAATCCAATCCAACTTTCGACACTCTGAGCTGTGACGTACCTTCGTGTTGTCCAATAGGAACGATGCGTCGGGCCAAACACAGAAGGCTTGTGACAGAAACCACTGATCTCTACAAAACAGATTGGTGCAGAAACCACTGATCTCTACAAAATGGATCGGTGCAGAAACCACTGATCTGTACAAAACATTAACGTGTGACAGGACTGCTCATTTATAGAGCAGTTTTCTGAAGAAAAATCATTGGAAATGTTTTTTTGTTGTTGTTTGTTACGTCAAAATTTCTGATTACTGTTAAAAAAAAGTTTAGAACACTTGTAATTAAAATAGCTAAATAAATGTTTTTTTTAGAAACCTTTCATCTCTAAATTAAAACCACCTGTAATTTCAGATTAGATAATTTCTTGTTTAACATAAGGAACCTTGGACATTTATTTTTAGACAAATAAAATAACATGGAAACTTGTACATTTTTTTTAAGTCTGGTAGATTATTTATATCTCATTTCAACCAGAAAAACAGACACTAAATAAATACAAATGTTTATTATAAATGCAACAGGAAATAATTTAACAATGACTGCAGTGTGATTGTAAAGTAGGATTTCTGTGACATAAACGTCATGATGAATTTTTTATATAGTCATTTAAACTTGTTATCTTGTCAAAATATATAATTGCCTTTAATGTTGTTATCAGGACAGTCAATTCTAAAATATGAATTTGAGCACAATACGTGGAGAGCTTCTACTTGTACAAATGTCTTTTGACTTTGATTCATGGACATTTTTAATGATCCATTCATTTATTGTTAAAATAGAAAAAGAAACAGCTTTTTAAAAATTAATAAAATAGTTGCTTTTCAAAGAGCCTTTTATTTAGAAGCAGGTGATGTTCTGCTGGATTCTCAGGACCAGATGAAGGTCTCTTCTGCAGCTTTGAACTCTGGTGGTGTTGCTGAAGACACTTTTGTCCTATTTTGAAGAGCAGAGATTTTTCTTTCGACTGGACTTCGTGGTGTTCAGCTCATCAATGGAAGTTTGGTTGTCTGCACAGCAAATGTTCCTGATTGGGACAAATAAAAACATTTCTTTAAATATAAAGAAACAATAAACAGTTTATATATAAAAATGGGAAAAAAACAGCAAAAAAAAAATTATGGAAAAAAACGCCTGAAAAAATAAGTTATTTAAAGTTTTACACTGGTGATTTTAATGTGTAGACATCGGGTGGATGAATGGGTGGTTCCGTTTCCAAAGGGTTTCACATTTTAAACATGACTGGAATTAACAACATAGACTGCTGATAATATAGTTATAATATGCATAATAACTGTGCTGAGACTGACACTTTATAAACTATATATTAACAGTTTATAGTTCACAAATGCAGATATTTGGCACTTATGGCTTCCAATAAGTGCTGCTGGAGTTTATTAATAGCCATCAGAGAAAACACTTAATAAACATTAACCTAATCTGACTGAAGCTTAATAAAGAACACATTAATGTTTGTAGTTACTTTTATGGTTATGAGCTTAGTGCAAGTAGTTTATTAACACCAAAGCTGTTAATTTTACAACAGTGCTGCCTGAGAGGCAGTGAAGTATTCCTGTGACTATATTTTTTTTCAGTTGTGAACCTGCTTTAAACACGTTTTATTCCAAACAGGGGAAAGGCCACATTTTTCATGTTTATGTTAATCTCAGCGTGCATCTCCATGCTCGACAGAGGATAGTGTTTGTAATGTAGACAAGGAACACATCTGCAGCACTGTTTATTTTAATAATTCATTGTTTCTTATTTCATAAATCACTCCATTCACAGTCGGTGTCGGTAAACACCAGAGGATCAGCTACAAATGGAGTCCCGTGTGAATAATCTGTCGCTGTTGAGAGTACACATACAGACCTCGCTCTCACCGGAGCCTGCTGTTTGCATTTTACCCATGCTTGGCATTTGATGAATCACTCCCTTCCTGGTTTGTGAACTGATACCCCATTGGTCCAGATGAGAGAGAGAGCGAGAGGGAGAGAGAGAGAGAGAGAGAGAGAGAGAGAGAGAGAGAGAGAGAGAGAGAGATTGTTTTGTTTGCTTTACTACATCCGTTTCTTTTCAGAGATGGATTGGTGTTTTTTTTTGTTGGTTTTTTTTGTCTTGGCAGGGCTCTGATGTTCTTAGATGGAATCTCCTGAGGTGATGTGCACTGTTGAGTTTTGGGATGGACAGATCAGCCCAGTTCAAAATGGATCCAAGAAATGTCCGGTCTTATTTGTCCATTTGTGACCTGCATGCATCGCTAAATGTCACAGGCTATGCCTCGTTTCATGTCCAAGCTCAGATTTGATCCTGTGTCTCAGGTCAGACTTGTCACTAAATAAAAAGGCTCATCAGCACATCAATACAGATTGGTCATCATCATTAATTATAGTTTGTTGCATACAGGGATTCAGGCGTTCAATGCCTACCTGGATTTGGCCATCAGAATTTTAGCTCTGAGGCAGAAGGGTCAAATTTGAAGAGATGTTCACTTATTTATGTCTCTGGGTCCTCAGCATTGACACTGGATGATACCTGGGAAGGGCTTATGGAGCCACAAGGTAACTGAGCAGAGGTGATGCCGATATCTTTGCAAGGGAACAAAGGTTTAAGGGCCTGATTTACTCAAGACCAGGCACCTAAGTGGCTCTACTCTTTTCTACTCTTCTATTTTACTCTTCCTTTTTAGATATTTAGATATACCTTAGTATACTAGCATAGTTCCACCTTAGAATTGGAATATAATATATAAGATATACCTTGCTGATTTTTCATGTGTAAAAATGTGCACAAACACCAAAGCTTCTGTAAAAAAATGTGCATGCTGACTCACTAACAGTGCACACTGAGGACTGCAACATTCAAATGTGCAAAATACCAAGCATTGTCCAGTGAACACGCTTGCTTTCACGTAGATTCAATTTAGGGCGTGTTCACTCAAGTACGCAAAATTGGGGATGTTGAACATGCGACATGATTTATCAAGGACAATAGCAATTTGGCATGTTTGAAAATTTGGTGCAAATTTACACAGTGTTGCATGATCAATGCTGCCATGCATCAATCTGATTCAAAATAATCCCCAGTGATCTGTTTTGGCAAGTATTTCATGATTTTCACTCTTTAATCATCTTTAACACAGAAAACACCACAATTACAACTTGAATATTGTACATATATTGTATGTTTAATGAAATAAAACCACTGCTAAAATATAATTAAATGCAACATTTATCATGTCTTTCTATGTAATGGAACTATAATTAGAAAGTCCTGTGCACATCTGTCTAGCGCAGCACACATGCACAACAATGTACAAGCACTGACAGTCATCAACACCACAGTCTGTGGTCAGAACCATGGACAGCTCTATGGCCAACCAAGTCAAGTCTGGGAGGATGCACTCGTGTTGCACTCCGCCGCATCCATACCACAGAACCACCTTGGGTTGAGGATGGACAACCTACATACACAATTGATATATTGGCAGCCATCTACACATAAAACATACCCAAAGGATTCTCACTCCATCAATTTGTCAAACCACAACCACAGAAGCCCAGAAACGATTCTCTTCACATTTATATTAACACTGGAGTCAGTTCATGTGAAGGGACAACAACAACAACAACAAGAAAATAATGAATTAAAACACTTCCATCTCGGATCACACATTTGAAGCTCATCACTGTAAACACAAGTTCTTACCCTGACCCAGAAACTGAAGTATTTGGAGGCTCAACATGTGGCATTCTTCTATCAAATCAAATCAAATCAAATCAATTTTATTTATATAGCACCAAATCACAACAAACAGTTGAATTACAATAGTCCAGCCTAGAGGAAATAAATGCATGAATTAGTTTTCCAGCATCACTCTGAGAAAAGACCTTTCTAATTTTAGAGATATTGCGCAAATGTAAAAAAAGCAGTCCTACATATTTGCTTAATATGCGCATTGAAGGACATATCCTGATCAAAAAATGACTCCAAGATTTCTCACAGTATTACTAGAGGTCAGGGTAATGCCATCCAGAGTAAGGATCTGGTTAGACACCATGTTTCTAAGATTTGTGGGGCCAAGTACAATAACTTCAGTTTTATCTGAATTTAAAAGCAGGAAATTAGAGGTCATCCATGTCTTTATGTCTGTAAGACAATCCTGCAGTTTAGCTAATTGGTGTGTGTCCTCTGGCTTCATGGAGAGATAAAGCTGGGTATCATCTGCGTAACAATGAAAATTTAAGCAATGCCGTCTAATAATACTGCCTAAGGGAAGCATGTATAAAGTGAATAAAATTGGTCCTAGCACAGAACCTTGTGGAACTCCATAATTAACCTTAGTCTTAGTCTTGGAGTCAGCCTACGACTCACACAATACGAGCGAGGCCCGGATCAGCTCTAACATCATCTGAACCTGCTGCTCTAAGTAAATCATCTACATGCCATGATACTTCAGTGCATCCAGAAAGTATTCACAGTGCTTCACTCCACATTTTATGCTACAACTTTATTCCAAAATGGATGAACTTCTTTTTTCCCCTCAATCTTCTACACACAACGTGATTTTTTTTTTTTTACGTGATTTCTTAGTTTTTTATTCTTAATAAATTTGTCAAAAAACAAACAAAACCTTTTTTTCCCCACCCTTTCATTATGGGGTGTTGTGAATTTTGAGGGACAAATAAATTTACTCCATTTTGGAATAATGCTGTAACATAGGAAAATCTGGAAAAAAATTAATACTATCTGGATGCGTTGTATTTGTTGAAGCTGTTGGACAATGACACTCTGCTGAAATCAGTAAGGTCGAACTCAAGTTACTTATGCGTTGCACCTGAGGCAGCCTTGTTATGATTTGGCACAATGTAAATAAAATGAAATCAAATTAAATTATTTCCTACTACTTTTTACTCTTTATTTTACTTTGTCTTTTATCTGTTTTATAGGCTGTTGTAATTTTATTGTTATTTTTAATTCATTTAGTTATGATTTGGGTAAAATGGTGTCCATTTTTAATGATGTACAGCACTTTGGTCGACTGCTGTCGTTTTAACAGGAACACCGACTATAACATCAAATTTGTCAAAAAAATTGAAACACTGACGTCTGCTATTATAATATATAGTTAGAAGTGCATAAACAAGTCTTGAATGATATAAAATAGCGTTTATTTATCACGTATTTAAATACAACGTTGCCGCCATGTTTTTGCCTGCGTAATGCATTCTGGGGGTGATGACGTGGAAAGGTTTCTGAAATCTTTCATGCAAGTGAAAACAGTGTTAAAGCTAATTCTTCTACCGAGATAAAATGCCACATTGCGCGGCTTTTGGATGCAAGGTAAGCCTTCATTGCTTTCCAAAAGCAAGAAAGTTAAGGAAAAAGTTGGAGGATGCTTGTGGAAGAGTGCAGCTGCCGAAAGACCCGCGTTTGTGCTCACGTCACTTCAACACAAATGCATTTGAGGCTTTTCATCGACCTCAGCTAATGAGGGAGCTTGCTGGTGTTTCTAGATACAAACGACGTTTTAAACCAGATGCAGTGCCCGTCATATTTCCCCCACAAGAAGAAAAATCGTCCATGAGTAACTAGTGAAAATAGGACTAAAACACGCGAAAGAGCAGAAGACGCTCTCTTTCTCTGTCGGCATCAGCAAGCAGCCCCCACACAGACACCACCTACAATGGCCAACTCTTGCTTGATCAGAGCGCTGATCTTCATTTCTGACAGTATTTTCAAAGTTCTCTTCCTCACACTGCAGATCACGCTCTGGTTCGAGCTGAAAAGGGTGAACAGAGGAGCTCATCGTTGCTAATCGCCGCTAGTTGTAATGTAAACACGGGAAGCTCTGCCCCTGTTTGACGTCACTACCCAGAATGCATTGCGTTACAGACAACAATGGTGACCTACGTAGAAATAAAGTTTCTGAAAATATCATAAAACTTGACATTAATTTTGCAAATTTTGTCCCATAGTTATGTTACTAATATCACAACAAGTCATATAGAATAAACATGTATTTATAGTCGGGGTTCCTTTTAAACGTGCTTAAGAAATAAAGGGTGAGTTGAGTTGAGTCTGCTCCCACGGCAGCTCTCGCTGGACTGCTGTGTCATTGAATTTTGCTGTGTTCTCTCCATGGTGCTCCCCCACTTTGAAAGTGTGTGGATGCATGCGCTGAGCATATTTAAGTGCGGGTTTGAATATAGACGTGCTCTTTTGGCTGGAGAGCAATTTTTCTGACTGGTTGATTGTTGAACCTACATGTGGACATATGATAACTTGCGCACTGTGTGGAGCAGTATTGTGACAGTGTGTGTGATCATGCACGCAGTAAGAAAGCAGTGAGAAAATAATAATAAAATATTTTACTTCATGTTTTATTACATCCACCTACAACTCACCCAATTCATCAATCTTTATTGACTCATTGTTATTATTATTATTACTTGACACAGTCATATTGTTCTCCTTCTGGAGAGTCATGATGTGATGGTCTATTACTTCCACAGCTGTGTGTGTGTGTGTGTGTGTGAGTGTGTGTGTGTGTGTGTGTGTGGGGGGGGGGGGGGGGGGGGGGTTTGAAAGAGAAATCCAGAACCAAGAAAAAGAAAAGAAAAAATGTCCTTGTAGACTGCAAGAGGTTTTTCAACAGACGTTTGCAGTGATTTGCAGTGGTAGCGTATTTGTCACAGTCATTCCCCTTATTATTGCACACAGACTGTGCGTAATTGCCACCTTGAGTCAGTTCACTTGCTCACCCACAGCAGGTGGCTTGCCATCAGACTCAGTCTTACAGCCATTTAATCTCCATCTAAATGTGCATCTGACTGCTTGTGTCTACTGACCTGGTCACCATCTTTGACACCCCCATGTCAGGTATTCATGGTTGAAACATTACTGCACATGGTCACACTAATTTGGGTTGTCCTGTCATCTCCAACTACAACCCCAAATCCAATGAAGTTGGGACATTGTGTAAAATGTAAATAATAGCAGAATACAATGAATTGCAAATCCTCTTCAACCTATATTCAATTGAATACACCACAAAGACAAGATATTTAATGGTCAAACTGATAAACTTTATTGTTTTTGTGCAAATATTTGCTCATTTTGAAATGGATGCCTGTAACATGTTTCAAAAAAGCTGGGACAGTGGTATGTTTCCCACTGTGTTACATCACCTTTCCTTTCTAACAACACTCAATAAGTGTTTGGGAACTGAGGACACTAATTGTTGAGGCTTTGTAGGTGGAATTATTTCTCATTCTTGCTTGATGTACGACTTCAGTTGTTCAACAGTCCGGGGTCTCTGTTGTTGTATTTTGCGCTTCATACTGCGCCACACATTTTCAATGGGTGACAGGTCTGGACTGCAGGCAGGCCAGTCTAGTACCTGTACTCTTTTACTATGGAGCCACGCTGTTGTAACATGTGCAGAATGTAGCTTGGCATTGTCTTGCTGAAATAAGCAGGGACGTCCCTGAAAAAGACGTTACTTGGATGGCAGCATGTGTTGCTCCAAAACCTGGATGTACCTTTCAGCATTGATGGTGCCATCACAGATGTGTAAGATGTCCATGCCATGGGCACTAACACTCCCCCATACCATCACAGATGCTGGCTTTTGAACTTTGTGCTGGTAACAATCTGAATGGTGTTTTGTCCATGATTTCCAAAAACAATTTGAAATGTGGACTCATCTGACAACAGCACACTTTTCCACTTGGCGTCTGTCCATTTCCAATGAGCTCGGGCCCAGAGAAAGTGACGGCATTTCTAGATGTTGTTGATGTGTGGCTTTCGCTTTGCATGGTAGAGTTTTAACTTGCACTTGTAGATGTAGTGACGAACTGTGTTAACTGACAATGCTTTTCTGAAGTGTTCCTGAGCTCACACGGTAAGGTCCTTTACACAATGATGTTGGTTTTTAATGTAGTGCCTCCTGAGGGATTGAAGGTCACAGGCATTCAGTGTTGGTTTTCGGCCTTGTCACTTACGAGGTCTGTTAGAAAAGTATCTGACCTGTTTATTTTTTTCAAAAACCTGATGGATTTGAATCACTTGTGCTTGCATGAGCCAACCTTGAACCTTCGTGCGCATGCGTGAATTTTTTCACGCCTGTCGATTGAGTCATTTGCTTGTAAGCAGCCTTTGTGTGAGGATGGGTGGAGTCTCTCGTCGGATTTTCTTTGCAAGGAAATGGCGGAACAACTGGAGCAGTGCGAATGCATCAAATTTTGCCAGAAACTGGGCGACAGCCAGGTGGAAACCATTCGGATTATTCAGACGGCTTTTGGTGACGATCCTGTGGGCATCACACAGATTAAGTAGCGGTACAATGGTGGTGGAGAGCGCGCCACGCTCCGGTCAGCCATCTACATGCTGAAATGACCAGATCATTTCCAAAGTGAACGCTGTGGTGATGCGGGACGTCATGTGACTATCCGAGAAATTGCGGAAGAAGTGGACATCAGCACTTTTTCAGCACATTCCACTGTGACAGAAGATTTTGCCAAAAAATTTCTCGAATTTCGTAAATTTCTCCGCACGTCTGTCTCAATGTGCCGAAAAAGTGCTGATGTCCACGTCTTCTGCAATTTCTGTGGTAGTCAGACAATGTTCCAGATCAACACAGCATTCAGTTTGGAAATGAACAGCACATTCTACTGTTACAGGAGTTTTTGTCACGGAAAGAGAAGCGGAGAAATTCCCGCATCGGGACGGAGCCGCATGGCGCAAAGCAACGCCGTGATGAAGCCTCACAGGACATGTTCTGGCATGTCCAGTTCATCCACAATTTCTCGGATAGTCACACGACTGAAAAGCCACTGAAAGCTGTCTGAAAGCCATCTGAAAGCCGTCCTGTGAGACCAACACGGAGGTGCTTTTGTCCGCGCCATGAGCGGCTCCGTGGCACATCCCTCCATTTCTCTTTCCATGACAAAAACTGCTGTAACAGTGGAATGTGCCGAAAAAGTGCTGATGTCCACGTCTTCTGCCATTTCTGTGGAAGTCAGACGACATCCCGGATCAACAAAGCCTTCACTTTGGAAATGTTCTGGCTGTTTCAGCGGGGCTTCAGCCTGTCGATCGGCGCTCGGAGTGCGCCGCGCTCTCAGACTCTGTGGGCGGTCTTTAAACCGGCTGGAGCACTCCTTAATCTGTGTAATCCCCATAAAATCGTCCCTGAAAGCCATCTGAATTTTCCGAATGGTGTCCACCTGGAGGTCTCTCACAGTTTCTGGAAAAAATTTGATGCAGCAAAGCTCCAAATCGTTCAGACATTTTATTCGCAATAAAATTCCGACGAGAGGGGTGGACCACTGCTCACACAAAGCCTGCTCACAGGCGAATGACGCAACTGACAGGCGTGAAAAAACTCACACATGCGCACGAAGGTTCAAGCTTGGCTGATGCAATCATACGTGATTCAAATCCATATGGTTTTTGCAAAATATAAAAAGGTCGGATAGTTTTCTAACAGACCTTGTAAATGCAATACATTCACATTGAGGCTTTTTCACTGCAGATTTTGTAAATGTCTTTCCGCAAATGTTAGAAACATACAGGGAAATGGGTTATCCAGACTGGGACAAACAGTGACTTTGTTTTTGTGAAAGTGACAAAAAGTCAACCACATGGTAATGCCAAAGTTTTCCTTATCCCCCCAAAAAATTTCCAAGCACATCTCTGTCCTGACATGGTCGGGTGAGTGGAGGGACTCTTTTGTGTCTATTTGAATGCTTGATCTATTTACATATTCGTTTTACCATTTTCCTTAGAACGAGGTGTCCTAAAAAGGTGGTGATCTGATGATGTTATACTGTTTTTAATGTTTTTAATAACACATTACAACTGTTGGTCAATTCCAACACATTCTTAAACATAGCACATCAGGTTTTGATTTGATTCAAATCTCTTGTTATGAACAACCATTAATTTGTGACAAGTTCGGTAGCCCCTTCTCATAATTTTGTGACATGCAGGGAAAGCTAACCCAAATACAGGTAAATCTTGCCTGCTGTGTGGAGGGATACCACTTTTTGTATAGTTTTGTTACCAGAGAGAAATTATGGAACTTTATTTTAACCTGCTAAGATTCAAAGTTTCAAACATCTTTTTTGATCCCTAAAAGGGCAGTTCATCTTCACACCCAATTACCTCAAACATGCTGTGGTTGCACTGAACAGGGCATGTATGTTCATGTGTGAATTTGAGTGGGTTATTCTCAAAATGGATAGGATTACACTCAAAGAAATTGTGTGGATAAATGTTAAAATTGCTTGTGCACTTTTTCATGTACATACTTTACCTAATGTGCAACTTTAATAATTAATTAATTAATTTAATTTAATGTAATTAAATGTTTAAAAATATGTTGCAAAGCCTTCTTTGGTGGACAACCACAAGGTGAAATGATTTCTGTTTCAAGAGTATCCAGCAGCGGCTGGACACAGCGCACCTTGTCCATGTCTTTGTTGATTTCAGGCATTTTTCTGTACTGATTACAAGCCAGTGATGGTAGCGTAGTGGTAAAGTTTCCATCTGGTAATCAGAACTTATGTGTTTGAATCCTGTGAGTTACATTTTTTTTTTAACCAGGGATATTTAACTGTGGGGTTCTGTATTGCATCCCCTTTTATGTATTATTTATATCAATCCAGTGATATTCACTAATTATACAGCTGGTTTTTATTTTATTGTTCTCCACATCAGCGGCGTGATGTGATGCAGCTGCTCGCACTGTCTTCCTGCTCGAAAGACAGTGTCGCGTGCACGAACCGTCGCACTGGGATTGCGCACGCCTGCCCGTTGGCGTGATGTTTTTGTGATTCGCTCATGCAAGCTGTTGTGCCGTGAATCACCTGAGTTTGTACTTATTGTGCTATGTGTGAAGGGGCCCTAAAGAACTGAATGGGGTACATTATAGTGAGCTCTAGCTCTACTGTGTTTAATATGAATTGGTCTACAAGCAGTGCTTAATTTGTAAAGTGGGAGGTCCCGGAGTGCAGAGGATGGGTGGCTCTGGTGCAGAAAAAAAAAGGGGGGGGCTTGCGAACAACGCTGTGCGCCACACCAAAATAAACTGGGCATGTATTGTAGGCCTAATAACACTAGTCACACCAAATCCGGATAGAGTACAAATTCCTGTTTAATGATGTACAGTGGTCCCTCGTTTATCGCAGCAGTTACGTTCTCCGCGTTCACGCCGGGCGCGACGCGAGCGACTGCAGCCACATGTTGCCATGTAATCCCTATGTAAGGACGCGTTGTGAAGTGAAGTGAAGTGACGCGAGTGAAGCGATTTTGAGCGTTTTGCGCATTTGTGGCGCGATATTACGTCGTGTCACGTCGTGTTGCCCTCCTCCCCAAGTTGAAAAATCTGAACTTTTTTGTCTCGTCACGCCGCGATGACCAATCAGGGACTGAATATGTAGTGACGTGGAGATGTCTGGAGTTGACTGAGGATGTGAACATGTCCTGTATCTGGTAGCAGCCTGTGAGCAGGACTTATGTCTCTTTTGTCCTTTATTTCACAATTATGAGAGAGTTTTGGAGCGAGCAGCAGCCCTACAGGAGGGGGAGCGGAGTTTTTCTTTTTATTTTATTTGCGCACACGAAGGAATCATCCATGGAGATTATTTACTTATTAACTACACAGATGTATAATAAAGCAAATGGTGACTGGTTTCTAAAGACAATTATGACAGAGTTTTTTTGGGAAAGAGCGAGGAGCAGCCTCACAGCAAGCCGCGGAGTTTCGTTCTTTTTTTTTTTTTACGTGCGCGTGAGAGCGAATCATCTGTGTGGAGAATATTTTATTAATTAACTACACAGATGTATAATAAAACAAATGGTGACTGGTTTCTAAACACAATTATGACAGAGTTTTTTGGGGGAGGAGCGAGCTGCAGCAAGCAGTGGAGTTTCTTTTTTTTTTATTGTTTACATGTGCGCGCGTGAATGGGACAGTTGGTCCTCAAACTGGGTCCCGCAGAGGCGGAAGGACCGCTGAAAGCGGCTGTCATCCAGACGCAGCTCCTGCAGCAAATAATGATACTCTCTGTATTGGGAGCTTTTCACAACAACTCGCTCCGTGTGAACGGTCCGTCATGATGACTTGACACCGAGCGGAAGGGAAGCTCCTCCTATTTGAGGATGCACTGGGGCGAATTTTCGCAGCGAAAGTCCACCCAAGCAGAGCAACACACCAGGCGAAGGAGGCGCGTCCGTCTCCACGCGACCCCCGTGAATTTGTAGCATCTGATCGCGCCCGGTGTGAACGCGGCATTAAATCCGCAAAGTAGCGTTATTTTTTACACTTATTATAGATGTTTTAAGGCTGTAAAACCCCTCACTACACACTTTCTCAAACAGGCATTAATATTTTCTCACTTTTCTCTCTTGTGTAAACACTCTTTTTTCTTCTGTGCATGAAGATTATAAACAGACACACGCAGAACACAATGCGCGTCCTCTCTCGGTGGCCACGGAGCTCTGCGGCTACGGTCAACATCCGGATCAAAACAGCGAGCGTAGCCTCTGGACCTGTTGCCAGATTTGGCACAATTCCGCACAGCAGCAGGAGGGTGGCGGTATGAGTGGCAGTGAGAGCAATCGCGGTGATTTTTTTTAAGTATTTTGTTAGTCAAGAGAGGTGGCGGATCACAGATACATTATAAATAGCTCAGAGGTTCCGGAGCGCGCGTCCGAGGTTCCGGAGCGTGCTCCGGCTTGCACCCCCTCAAATTAAGCCCTGTCTACAAGTTAAATATTCTCACCATATCTCTCATAATTTTATCAGACTTTGATCCTTTGGGATTCTGGCTGTGACTGTTACTTGTTTTGCACCTTGAGCGTTCACTCCACCAGTGATATTAATTATATTGTCATTAGCAGCCTTAAGGAGTTAAAGTCATGATGCTACACCATATTGCCCTCCACTGACTGTATAATGAGCTGTAGTAAATTACATTTCAGCATTTTAGAATGCCAAGTCCTGCTTCTTCAGTCATTTTGGGTAAAGTAACTCAAAAGTAATGTGGGAGATGTGTAACGCTTTACAATTCAGAGACAGGAATATTGTAATGTCACAAATTTCTTTGAAATAGCAGTAACTAATAATCTATAACGTTTGACATTTTGGAAGTAACTTGCCCAACACTGGTAATTAGCCATGATGAGCAATGATGCTGAATCTGAGATTTCTATTTTAGGGCTCCTCCCTGTACAGTAGCTTGGTTCCTCAGAGTGAGGTGCGATCCCAGCAGTGGTCCTGGCAGATTGTGATACAGCACCTCAAAGCACCAAGCGCTCCAGTAAATTAGCTCACATCTCTATTTCTTCTATTTCCCCTGTGTGTGCCTGTGTGTTCTTTATGTTTGCACTGTGCATGTGGAGTGTGACCTCTTTGAAGCCAGACGTACTAGCTGCGGTGTTAAACCTGCCCACAGCAAAGGTGGATTTTGTCAAGCTGTTTGGGGGTGGGGTGGGGGGGGTGGGGGGTAGTGGAGCAGATTATGGATAGAGCTCAGCTGAGTGATTTGCTGACAAAACACATGCGAATAAACACATAATTTACACCACAGACAGAGACGAGATCCCACAGATAACTTTAGTATTATAAATTAGAATTTTTCATAATATATTTTATGTTGAAATGAAATGATAAATTCCAATTTTGCATACAACCCCAATTCCAATGAAGTTGGGATGTTGTGTAAAATGTAAATAAAAAAAACAGAATACAATGATTTGCAAATCCTCTTCAACCTATATTCAGTTGAATACACCACAAAGACAAGATATTTAATGTTCAAACTGATAAACTTTATTGCTTTTGTGCAAATATTTGCTCATTTTGAAATGGATGCCTGCAACACATTTCAAAAAAGCTGGGACAGTAGTATGTTTACCACTGTGTTACATCACCTTTCCTTCTAACAACACTCAATAAGTGTTTGGGAACTGTGTGGTGGTGTGATGTGCAAGGTGCAGATGGGATTGCACCAAGGATCAGCTCTGAATCCTTTTTCTTATTCACAATGGTGATGGACAGGTTAAAGGATCAAATCAAATCAAATCAAATCAATTTTATTTATATAGCGCCAAATCACAACAAACAGTTGCCCCAAGGCGATTTATATTGTAAGGCAAAAGCCATACAATAATTACAGAAAAACCCCAACAGTCAAAAGGATGACACCAGACATGAGTCTCCATTGACTATGATGTTTGCAGATGACATTGTGATCTGTAATGAGATTAGAGAACAGGTTGAGTCTCATTTGGAAATATGGAAAAATGCTCTGGAGAGCAGGGGAATGAACATCAGTAGGAACCAGACGGAATACTAGTGTGTGAATGAGAGGGAGCCCAGTGAAATAGTGTGGTTACAAGGTGTAGAAGTGGTGAAATTAGATGAGTTTAAATACTTGGGTTCAACTATCCAAAGTAGTGGAAAGTGTGGTAAAGAGGTGAAGAAGAGAGTGCATACAGGGTGGAGTGGCTGGAGAAAGGTGGTAGGAGTGATCTGTGACAGAAGAATATCTGCAAGAGTGAAGGAGAAAGTCTATAAGATAGTCATGAGACCAGCTATGTTGTACATCTTAGAGACAGTGGCACTAACAAAAGGATGGGAGGCAGAGCTGAAGATGTAATTCAGTGTGATAATATCTATTATTGTAAAATTGATTTTCTATGAATGTCAATTAATTGTTGCACCCCTAGTCTTTACTACTGTATTGTTCTTGTAAAAAAAACAAAAAAAAAAGCAAATGCTAGAAATTTGAGTATTGCACCTCTCCAAACATTTAGCTTGACTTTCTGGTATGTATAGTTGTCATTTAACCAAGAAGATTGGTGTGACTACATGGGGAACATGAATGCACAAAGACCATGAAAACAACCCACCAAGAAAATTCTTATGGATCTTGGAACCAGACCTTTTCAAGAGGACTGTGGTAAAGTCTAAATTTTGAATGTGGTATTTATTGCATACACTGCTGCACTACCCATATATAATCATTAGAGATCAGTGACCATTTATATCTCTTTTCATTGTCTCATACAAAATGCAGTTTCTGAAAGGGCACTCAAACATTTAGTAAGCTAAAAAGCATGCACACACAACAAAAAATTCCTTCAAACAGCCCCATCCCTGGAGGGTGGGGCTGCCTTACAGAGTAACATAAGGTCATTGAAGTGTTTGTTCCTTTATTGGCTTTTTCGTGATCTTCCTGGGACTTTATGAGATGAATGAGTTAAAGTACAAAACATTACATTAGAGTAGTGGTGCACCAACATGGCAGCACATATAAAATATAAAATATGCCAACAAAGGGCTTCATTAAAGGTCATCAAAAGGACATTAAAACTCTTTGACAATGAAAAAGATAATCTCAAGCAAAGGGGTAAATATTTCCAAGAACAGACTAATGGAAATAGCACATAAATTTAGGAAATGCTGAGCTAGCATAAGACAAGGACATAGGAGCAGAAGAGCAGTACACCCAAACAGGGGTGTCCATGTTGGTTTGAACAGCAATGACTCTGTGCTGAGATAATTACCATTTCCCTGGTCCTGGTGCATTGCTTTCAGAGTAGGCTGGTGTATTTACAAGCAACAGAACTGTACTGCTACTGGCCTAGGATACACACAGAACAAAAAATAAATCAATACAAAATGCCATGGTATAGCACAAACTCAGTAAGCTTGCAACAGACACAAGATGAATACAGAAGATTGTTGAAAAATTATTGAAAAGGATTGCGTTTCAGTTTCAGTGCCCCATTTTAATAGTGGATGCAAAAAAAAAAAAAAAAAAAGAGGGTGCAAGCCCATTTGGGGTGTGTTGTAGTGTTCCTTGTTATTTAAGCAATGTGAAAAACCAGCACGATGAACACTGTGTGCAAAGGTTCTCTTTTCATTACTCATGGGTGTTTTGTAGTCTGAAGACAATACCAACTAATCAGAGTGGCACCTGTCTTTCCCTCATAATGAGTTTTTGTTTTTCTCTCTTTTCCCTCTCTGTGCATTTTTTATTTGCCAACAGTGGCTATAACACACCATCATATTCATAGTGTACAATATCTGGTGACTGACAATGATATGTGCAGGCAAAGTATACATGCATTAATGACATTTTTGTTGGTCGAAGGCATAGTCTGTTTCTGGTGACAAAATATATCAAAGCAGCAGCTCTGCACCTAGCTTCATATGCCCGGAGGAATGGACACTTGCACTGGATGTAAACGTACCAGCTGCATTGGCTCACAAGCACCAATGATTCTTGCCTTTGCTGTGCTTTGTGCCAGGTGTATGATAGGTACTGTAGAGCTGGACAAATGTGCCCTTACGAAATGGTTGCTTCCTTTTCCACAACCCTCTAGATGGTGGTATCGTTTACAAATGAGTCCAAAGCAAACTAGAGTACAATGTACATTGAACTCTTTTTTGAAATAGTATAGAAACCTAATGGGGTAAAAATAAAGAGGAACAACAATTTAATGAGGCTTCATCTGGCCATCACTAATGATGGGTTCCAATAAACAAAACAAAAAACAGTTAATATCCCCCCCAATAAAAGAAACCTAATAATTCTTCATTGCAGATTGTCAGACGTCATATCAAATAATCCCTCTGTCGATGTCATATCCATGGACCAAAAGCACATGGAAGCCAGCATCCAATATTGGTTTATCCATCAGGGTTTAGCACCTCCCAGGGTGATAATTGGATGCAACATCCTTCCCCTTATGTGTCCTTGGTATGAGGCAAGCATTCTTCTGTAATACCCCAACTCTTCCCCTTCATCCACATCATCTCAAATTAGACTTTCTTTGTCTGCTCACATTGTAATTATGAAACAGCTCATAGCCTCTCGGCAGCTGGGGTATTGTGTGAATGTATGTGGGCTTTTAGAGGCATAAAATGCTTATTTTTTCCCTCCATAGATGAAATAAACAGTGAAGTTCATTAATCTAACTAATATCTAATATCGCCGTGGTGGGTTCCATATGACAGCTACGCGCTATTGTCCTTTAAGTGACTGCAGATGACTGCGCCACAGACAGATGGACTTCATTTTTTCTGTGCTGCATCCTGGTGTACAGTAATCAAGCAGTGCTCATCATGATGAAGAGCTCTGTGTTCTGGAGTCACTCGAGGTGAGCTCATCCTCTTGGGATGTTATCTGCTGGCTGACTCATTACACTAGGTGACACTTTACACCACACCGATGCCATCCAAATAGCGATCTTACTGGGTTTTTAATGTTTATCTACTTGTAAAGGGAAGTTTGAACTGAATCATCAATGTTTCATCAAATCAGATTTATGAATTTTTCAGCAGCTGAGGAGTTCTTCAGATGCATGCTGAGAGGCAGAGTTGGAAAGGTTGCTGAGAGCTTCAGTATGTTTGTTGCACTCAATCACTGTCACGTGCATCAAACTCGCTACATTGTTTTTCTCTCTCTTCCTACCAACAGTGATGGCCTTCTCCGGCGCTTCGGAAGCTTCTTATTTTGCTTCATATAGAAAACTTTAATGGTGAATTTGTTACAAGAATGTAATGTTTCAACCTGACACCAGTTTTCTTACTTCAGCAAGCTCCTAATGTATAATAAAATTCAAGAGTTTGGTAATATTTCAAATAAATTAATGACTTTAGAATAATTAAAGGTTGCAACAACGGTGCACCAGTATGACATCGTAATTTGTTAACAAACAAAATATTATGCAACTACCTGTTGATGAATTAGGGCATGCACTTATTTCATTAATTATCTATACCTGCCTCGTCCAAACGGGTCACAGGAAGCTGGAGCTTATCCCAGCAATCAGTGCATGGGGTGGGCTATTATGCTGATGTCACAGACTGAACGGTCTCCCGCTGTCTTCACTGCGCATGCATCATTTCAGAGCGTCAGCAGCAATGCACAGATTATTGCCTTGTTGCTCCTTAAAACTGCACTCCAGTCATCATCTATCTCAGCGACAGATAACTGAAGCTTTTGTACGACAATCATTTCCACATAAATTCAGCATTATTTGATAATACAAGTCAGATGTGCTGCTGTGCATATGTTATTTTGGTGTCACTAGTGACCAGTGATGCCGGTAACGCGTTACTTAGTAACGCGTTACTTTAATCTAACCACGTTTTTTAGTAATGAGTAATCTAACACATTAATCTTTCCAAATCAGTAATCAGATTAAAGTTACTTCTCCAAGTCACTGTGCGTTACTATTATTTTTGCAGTGCGGGTTGATAGCAGCATTAAACTTGGTCCGTGGGCAGGAGGTCAGGGTTTGACTGAACTGCCCACTTTCAGCGAGCTGTAAGCTCTTCATCCGCGGTTTTCTGCAGCAGCTACGACTCGTCCTCACCTCTTAAAGCGTGGTGACAACAGCACATCTGCACTGAGCTTTACAAAGACATTTTTATACTTTTTTCCTCCTTTATTTAGAATTCTGAGCTGAGCTGCTCCGTATCTGCTGCTAAAAACAGCTGATCCTCCGTGACGGGCCAACAACTAACACTATTTTCCACTCAAATACACCTAAACTCTCTTTCTGAGGACCACATGATGTGAAAATGCAATAAAACTTTCTTAACTGTAAATCTGGTCTTGTTTTCTGCATAAATAAATGTTATCCATTCTTTGTGCTCAGACGCCAAAGCAGGGGTGAATCCAGATGGAATGGGGCGTGGGGCAGGGATGTGCCCCCCCACAACACCCCTAGATTAAAGGTCCAGTTTTGAAGCCTTTTTTTTTTTACTACAACTACTAGTACTACTTATAATAATAATAATTTTGACAAGTACAAGGTCTATTAGAAAAGTATCCGACCTTATTATTTTTTTCAAAAACCATATGGATTTGAATCACGTGTGATTACATCAGACATGCTTGAACCCTCGTGGGCATGCAAGAGTTTTTTCACGCCTGTCGGTTACGTCATTCGCCTGTGGGCAGTCTTTGAGTGAGGAGTGGCCCACCCTCTCGTCGATTTTTTCATTGTTTAGGAATGGCTCAGTGACTGCTGCTTTGTTTGATCAAAATCTTTTCAAAAACTGTAAGGCACAACTGAGTGGACACAATTCGATAAATTCAGCTGGTTTTCGGTAAAAATTTTAACGGCTGATGAGAGATTTTGGTGTGTAAGTGTCGCTTTAAGGATGGCCCACGGTGCCTTACGGCGATCTGCGCTCCGAGGCGGCATCGTCTCGCTGTTTCAAGCTGAAAACTTTCACATTTCAGGCTCTGTTTACCCAGGTCGTCGTTAGAGAACAGAGAAGTTTCAGAAGAGGTCAGCATGAGGAGTTTATGCGGACATTCCACTGTTAAAGGAGATTTTGTAATGAAAGAACGTGCGGGCAGAGTCGCATGTCGGGCCGGACCCGACCGCGGGGGGTCGCAACAGGAAAAACATCTCCATTGGAAACCTTAACGGGCAAGTTGGAACATGCCCAAGCTGTTAAACAATTTCTCAGTTACTCACTTGTTGAAAGCCATTAAAAGCCGGATTTGTGGCGTCATCACGGAACCGACTCGGCGAATTTGCCTGCACGTTCTGCACAACAGTCTCCCTCCTTCAGCTTCCACCATCTGATCCTTTGTTGAGCTCTCACTTTCTGCACGGTGCATGTGTGTGTGCCGATGTCAGCCACTGGACACTTTTTGCTGCCAAAGTTTGATGACAGTGGGCCAAGTTTTCTCATGCACACAACATTCATCAGACACAGCGATGTCTGATGTATTATCGGTGCGTGGCATGTCACATGGGATGTATTTGTGCCGTGGTTGTTTCCAGCACACAGCAGCTGGGTGAGAGGGTTTTCACTACAGGCTGTAGTCCTTGGCTCCTGTCTGCCTTGCTCTGTGAAACGCTCCTGGGGCCGCTCCACGGGGACACTCCACGGGGCCGCTCCACGGGGACACTCCACGGGGCCGCTCCACGGGGACACTCCACGGGGCCGCACCATGGGGCTTTCGGTTTGATTGCATGCTGTTCACATCCACTGCACATGATGAATGCATGCCACATTCATGTTATTACATATCAACATTTCCTTTGCCCTCCCTGGCCAGGGTCCAGTGGAGGTGGACATATGTGGCACAAGTAGGACATGCCAGCAGGCTTTGTCAATGACCCAACACCATTTCTCTTCCTATCCACATCCATGATACGACAACTTGAACCCACAAGCCTGCAAAATTAGTTTTGAGTCAAAGCTTCAGTTGAAATCTTGGAACACTCTAGATTGTTTGGCAGCATTCTTCGCTTTGATTTATGTGATGTATTTGTCTTTGATGTTCTTGATATCTAATGTTATTGATCAATAACTAGGTATCCTAGTTTAGTAAGTCCACAGTTGGCTTCTTGTTTTAAATTCAAAGCTTCTACACATTCTTTAAGATTCCAAAGACTGATCCCGCTGATCTTTACTTTGAATTATGTGATGTAATGATTGCAAACGTACCCAGATGAAAAAAAGGCAAAAGCAGCTGGAAGTTGAAGTTGGAACACAAAGGCTAAGGTGGTTGTACCAGTAATTTTTCTAGGTGTTATGGCCAGAGCGAAGGGTGAAGGATATTTCTGCAGTGAGTGATTTGTTCATTGTCCAATAAAATTAGATAAGAAAAAAACAACCAAAAAAAAAACAAAACAACCAAATGGTAACTGGACTGTATTTATATAGTGCTTTTCCATCTGGACCAGACGCTCAAAGCTTTACAAATAATGCCTCACATTCACCCCGATGTCAGGGTGCTGCCATACAAGGCGCCCACTACATACTGGAGCAATAGGGAATTAAAGACATTGCCCAAGGGCCCTTTGTGATTTGACTGGCCAGGCTGGGATTTGAACTGAGGATCTTCTGGTCTCAAGACATTTTGGAAAATGAACAGGCAAAATTTCAGTTGCATTTTGCCAAAGGACACAGGGTAAACCCTCACTTCCCTCCCTATTGTCCTTCCAGCATGGTCACTCAATTTTTACTAACTGCCTACTTGACACAGATTTACCATACAGTACCATACTGTTTGTTTTTGTTAATGACTGATGCAAATGAAGTCCAATACCTATTGAAGGACTTGTAAAAGTTAATGTATTGTAGCATATTGAATCACCTTGCACCGGGGCACCAGAAAGTGTGACAGATATAACTTTAAACAATATTTAATTAAAAATGAAATTCAGTTAAATACCTCAAAAGGGGCACCACTTGCATACCACATGAATTTGATCATGTTATGACCAATATGAATCAGTCTTTGATCTGAAAGTCATAGGTTCTGGATATGGTTGATCAAATATCTGTCTTTGACTGGACACAAGAAAAACAAATGGTGCAATATTTACATATATATTTACATTTGTACAGGTACAAACGCATGACTAAGATTTTAAGAATATGAATAATGATTTACACTTTTATTACTGAGACAATATTTTGATGAGATGTGAAATGAAAGAACAAAGTCTAAAAATTTAATAAGAATAAATCTGGTTGGCAAATGCACAGAGGGTGATCTACAGTATTCCTTGATTTGCACGTGTTTTGCAATGTACACACACAAATTTCTGATTTGTTACTTGTGCTAGTTTTTTACAAATACGTGTGTATTTCTAAATATGCTATCTTCTCTACTTAAGACACTTTTAGGCTTCTTAAAAGTCCTCTTAACAGTTTTTTTTATACCCTAGGAGCCCTCTTTAGGCCTAAGATGCTTTTTGAATAACTTTCATCATGCCAAGAATTTGAGGAATTCTAAGATTTTTCTTAGAACAATGTCACTAAGAGCTACTTTTAGCCTGATGATGCTTTGTGAGTATTGGCCCTGAAGCTTTGTACTCCTGCAGAGATACGTACCAGGATCGGCAACCACGTCTGTCCACTGACCTCATGACTCTATAACAGGGGTAGGCAACCTGTTCCAGAAAGAGCCATGAGGGTGCAGGTTTTCTTTGCAGCCACTGACTCCACCAGGTGATTTCACTGATTAACTGATTCCATCTGCTCTAAGTGATATTAATCAGTAAAATCACCTGGTGGAGTCAGTGGCTGCAAAGAAAACCTGCACCCTCATGGCTCTTTCTGGAACAGGTTGCCTACCCCTGCTCTATAAGCTTAGTTGTGTCTGAAACATCTACTTAATGCACTCATCTAAAATAAACATAATAGTTTTTTTTTTTTTTGGTTTTGTTTTACATTTTAGATTTTGTGCAGTAAGTCCTGACCTGTTATTTTTATCCACATGCAAGCTTTTCGGACATTTCTACAAATTTTAGTTCTGCTTCAATCAATTTACATCTTTCCAGTTCAGTGCAGGAGGTTTTCACACTGTTAATCAATGCATCAAGAATTTCTCTCACAGCTTCTCTGTCATTCAGCTGTCGCCTGGATGAATTACTGTTCATGGTTGCTGATCTTTTTCAAATTTATTTTGCATCTCTGGGTGTTTTCTTCATGCTTGGCTTCTATTTCTTTCTCTTTTTGCTCTGTATGCACCACTCTGCATTTAATCATTAGTGATTGATCTCTGCTCCCCTCCACAGCATGTCTTTTTCCTGGTTCTCTCCCTCAGCCCCAACCAGTCCCAGCAGAAGACTGCCCCTCCCTGAGCCTGGTTCTGCTGGAGGTTTCTTCCTGTTAAAAGGGAGTTTTTCCTTCCCACTGTTGCCAAGTGCTTGCTCACAGGGGGTCGTTTTGACCGTTGGGGTTTTTCCGTAATTATTGTATGGCCTTGCCTTACATATAAAGCACCTTGGGGCAACTGTTTGTTGTGAATTGGCGCTATATAAATAAATTGATTGGATTTGATTTGATATTACAGCCATATTGCAGTCCTTTCTCTGCTCTTCAGGCATGTTTTACTGCTTTTTACTCTTCATTGCAGACCCATTGTTCATAGCTGAAAGCAGAGTAGTTCCTCAGGGACAGTGTGACTGTGACATGTAGGGGACAGAGACCTGGCTAGGTAGCTTCAACATCAACACAGTAGCTGTTTTGAAGGGATGCTTGTATGATGATAAGCTACCGCGTGCTGGGTAATTGGGAGAGTCGGGAGTTTTCCCGGTGGGCTGGTCCAACCTGGGGCCGTTGTGAGGGGGTGTTAATATATGCATACATATATGACCACCACTGTTAGGCTACACAGCAAGACACTTGGGCTGCTGTATCTTAAAGAGAAGACATTAAGTGTTATAAATGTTTTACAATCATGAAAATTCTCAAGAAATAACTTAAGGCTGCTTCTTTTGCAACGCTGTTATCTTTTCCTAAGTCTAAGGTAGGGACATACCATTACATGTTTAACACCCCTATGCATTCATTACAGTTAGTTCAGTCCAATCAAGCCCTGTGCGCCCAGATGGGACTTGCGCTACCCGTGAGTGAAAAGATGGACAGAAAAAAGCCAGCTTGGGGAACAACGAAAAGTCACAGGCAGAAAGGTCTGGACTGTCTATAGGTTAGGGGACATTTTGATGTCCATCTCTGTCAAGTATTTGATTACCAAAATGAAATTGTGGACTGTTGCATTGTCCTGGTCTAGTTGCCATTGGCCGGATTGGAAGAACTCTGTTTTTTTGCGAGAAAATCTCTCCCTGAACTCCCTCAGAACCTCCTTATAAAACTTTTTTTTTTTTTTTTTGCCTGTCTGGCTAGGGGAACCCCGTGGATATAGACGATACCCTTACGGTCAAAAAAGAGGATCATTATGAGCTTCCAGCGAACTTGCTCAACCTGGCCTTCTTGAGTCTGAGGGAGCCAGGATGCTTCCATTGTACCCTCTGAAACTAAACATAATAGAGAATATTTGACTCTGAGCTGATCGTTTTCAATAGAACCTCTTCAAATAGAACCAGAAGCCAGATACCATTTTTAACTGTTGTGAATATTTATATGAAGTTTTGTACTGTTGGCTCGATGTGTAAGTGTAAAAGAATATAAAGTAGTGCAAACTTTTCACAGATGTATGCCACAAAATACTCACCTTCCAAAAATGCATAATGCTCTTCAAACAAAAGCAACAAATAATTGCACCTATTCTTCCACAACAGCAGATATGAATCCTACCTCGTACGTGGTCCAGACCAAAGGACCCAACATGGTCTTATCAAAAGAGTTGGTCTCACCCTGGATTAACTTAAACCATGATCCATTTGCAGTGCAAAAACAGTTTTTGGACAGTTCAGACTTTCTGACAAAGTACAGGAAGTTGGCCTATTATGCAGTAGAATAAAAGAAATGGTCAATAAATTCATTAATCTGCCTGAGACATGGAGAAGATTAACTCATTAATTCATTTGCTATACCTATTTCTTCTAGTTAAGGGTAATGGGATACTGGATCATTGAGCAAGAGGTGGGGTACACCCTGGACAGGCTGCCAGTCTATTGCAGGCCACGTGGATACAGTAAGAAATCCTAGCACAGTATTAGGATGTTTTTACACCTGCCTTTGTGAGGGTTGTGTTTGACAGAGTTGTCATGTTGAGGTGTCCTGTCTTTGGGTATTCCAGTACTCAGCCTGGCATTGCAGTTTGAAATTCCTCCTGTCATTTTTCCCTGCTCTTCCTGGAACACTTATCCCCATGTGTTTAAGTTGTTTACCTGAAGTCCACCTATTTGGAAGGAAGATTATTTCCTCAATTCTTCCCAGTCTCCCTGTTCATTTTGTATTTTGAAATCTCCTTTTGAGATAGAGACTCTGTATTGAGAACACTCCTATGAGAAGGAGACTCTGTGTGTGGTGCCCTCCATTATTCGTAAGAGACTCTGTGTTTTGAATCCTCCTTTTGAAAAAGAAAGATTTATGTTGGACTACTTCCTGTCAAGAAGATCTTTTGTATATGAAGTCTACTCCTCAGTTGAACTCACCTTTTCTAAGTACTCACCCTGTTGAAGAAAACTTTTTCTTGGTTCTACTCACCTTTTTGAAGAAGACTACTCCTTGGTTCTACTCAGCCTGTTGAAGAAGACTACTCCTCTGTGGAACTCCCCTTGCCTATGACACCTACTCTTGAGTTGAACTCGCGTATTATTTAATAAGCTATTCTTGTTATCCCTACCTGTGTCTCGACTACCCTGCTCTGGGGTTCATGGAGTCTGTCCTAAAATCTAACTGTAACAGCCTTGTTTGGTCTGGGCCTTTGGCGTATTCAGCTTGGTGCAAAGATACCAGGTGTAAACGCTGCCTCAGACCATAGTCCAGACAAAAAGGCCAAAATTTCTTTTGACCAAAAGAGGTAATCTCAGTCTGGATCACACTGAACAGGATTGTTTGCAGTGTGAAAACACTTCTTGGATGGTTTGAATTTTTGGACCAATTGCAGGGCATTGAGGCAGGTTATCAACGCCCATTAAACAGCATAATATTAAAAGGAAGCTGTAAAAATGAGCTGTGGGAGCATATGGGGAGTTTTTAATTCTTATTTGGTCAAAAGAAGTGAAAGTAAAGTTGATGACAAGATGTAAGTAAATAATGGAAACTACTATGAAAGGAGACCTGGCACGCATATCACAATGTGGTGAAAAATGAACAGATTAAATATCTTTCTGAGATGGTCTCTAATAATGTTAATAATCCACGTGTTCTTTTTAAAACCAATGGGGCAGTGCTTAACCCCTCCCATCCTACAGGGTTAGAATCAACACCTGTCAATTGTAATGCATTTTTGCACTTCTTTAAGTGGAAAAAATCAGAGCTAATATTCAGATGTCCTCATGTAGCCCTTTCCAGACATGTTATCTGTCATTCTGAGCCAGTGTCTCTTACATGTCTTTCTAAAATTGTCTGAACTTAATATCCCAACTTCATTGGAATTGGAGTTGTATGCAGCTGCAGTTTTTCCTAGAAGCACATGCCACTTTTGATATTTTTCAGTCAGGTTATAAAGCTCTTCATAGTACAGAGTTGGCACTTATAAAGGTTTTTAATGACATTTTTAGTGACTAATTCTGCCATTTTAGTCCTTTTAGACTTGTCTGCTGCGTTTGACAGTCAACCGCATAACTCTTTTAAATCATTTGGAAAACTATGTGGGGGTTTGTGCGAGTGCCCTGGAGTGGTTCAGGTCTTATCTCAGTGTGAGGAGCTGCTCTGTCAGACTGGGGGATTTCACCTCGTCCCCTGTGTCCCTAAATTGTGGAGTAGCACAGGGCTCAATCCTAGTGCCCGTTCTTTTTGCCCTCTACCTCTTCCTACTGAGTCAAATTTTCAAAAACCATGGCTTACAGTATCATTTTTATGCAGATGACTGCCAGATTTACCTCCCACTCAAAAAACTTGCTTCTGCCCCTTTGGCACCTTTTCTGAATCGTTTGGGTGACGTAAAGGCTTGGTTGGCCCACAAGTTTTTAAGTCTAAATGAGGGTAAAGCAGAAGTCATTTTATTTGGAAATATTGACCCCCTCTTGGACTTGGGCCCTCTTAACCAGCATGTGAAACAATCTGTACCCAACCTTGGCATCATTATTGATTTTAAATTTGACAAGCAGGTGAACGCGGTTGTCAAATCTGGATTTTATCATTTACATCTTTGATCTAAAGTTAAACCTTTTTTTTTTTTTTATCTTTTCATGCTTTTGAACAAATCATGCACGCTTTTGTCTCCTCTAGTTTAGACTACTGTAATGCACTTTAGCCACAATACACTTTCCTACTTACAGTTGGTCCAAAATTCTGCTGCGCGGCTCTTAACTGGTAGCAGAAAGTGAGAGCACATTACTCTGATTTTAGTGTCTCTACACTGGCTTCCAGTTCGTTTTAGAGTTGATTTATTGTTTGTTTTTAAAGATTTGAATGGACTGGCCCCTGCGTACATCTTGGACCTCATCCAAATTTACCAGCCTCCCCGTGCTTTGAGGTCTGAGGGCCAGCTCCAGCTTGTGGTGCCTGTGACAAGACTGAAAACCAGGTGGGACAGAGCTTTTTCTGTGGTGGGCCCTCATCTGTGGAAAAATTTGTTCCTTAACATCTGAACAGCCCCCACTGTAGAGTGTTTTAAGTTTCATCTTAAGACCCATTTTTATGCTTTGGCTTTTAACACCATGTGAGTGTGTCGTCCTCTCTGTGTGTGTGTGTGTGTGTTTTTTTTTTTTGTACAGCACTTTGGAAACTATGTTTGTGAAATGTGCTATATAAGTAAAGTGGTATGGTATGGAAAGTGGAATTGCAATGCAATTGAAGTGCATTCAAATGTATGAAAACACAAGCCTTGGTAGGGATTTTGTTCCGGACCTTTAGGGGTGAAAAAGCCCTTAGAGGCCTTCTGCAGCAAGACTTCACCTATCTGCAGGAAAGTCATACATGTGGAGCAAGAGTGGCACAGATGTGATCTGTGTTGGTTGCAACCAAAGCAGAAGGGGCACATGGGTGTGGGAGAGGCTCCTCAGCTACTAGTGGCTGATCTACTGTGAATTATGTGAACATGAGGTCTTTGATGTCTCATCATAGCAGCTCTTAGGCTGATCCTGACTCTTCTCTTTTGCAATTTCTTCTACCTTTCTCTCTGTTGCTCTGTGATGGTACAATGAGGAATGTGGCCTTTCATAAGAACTGCTTCTGTGTGTCAAGGCCAAAGAACACTTGAGTGCTGGTTTTGGCCGACGCAGCAGAAAGAATTATGGGTAATCAACCCACACAGAGGCTTTTTGAGTGGATTACATGCAGCCCTCTTAACTCTCAAGATTGTATTGTCTGTGCTGCATGGGAAAAGAAGTTGCATGACTGATTTTCCTGCAGGTCAGGTGAAAATGAACTTATTCCCTTAGATGTATTAAACCTAGTAATTTGAAATATGTTGCAATCGTTCAGACTATTCTTGCAGCTCATTTGAAATATTTAATACAAAAAATGTTGCATTTCTGCCATGCTCTTCCATCGAACAAACATGCTCACAATACAATGATGCCTCACATTCACACTGTCAGTGTGCTGCCATGCAAGGGCCCTTCAATACGTACCTGAATCAAATTGGTAGTTAAGGAGAATTTAGTGTTCCTGTTGCATCACCACTTATTACACATCTTAATGGTGGAATGTAACTGCAACCTTTTGATTTTAATCAGAGAAAACAGATCAGATCTAGACCAGAGGCTCCTGTGTGCCTTTTAGCAAACTAAATGTTGTTTTTGAAGAAAATCCTTCTGTGTGCCATGAAGCTGATGGAACATTAAAAAAAAAAAAAAAAAAAAAAAAAAAACTTACTGCTGGAGTCCCTCTAGTGATCAGCAAAGTCATTTTACCTTTGATTTGACTTAAAGCTCAGACAACAAAGACAGTTTCCCAGACAAACTGACCCGTTTAGTGTGTTCAACATACCCTCTGAAAAATGATGCATGGCCTGCAGCGGATAAGCTGCCAGGCCATATATATAACAAATGACATGAAATATTCAACCCCAATTCCAATGAAGTTGGGACATTGTGTAAAATGTAAATAAAAACAGAATACAATGATTTGCAAATCCTCTTCAACCTATATTCAACTGAATACCACACCACAAAGACAAAATATTTAATGTTCAAACTGATAAACTTTATTGTTTTTGTGCAAATATTTGCTCATTTTGCAGTGGAGGCCTGCAACACATTTCAAAAAAGTTGGGACAGGGCAACAAAAGACTGGGAAAGTTGATGAATGCTCAAAGAACACCTGTTTGCAAACAGGTGAGTGTCATGATTGGGTATAAAAGGAGCATCCCCAAAGGCTCAGCCATTCACGAGTAAAGATGGAGCGAGGATCACCACTTTGTGAACAACTGTGAAACAAATTGTCCAACACTTTAAGAACAATGTTTCTCAATGTTCAATTGCACGGAATTTAGGGATTCCATCATCTACAGTCCATAATATAATCAGAAGATTCAGAGAATCTGGAGAACTTTCTACACGTAAGCGGCAAGGCCAAAAACCAACATTGAATGCCCGTGACCTTCGATCCCATAGGCAGCACTGCATTAAAAAACGACATCATTGTGTAAAGGATCTTACCGCGTGGGCTCAGGAACATTTCAGAAAACCATTGTCAGTTAACACAGTTTGTCGTTACATCTACAAGTGCAACTTAAAACTCTACCATGCAAAGTGAAAGCCATACATCAACAATATTCAGAAACCCCGCTGCTTTCTCTGAGCCTGAGCTTATTTGAAATGGACAGACACAAAGTGGAAAAGTGTGCTGTGGACTGATGAGTCCACATTTCAAATTGTTTTTGGAAACCATGGATGTCGTGTCCTCTGGACAAAAGAAGAAAAAGACCATCCAGATTGTTACCAGCACAAAGTTCAAAAGCCAGGATCTGTGATGGTATGAGGGTGTGTTAGTGCCCATGATATGGACAGCTTACACATCTGTGATGGCACCATCAACACTGAAAGGTAAATCCAGGTTTTGGAGCAGCACATGCTGCCATCCAAGCAACGTCTTTTTAAGGGACATCCCTGCTTATTTCAGCAAGACAATACCAAGCCACATTCTGCAAGTATTACAACAGCGTGGCTTCGTAGTAAAAGAGTGCGGGTACTAGACTGACCTGCCTGCAGTCCAGACCTGTCGTCCATTGAAAATGTGTGGCGCATTATCAAGAGCAAAATACCACAACAGAGACCCCGGACTGTTGAACAACTGAAGTCGTACATCAAGCAAGAATGGGAAAGAATTCCACCTACAACGTGTTGCAGGCATCCATTTAAAAATGAGCAAATCTTTGCACAAAGACAGAGTTTATCAGTTTGTTTGTTGGGAAGGTGTCGTAGCACGGACCCACAACAGGGGGCGCAAATGAACGGACAATGAGTAAGCCAAAAGGTAACATTTAATGTTGTGATAATACACAACTAAATGTACAGAAATTGCACAGTCAATAAACACCAGGTGACGTGTGGGCAGGCTCGAAGATAGAAGACCCCCGACGAGAGAGAAGCCGCGTCCCAAACGGCTTCCACCACCAACGGCCTGAAGAACACCAGGTGGCCTCTGTCTTCGGCTGTCGACCCTGGTACTGCTGGCAGAAAGCAGAGATATGATGTATGAGTGTGAGTCCGCACACTCAGTAATTCACAGTCCATACACAGTTAGGAGGGAGCTCCTCCACCTCCAATCACACACTCGTACAGCTCCTGGTTTAATCACTTATCTGGGTTGGGATGTGAGGCGAAGCCGTCGCTGTCACAACCAAATGCCAATCCCCTCAGATAAGGAAACACTCCAGGAAAACGGCTGTAACAGAAGTTCAGGTTAAACACACAAAGTGTCTGTCAGCAGAGAAATTACCTTTTTAATGGTAGTCGATTTCTTGGCGAGGAGGTGGAGTTGCAGTCCGGCTTTTATGATGGTGATGATGATGAACAAGTGACAGCTGGTGCAGGGGATGAATGACAGCTGTCACTTCTTCTGGGTCTGGCGCCCTCTCGTGCTTGGAGCCCGCACTCCAAGCAGGGCGCCCTCTGGTGGTGGTGGGCCAGCAGTACCTCCTCTTCAGCGGCCCACATAACGTTGTTCTCTTTATGCTGGATTCAGTTGAATATAGGTTGAAGAGGATTTGCAAATCATTGTATTCTGTTTTATTTACATTTTATTTTATTATTTATTTATTTATATATTATTTATTGATTTATATATTTATTTTATTTATTTATTTTATTTACATTTTACACAATGTCCCAACTTCATTGGAATTGGGGTTATAACAAATTTGTTTTTTTTTAAGCTGTGGCTTTTATGATAGATTAAAAAAAAACATTAGAAAGATTGAATTATTTATTTTACTGTATTCTGCTTTACTTTAACAAATGTGCAGCCAATTCTGAACATGCAAAAAGAAAACCTCGATCCAACAAATGTTTTATTTTAAAAGCGCTGCACCCCTACAGTGCTGTGGAGTTACAAGAAAACTGAATGTGTAATTGTATCTGACAGGAACCATTGTGGATTTAAAATACCAGAAAAGCCACCTCAAATCTTCAGTTTTGTAAGGTTGATAAGATTCAGTATTTCAAATGTGTGAAACACTAAATTGACTGAAATGGTAATAAGAAATAATCTATTGTATTTTTTTTTATCAAAAAGATTAAAAACTCTTGACTGAAATGAGACTAAATTACATTGAGATCACTTTTGAATAAAACTAGATGAAAATTGACAGACTTTTTGTCAACTAAAACCTGACAAATAAAAAATGGTACGTATGTGAATGACAAAAAGTAAGGCCATTTGAGAATAACAGACAAAAAAACAGGTGGAAAACAAAAATAACACTACACAAGATGTCTTTAAAGCAATGATCGTGTCCTGGCCAAGTATGCATGACATCCAGCTTTTAAACTGTATGAATTTACAAATGTATTTAAAAATGTCTCAACCCTGAAGAAAACAGCATATTGCTGAGAGGTTTAATGTGCTGTCAGAGTGTTAGTGCGCTCATGCTTTTTTAAATCCAAGCACAGCCCATAAATAGACAAAACTGTAGGAGGTGATGTGTAACAGCATTCCTCCTTTAGAGCTGGAGGGTGACCTTGTTGTTCCTGACCCACTGGTCTTTTTGAATGCATTATGCCCTTGGCAACAACTTGAGTGTAGTACAATAATGTGCTTATCTGTCTGTGACTCTGACATGGCTTTTTCATATCAGGCCTGACAGCCTGCCCCACAGTCTCCACTGACCGTGTCTTCGGTGAGTGAAGTCTCTGTGGACCTTGGCTGAGCTCCTCTTTCTCACTCCCAGTTAAAGAAGCCATCTGTAAGACTTAGATGGGCTGGGGAGGACCTGCCAGGCTGCTGATTAAAGTGACGAGACATAAAATAGAGGAAGAGGGAGGCGACAGCCAACCGCTGCCTGCTGCACCGAGCGTCATCCTGTCTGCTGGGAGGTGAACCTTCTTGCTCCACCTGTCGGTGTCAGTGGTTTTGTTTGAGCGTACAAGACTGAAATTGCTGTATGAAGCAGCCAGTTACACTATGCAGCTTTGGTTTTAGTGTTGGTACACCAATCCAGGATTAGCTGTCAATCATCAATATTTCATCATAACCAAATGAGTGTTTGGTTTGGTTGTTCAAACGTGCCATTTTTCAGGCGAAACTGTTCCAAGAACAGCTGGATGGTGTTGACAGTGTCTGTTTCTGCTCACATTGTTGTGTGGGCTGCCAGAAGAGGAGGTACTGCTGGCCCACCACCAGTGGGCGCCCTGCCTGAAGTGCGGGCTTCAGGCACGAGAGGGCGCTGCCGCCACGGACACAGCCGGGGGTGACAGCTGTCACTCATTATCTCTTGACAGCTGTCACCCATCTACTCTACATCATCTCACTCCATAAAGACCAGACGTCATCTCCACCTCGTTGCCGAGATATCGTACTTCTTTGGAGGTAATAGACTCAGCCGTTTGTGTTTGCAATATATCTGTATATTGTGAGTGTTTGCAGGAGTACCGGTTCCTCTTTCTGTGGAAGCTGAGTGAGTGCAGGACGGCACTCTTTTCCCCTGAGGAATCACTGCGGTACTCTACAGAATATTGAGTGAGAGGTGGAGGTGGCATTCCCACCGTTGTTGTTACGGGGTGTACACACACCCACACTTGACTGTCTTTGTTCTTCGCCAGCAGTACCAGATCCGACAGTCGGGGACGGTGATCACCTGGGAATTCGGGACTTGGCGGCTCCAGTATTCACCAGGTTTGGTGGCGGCGGAAATCGTGTGGTTCCGGCTCTTCTCAGGACAGACGTCTTCTATCCTCGAGCCTGCCCACACGTCACCTTTGTGGATTGACTGTAATCATATTCTGAGATTGTCTGTATGTTCGTTGTGCACCTTCACAACATTAAATTGTTATTTTTTGGCTCATCTATTGACCGTTCATTTGCGCCCCCTGTTGTGAGTCCGTGTCACTACACTTTCACAACACACATAACTGCATAGTTTTCTTGTTCCATTCGCAACATTTAATAGTGTGATTTATTGTTATTATTATACACATGACAGGGCGTTTTCATCCATGTCTGATTATTTTTGCTTTTCAGCCTGCTGCCAAATGTTAGCTTGTAAAGGTATACAGTGGTCCCTCGCTATAACGCGGTTCACCTTTCGCAGCCTCGCAGTTTCGCGGATTTTTTTAGTCCAATTTTGCATGCTTTTTTTTTTTTTTTTTTTTTTTACAGCACATTGTGTTCTGCGTCCTCATCAAGCAGGCCGGTCACGGCACCGTGAAGGGAGAGTACGCGCATTGTGTTCTGCGTGTCTGTTTATAAGAATCTTCTCGCCCAGAAAAAAAAGAGCGCCAACAACTACCCATAACTCTGTTCTTCACTCGGAAAAAGACACCTGCACTGAGGTGTCACTCAATGGAAAAAGGCGCAATAGCGGTGCGGCACAATAGCGGTGCGGCACAATAGCAGTGCGGCGCAATAGCAGTGCGGTGCCACGACGAAGAGGTGCAATCAGAGGAACTGTGAAATACTGGTAAGTTACTATGAATAATTTCTTATGTGTCCAACCTCGTAGGTTGATCGTTAAAATTAAATTCATTAGTTCTAAAAGCCATCATAATTATTTATAGAAAACATTCTATTTTTATTTCTCAAACAAATGTTTAGGCTGAAAACAGGTTGGTCTTATTTTTCTGTTAAAGTTTGAACTTTGAGATTGTTTACACACGAGAGAAAAGTGAGAAAATGTTTATGCCTGTTTGAGAAAAGTGTATAAAGTGTGTAGTGAGGGGTTTTACAGCCTTAAAACATCTATAATAATTGTAAAAAATAACGCTGACTACTTCGCGGATTTTGCCTATTGCGGGCTATTTTTAGAACGTAACTCCCGCGATAAATGAGGGACCACTGTATTCGTTTTGTGAATTGTTCTGTAATTTATGTCTGTAGCATGGCCCAAGCAGAGGGTCACCCCTTTGAGTCTGGTCTGCTTGAGGTTTCTTCCTCAGAGGGAGTTTTTCCTTATCACTGCTGCTCTGGGTTAGACCTTACTTGTGTGGAGCACCGTGAGGCAACTCTGTTGAGATTTTGCGCTACATAAATGAAAATAAATTGAAATTGAAAATAGAAATTGCCGAATCAGCCTCATGTTTTTAGTTAGAGCATGTGATTGCCACCCTGTGAAACCTTTGTCTCTCTCCATGCTTATAAAGAGACAGTAGTGACCGCTGATGTAGCACTGTTCATTTAAAGTGGCAGAAAGTTGTGACTTTCTGGAAATTTTCCCTCAAAGAAACTAAGATCATAATCTAAAAAGGTTTCTGACCAACAATGTCATCAGACTAGAATCAACAAAGGTCATGCTTTTCCCAAAGGCAGAGCCTTTTCAGCTGTTAAATGGATCCAATTTGATTCAGAACTTGCCTTCCTTTTTCTCAGTGCATGGTTTCCATGCATTGGGGTTCTGCAGAGAAGTTGAGATGCTGTGCTAGTGTGACATCTACTGACACTAATTTGTTTATATCATCTTTAGTAAAGTAAGTCCCTTTGGCTGCTCCCTTGTTTGCACTTGGGGTTGCCACAGCAAATCCAAGGTGGATCTGCATGTTGAATTGGCACAGGTTTTACGCCGGATGCCCTTCCTGATGCAACTCCACATTACATTACAAAGAAATTCAACCCCGCTTATTACATCCCGGTCTCCAAAAGACATATTGAGACGATACGCATCGAAATCAAAAGTGATCAAGATCGACCAGTGAATTTCAGATACGGTAAAGTGGTTGTGACATTACATTTTAAACAGGCGGGATCAAAAAATGGCCGGGGCAGCGCACAAAGCCGACATTTATAGATTTGTGCCTTACTATGAAAATCAAGTCGGGAACGGCCTTCACGGCTTCCACGGCGCTCCTGATATGTACGGGCACGGGCTTGGGAACATATTTTCGAAACTGTTCAAATTTGTGTCGCCGCTGATTAAACAAGGATACACGATTGCCAAACCTCACCTGAAAAACGCAGCTCGAAGCATCGCTTCCGACGTAGTGAGCCACGTTGTTGAGAGGGCCGGACGGAATCAGGAACCTGAGTAGCAGCGGGGGTCCGGGATCATGGTGCTCTCAAGAAGGCCCCCGGAAACGCCCCCCCGGGGAAACGGATCAAAACGGTTAAAAAGCGAAAGACCCCCGGAAAAAGCAGAACAGTTCGAAGGAAGCATAAGAAGAGGAGGTTGTCCGGGGATATTTTCTCTTAAACAATGTCTCTTTTGCGAAATAATTCCCCCAAATGCACCATGAGCGAATTGGATTTATTCTCCGTCCCCGGGACCCAGCTGTCCATCGAGCAAAGCCAATACGTTGAGGTCAGCCCATTATCAGCCCTGACAGACACAGGCCCTATCGAGTTTTTTATCCCCGGAGACGGTGAGAGGTATTTAGACCTCAATAATACGCTGCTTTATCTGTGATTGAAAATTACAAACGCCGACGGGACTGACCTGGCTAATGACGCCCGCGTGGGGGTAATAAATTACCCTCTCAATACGATTTTCTCGCAAGTCGACGTGACTCTGGGTGACCAGCTAATTTCCCAGTCCAGCACGACGCACCCGTACAGGGCGATGATTGAGATGCTGCTGAACTTTTCGCCCGCTTCATTGAAATCGCAGTTCATGGGTGGATTGTTTTACAAAGACACCCTGGGTCAGCACAATTCGACCGCTGTGGATGACGCGGGCCCGAATAAAGGCCTCATGAGCAGAGCGCGCTTTAGCGCAGAATCGCGTGAATTTCAAGTTCAGGGCCCGCTGCACACGGACATATTTTTCTGCAAGAGGCTTCTTCTGAATAATGTTGATCTAAGAGTTAAATTAATTCGAGCCAGTGATGCTTTCTGCCTGATGGGGCTGGCGGCCTCCACTTTCAAGCTGAAAATTCTGGGCGTGTCCCTATTCATTAAGAAAGTCACCGTATCCCCTGCAGTGAGATTGGGTCACTCCACAGCTCTCATGAAAGAGAACACCATGTACCCGTTATCACAAATCAACGTTAAGACTTACGTGATCCCCAGCCATTCCAGGATATGCAACAAAGAGAACCTGTTTTTAGGAACCATGCCCAAATATGTGGTTCTGGGTATGGTGAATCACAATGCATTCAGCGGGAGAAGAGATCTGTCCCCGTTTGCACACTATGACCTGGAGTACCTCGCACTCAGTCAAAACGGGAGACAGCTGCCGGCTAAAGCTTTCCAGCCTGAATTTAACAACGGACTCTCTGTGAAGGAGTTTTACAATCTCTACACGGCAACCGGGCGACACCTCAAGGACCTGCCTCTCTGTATAGACCGGGAGGATTTTGCACACGGCTATGCGCTGTACGTCTTCAATTTAAACCCGGAGGAGGACAGCGGCGCTCTGAGCCCCGTCTCCACAGGGACCCTGCGACTTGAGATGAGATTCAGAGTCGCGACTCCGCATACCACCACGCTGATAGTGTACGCGTGTTACGATTCTCTCCTGGAGATTAATTCCAAGCGACAGGTCCTTGTGGATTTTTACTGATGAACACCCTGGAATTGGACGCTGTTATGAGGGGCTTAATAGGAGACCTGTTTGCCGGTGTTTTCGCGTCTGACGAGTTATTCCGGATCAAGCCGGACCCTCCCGTATATTTCATTGTAAACACCCACCCTAAACATTTACCGGGGGAACACTGGTCAGCGCTCACCGTTGAAATAATTGGTCGAGCCACATTTTTTGACTCGTTCGGCGTCAGCCCGGACTTTGAATACGACCCTAAAAGCATCCTGCGATATCTGGAGAATCTCCCAGATGTTAAAAACATTCTGTATCACAACAAACAGCTTCAGCACGATGTGTGTATTATCTGTATAACAGAGCCGCCGGGAGTCATACCAGGACGTGGTGTCTTTATACACCGAAAATACTATCGCGAATGATGATTTGGTTTCTGATTTTGTGAAAAGATATCGTTATTGCCTTAAGAAAAGCTGCAATACCTCCTGTAACAAGCTAGCAGGGCCTTTGCATGAGTTTAAATATTGTCACGGCTTGTGTTAACCGGCGTTCCTATTATTTTATGTTTTTCCGTGTGAAAATGTAACCCCCGTCTTAGAACGCTCTCCCGATCATACCTTTAAAGTTTTATCATGTTTGCATAATTTAATACCCCGTTATTAAGCGTAGAAAGAAGCATTGACCTTTGACCTTTGATTTTTTTATGTTTTTTTGTGAAAAAATGCTTCGGATGTGTAGAAAACGCTCTCCCGATCATACCTTTAAAGTTTTATTGCATTTGCATAATTTATTCGAGTTCCCCCTGTTTGATCAGGGTTAAATAGCGCTGCAGCAGAGCCTCATACTTTTTAATTTTTTCATAAGGGGAGTGAGTACGTTCCTCCAGCACGGCCCGCATTCGCGAGTCTAAATCATTTTCCGCCGTTTGTCTGATGTTATTTCCGCTCGGCGGAACGGAATGTCCGAGTTGAAGCATCTGTTGAGGAGTCAGTAAAAACATCTTTTGCGCCGCTTTGAACGCCATTATCCTCTGGGTAGTGTTAGACTCGTTATAACGGGCAGGGCCGCGACGACCAGAGGCAGGAGAAAGCCACCCGTCTGAATCAGCGCTCCCCGCTTCCTTTTGTAACTGGTTTTTCTATCGGCCAGCAGACGTAAAACTCTTTTTCGTTTTTTCAAGGCACGGAATTGAGAGTCGCTCAAGGCGATATTCCTCTTTAATATATTCAAAGTGATCTCGAATAAAGTTTTCAGAAGCTCCGGCCTGCAGGTCTTCAGGCTGTGGTGACGCTCCCTCGCCCCGGCTCTGATTAGCGCTTTAAGAGCTGGGGCGTTCCTTTTTAAAAGAGAGCTCATATCCATTTATCTTTCTGTAAATAAACCGCGGGCCACTCGTGCGGGAGTAATCCCGATCTCAGTCTGAACTGATCTGGACACTCCTGCGTGCAATCCAGTAATAAATTTGAGTTTGAGTGATCCCCTTCACACGCATGACCGTTTTACCTTGTACGGTTTTATATGCGTAAATTTTAGGCCCCGCTGCTGCAAACTCTGTGATGACGTCGCCGTTCAACTCGTCGGTGAGCTGCCCCAGATAATTACCGGTAGGCAGTGGGGTTTCACCCCGCCTACAAACGTAAATCAGGCTATCGGTATCATAATACAGAATCCTGTCAGGATTTGCCACAGCCTCCATAAAACCGTACAAGGTCAAACGCACGTACGCCGTTGTAAACACTGCGATGAAAATATTGACGGCTTTACCCGGTTGGCTGACGTACCGTGGGCCGTACCGCCATTGAACCATAGGCAACTGACTGCTGAGGAATGTTAGATATGTGACCTCGTACTCTTCAGAAAACAGATACCTGAACAGATCGTCAGCGTTTTTAACGAGCGCGGTCTGCGTCAGATTTGACCTCTGGGCAAATTTACCCCAGAAGGAGTTGAGGCAGATCTTAGCCATCTGTCGTTTTGCCGGATTGTGACTGATTTTTTCTGGTTCTAAACGAATCTTCTGATTCAGCCAGTAGTCCGTGATATATTTTTCTCTGCTCTCGGGGTCTTTATCAAATTCGGGAGGGAAACCGGAGGCTTCCTGCTTGTGTTTTAAGAAGGTGTTTATGTACCCCTCAAAGATTTTATCACTTTTTTCCTCAAAATGCCAGACTTCAAAAATCTTAGCTACAACGTAGCCTGTATCCAGAGCTTTGTGGAATTCCGGGGTCGTCCAAGTCCCAGACAGAGCTCTCTGCTGCCGACTGTGTGTGCACACTCCTGCTTGATTATTTTCATCAGCGCAGGTGCAACACAGAGTAAACACCAGTTTACCGTGAGGAGTTCTGTGTGGGAGGACGGGGAATTTTAGCCCCCGGGGTGGATACACGACAGCTTTGATGAGCCGAAATTAGTCCTGGGGTCTCGGAAATTTCTCTAAATAATTTCCGGATGCCCCGTGGGATATGTGAAATTTATGTTAACGTAAGGATACAGCGAGGTCACGTCGACGTAATAGACCCTCTCATCTTGCTTAGCCATGTACCTCAGACGGGACGCGCAAGTCCGACCTCCATATAAAGCGTCGCGAGGTTCGAGGGGCGGCGGTAACCCCCTGCGGCTGAGGAAACGGCGAATGCTCTCATCTCTCAGCCTCATTTCAAGCCACTGATGTTCCCAAATTACGCTGAGGGTGACGCCCGGCATAACCCGCAGAAAGGCTATTTTTTTCTGACACGCTGCGTGGAGCTCTCCAAATGAAGTGTTTGTGAGAGGGTTTATTTCGTGCTGTGGAAAACACGTTGCACACCCGTGGTAAAAACACCCGAGAAAGTCCCACACTTTTATCCGCCCGTCAATCTGAGCATACCCATCAACATAATAACCTCCTATTTTTTTCTCGCCCCTGTTTAGAGCGTGATCGATGGTAATGTTTTGTGTCTCAGCAACCCATTCTAACCACTGCACGGCCACATCCGAATATTTTTTATGCTTCGTTCTATAATTGTCGGCGGAGGGGATCGCCAGCGTTTTTGGAGCGAGAAAGTTAGTTTGGAAGACTTTCATACACGCCAAGGCGATTGTAACACAGGTAAAAGGATCCACGCGTGTTTCAGCGATGAATTCAGCCATAAATTTGGAGCAGACTGCAGCCAGGATTTTTGTATCGTTATCACAATACATAACGGCCTCGGCTTTAAAATCGAAAATTGCGGGTTTTTTTGCTCACGTACCACGTGTTAAATTCCTCTCTTTCTCCCTCTGACATATTTGCAACCCCGTAAGCCGCAGAGTCAGGGTACGGCCCGACATACTCAACAAAAATATAAACGCAACACTTTTGGTTTTGCTCCCATTTTGTATGAGATGAACTCAAAGATCTACAACTTTTTCCACATATACAATATCACCATTTCTCTCAAATATTGTTCACAAACCAGTCTAAATCTGTGATAGTGAGCACTTCTCCTTTGCTGAGATAATCCATCCCACCTCACAGGTGTGCCATATCAAGATGCTGATTAGACACCATGATTAGTGCACAGGTGTGCGTTAGACTACCCACAATAAAAGGCCACTCTGAAAGGTGCAGTTTTTTCACACAGCACAATGCCACAGATGTCGCAAGATTTGAGGGAGCGTGCAATTGGCATGCTGACAGCAGGAATGTCAACCAGAGCTGTTGCTCGTGTATTGAATGTTCATTTCTCTACCATAAGTCGTCTCCAAAGGCATTTCAGAGAATTTGGCAGTACATCCAACCAGCCTCACAACCGCAGACCACGTGTAACCACACCAGCCCAGGACCTCCACATCCAGCATGTTCACCTCCAAGATCGTCTGAGACCAGCCACTCGGACAGCTGCTGAAACAATCGGTTTGCATAAACAAAGAATTTCTGCACAAACTGTCAGAAACCGTCTCAGCGAAGCTCATCTGCATGCTCGTCGTCCTCATCTGGGTCTCGACCTGACTCCAGTTTGTCGTCGTAACCGACTTGAGTGGGCAAATGCTCACATTCGCTGGCGTTTGGCACCTTGGAGAGGTGTTCTCTTCACGGATGATGCGAAGGAGATGTGTTGCACTGCATGAGGCAAATGGTGGTCACACCAGATACTGACTGGTATCCCCCCCCAATAAAACAAAACTGCACCTTTCAGAGTGGCCTTTTATTGTGGGCAGTCTAAGGCACACCTGTGCACTAATCATGGTGCCTAATCAGCATCTTGATATGGCACACCTGTGAGGTGGGATGGATTATCTCAGCAAAGGAGAAGTGCTCACTATCACAGATTTAGACTGGTTGTGAACAATATTTGAGGGAAATGGTGATATTGTGTATGTGGAAAAAGTTTTAGATCTTTGAGTTCATCTCATACAAAATGGGAGCAAAACCAAAAGTGTTGCGTTTATATTTTTGTTGAGAACAGGTGCGTAAAGTAACCTTTGCGGACGATTTCGTCTTTCAGCCGGATTCCCAGGGCTTTAGGCATCTGAGATAAGCGCATTGTAAGGAAAGATAACGAATCTATATATTTCTGTTTAAAGGCGGCGTCTGTCATGAGTAATAGTTTACTCCCGGTCATAATCACAGCGGGGGTTACGCCCTGCTGGACTAAATACTTTAGAAGCAGATAGCCGTCAAAACCTTTTGAGTTGTGAGCGATGAACACGTATTCCTTGAATTTTCTTGTTCTAAAATGTTTAAAGAAGCAGGCTATGCAGTCTGTCCCCCATGCGCTCCAAAAATCACCCGTCTTTGTTACAGCGCTGACGTAAAATGGCATGTGTTCCCCGTTATTATCGACATACGTTTCAAAGTCATAAAAAAAGTATTTGTCTGAATGCGTCTCTTCAGGTTTGACCGGCGTCATATAGCAGAGGTGACCCTCGCCCAGCTCCTGGAGAGCCTCGCCGCATATATGACACCTCTTCTGCTTACACACGTGCGGAGCGCTGTTTTTAGAAAACGTTATGTAATACTCGCGTTTACATCGATCTAATTTGTAACGCCTGCCCGCGCTGCTCTGCCTCGTGCGTAGTCAGATGAGGATTCAATAATTGAACGAGGTTTATCGCGAAACATAAACTGTTGTCAGGATTATACACGATATTAAGGCATTTGGATTTTTTCCTCAGAACCTCGTGATGGAGGAGGTCATCTATTCTGCGTTTCCCCGCACCGTTCTGGTTGCGGATGACTTGGACCACTAATTCCAGAGACTCGTTGGATAAAACATTGGAATTCGATTGTATCAATCGTTCTAGCAGATTTTGGAAGCCCGTCGTTATATGAGCTGATCAAAGCGGCCTCGTTGTAGACTGAGTCCCCACGAATCTCCATTTGGATAAAGTCCCCGGCCCTGGCGTGTATTAAAGCCTTTTCGACCGAGTTCTGAAGAGTCCCAATGACGTTACGATAAAGTTCCGCATAGTCGGGAATTTCGTCGACGCGGTGGAAATTTAGAGGCTGCCTGATTTCGATATTGTTAAAAGCCGGTCTCCTGATGACGTTAGCAGCCCCACCGCCCGTCATGGGAGAGTGTCGGCTGGACCCCGGTCGTGCATCATCCCCGCCTTCCATCAAAACAGAGATTGCCGCGTTTATCGGGGTTAAACGAGCTCTGTTTAAAATATCTTCTCCGTGCGAATTGCGCGGGGAGGGACTTCTTAAAGGTGAAAAAACGCGTGCGTCGTTAGGCATTTGATTTAATTCATCCACCGCGGATTGGACGTGAGGATTAACTTCACACGCGAGGAGGTTTACGGCGTTATTTAGAGGAGTCAGGCGTACCTGGTTCAAGGCCGTGGGATCGGACTCGTCTGGATGCGGGGTGTGCGGGGGGTCAGGGGGCTCTTCAGTATCAGACTGGACCGTCAAATTTATCGCGTTAATCGCAGAAATGATGTAGGGGTTAATTTCTTCCGATTCTCGTTCAGCCGCCAAATTGTTAAGAGCATCATTTAGCAGTGTTAAACGAACACGGCTTAAAAGTCTCTCTCTGGACTCGATGTTATTTCGAGGCGGCGAATTTAACGCCTCGGGTAATGGGCCATCTGTTCCAGGAGTGCTCCCCGCTGAGTCGATTTTTGAAGCGTTTAAATCCAATACACGTCCAAAGTTATTTTCCTGACCTGAATTCTCTCCTTCCATCTTTTAAAAGCCGTACCAGGATGAATCTACCTCAAGAAAATCAATTAATATACCTCTTCAAAATGAATTCTCCCGTTCCATCGGAATAAGAAAATAAAAACAAAAAACAAAAACAGAATACACATTTTCAAAAAAGTTGCGAGATGAGATTAATCCCAGCTCAGAATATCTTTGAGCCTTGCGTCTCAGTGGAAAATAGACGGTCTCCCTCCACCGCGAGCTGAAAAAAAAAAAGAGAAAAATGTTAGTTATTAAATATTTAAAATAAATAAATAAATAAACTCCGACTCCTGATTTTTTTTACCGCAAATTAATTCTGTTTTATACCCATCGCAGGGTCCAGACGCCTTCACTCTTCACCGGTCGTAGTGGAAATGAGCGGTGACTCCTTCCCACAGGGGGGGGACGTGACTGAGAAGAAACTTTGTTTTTTCCGCCTTCATCACCTCGGGTGGCATCTCCGATCAGCGGGTGTCCCGCAGCCCCTGATCGACCGGGTAATATCTTAAAAGAAACTGCATCTATCGTGACTAAGAATAAGCTTTGTTTTTCCGTCTTCAAACAAAACCCAGCGAACAACCCCGTCATCAGGAAATCGGATGTAATAAAACATTCTATCTTCAACCAAAGATTCAAGCTTCTCTACTATGTTATAAAAGACCATCCGGCGTGACACCCCCGCTGCGCAGGTCACACACACACACACACCTCCGAAACACACACACCTCCGAAACACACACACGGACACACACCCCCAGACAGACACACACACACACACAGCTAGCGTCTGCAACAGGTATTACAGCCGTGGGGTCATGTTTCCGTGAGGAGCTCTATGCGTGGGTATTTGACCATCTTGCTTACAGCCATTACAGCCGAGAGACGGTTATTTTTAACCCTTCTTTAATTTAAGAATTAAAAAACAGAAAGGGAGATGCATTAATTTAAGAATTAAAAATATTAAAGGGGTATTAAAATATTCGTGTTTAATCACTAAATTGAAGAAAACCTCCCATAATTGTGCAAAAGATACCGGTATTTTTTAATCCTTCTTTAATTGAGGCATTACAAAACCATAAAAGGACGCGCTTTAATTTAAGGGGTATTAAATATTAGACACTGATTTATGTTTAATTATTTCAGAATTAGTTAATTCTTTAATACATTAAAAAAGATCTAGGTATTTTTTTTAATCATTCTTTAATTCATGAAATAAAATGACATTAAAATATTAGACCCGGGTGGGAGGGGAGGTAGGGCTTGGATACGGAGCTTGGGGCGGGGTTAGGGGAGGTGCTAGGGGTGGGGTTAGGGGTGGAGCTTGGGGGCAGTGTTAGGGGAGGAGCTAGGGCGGGGCCAGGGGAGGAGCCAGGGGTGAGGTTAGGGGATGAGCCAGGGGCAGGGCTTGGAGGCGGGACTAGGGGAGGGGTTAGGGGTGTGGTTATGGGCGGGGCTTAGGGGCAGGACATAGTGATGTAGTCAATTCTGATTGGCTGTGATGTCATAAGGGGCGGGGCCAGGGGCTGTGCTTAGTGACGTAGTCGATTCTGATTGGCTGACAGGGCCATAAATCAGTTTTTGACATAAGGTCGCTCAGTTTACTCTCTGTTATGTTTTCGGTCGAGTTTGTTTGTGTGTTTGTTTGTCTGTCTGTTTTGAACGGATTTTGATGAAATTTTGTGGAGTGGTTGGAAATGACAAGAGGAACAAGTGATTAAATTTTAGTGGTGATCCGGATCACGATCCGGATCCAGGAATTTTTTAAAGGATTCTTCACCATTGCGGGATGGAGGAATTTTGACATTCTAGTTTCTAACTCCACAAAAACAAGGCAGAAAGGCTTGAAAAAAATTAGAGTGTAACATAGTCAAATGTTCTATCAAACAACAAAGTTTGGTGATGATCAGATCCGGATTCCGGATCTGGTGATCCAGAATATGTAAAAATATAGGGAAAATAGAAAATGTGTCAGTGTGAGGTGACAAATGAAGCTAGAGATGCACAACTAACACCAAATTGTAGCTGAATCTGTACTGATTCAGTAAGGTGTCATCAGATTTGATGTAGCTTCAAATGTTATGGAGCTAGATCCAGAAGAAAACCGCCATTACCGAAAAATCGTTTTTATACAATAACGTTTGAACTAATAAAGACATAAAAGTGATTCCAAGTTCTAGTGGTATGTTTTCATGGTCAAGGATGTCAAATATAAAGGAAAGAAAAGTGTATGTATCATAGTTTTGGTTGTAACACTGAATTATTGAATAGATCACTGTGCCAAGGAGGGAATCTCTTTAGGGTCAGTGACCCTATGGCCTTGTGTAGCACATGCAACACTTAAATAGTTCTATTTCAGAATTTACTGTTATTTATTTAGAGAAGTGTTTCATAAATGTTAAAAAATTCTAATATTTGCAGTTTAGTTGAATAATAAATTGAATTTTGTCTCTTATTTGTTTTTGTCTATAAGCACATGCAATATCAATATCAGTGCTCAGATGACAGTAGCTTCTGGGAAAGGTGCAAGTTGCAATAAACTGTGATGCCAAGCGCTAAGGATACATGCTATCCAGTCACAGCAGATGAAACTTTTTTTTACTACTGAGCAAACATCATTGTTAGACTTTTTTAGGTTCAGTGATTCCACGGCGTGTAGATGTTATGGCGTCAGTGACCCCATGGCCTTGGCAGAGGTTTGCACTCTCCGAATGCTTCTAGTTTATTTATTAATTTATTACTAGCAGAGTGTGAGATCTTGTTGCATCATCTTTGGCAGTGCATTGAGAGGCATCCCCCATCCCACTCTGCTTATTAGGTGAATTGTTGCTAGGCAACTGATGATTTGAATGCCCTTCAAATCGTCAATGGCATCAAAGAAAAAAATTGAGTCACATTAAATGTATCCTTTTGTCTTGTTAACATGAGGACCTAAAGTTTCAGTTGTCAAGTACAGTTGTATGTAACAGTTTGGACACCCCTGATAATTTTCAGGATTTTCCTTTATAAATCATTGGTTGTCTGGATCAGAAATTTCAGTTAAATATATCATATAGCAGATGAACACACTGATATTTGAGAAGTGAAATGAAGTTTCTAGTATTTGCAGAAAGTGTGCAATAATTTTTTAACCCTTTGGGGCTGACGCCGTCGTATACGGTGGCTGAGACCAAGCTTCACTAAATTATAAATAACTTTTTAATAATATGACATAGAAACTTATTATTTATTTATTTTTGCTGAAGTTAACTCTGTGGACTTTCGAGCCACCATCCTTGTACTCCTCATAGAAGTTGTGTGATGACGTGTGCAATGTGAGTGCCCAATGGGAATTGGTTCACCGTCACATGGTTTTCCAAAATCCAATCATAGGGCAGATTCACCTCATGTGACACACCAAAGATTGCTTTTACAAGTGATGTGTTACTAGTTGGCCCATTTGAATAGCCCCCATGGCTGCTCCAGTGCGCCCTGCGCCATTACGCACAGCAAAAGTGAAAGTGAGCAGACGGAGCAGACAGAGAGCCTCTCATACAATCTCACGTGCTCAGAGTGTCTGAGTATCAGGAGTGCTCAACTAGTGTTCCTGTGAATGTTACTGGTTAAGCCTGTGGCAAGCTCTCTCACTCCGGCATAAAGCACTGTTTACCATATCAATGGAGCGAGGGGGAGGGGTCTGAATGCGCCTCAAAGTATGAATGTTGCTTTCAGAGCAGGAGAGAACAAACACAGTCATCTTTACAGAAGGAGATGTTTGTGATGTGATCTTTGTGTAATAGCAGACAGAAATTGTTTTGAGATGAAGACAAACAAAATGCATAGACCATTTTGTATATATTGTTCAAAATGTGCATTTGTGTTTATTGTTTGAACCTTTATGTTGTACAGTCTTTCACACAACAGCCCAAATTACCTTTATAAAGTATCAAAACAGATGTTTATTATAGTTTGCTGTGTGTTTTGAATAAATGTGTGTTGAGAATTATTTTTGGTATTTGTGATTGTAAACCTTTATTACACTTATAAAACACAACTATATATATATATATATATATATATATATAGAGAGAGAGAGAGAGAGAGAGAGAGAGAGAGAGAGAGAGAGAGAGAGAGAGAGAGAGGAGAGAGAGAGAGAGAGAGAGAGAAAGTACAGGTTGTCCTGAAAAACAAAAGAGACATAAAACTTGATTGTGGGATGCAGGGAAACTGTTAACAGCAATAATAAAACATTTATGCCAGGTGAGTGAACTGTCCAAAAAAATGCTGTTGGACCCCAGAGAGCTAAACAAAATTAGGCAGCTGTATAAATTTGGGCAACCTTATCATTTTATTGATTTGAATGCATTTAGCACTTATTAATGGAACACAAAATTGGTGTGGTAAGCTCAGTGATCCTTGACCTCCTAACACAGGTGAATCCAATCATGAGAAAGTGTATTTAAGGTGGCCATTTGTAAATGTTTCTCCTCTTTGCATCTCTTCTAATGAGTGGCAACATGGTAGCCTCTAAACAACTCTCAAATGACCTGAAAACAAAGATTGTTCAATATCATGGTTGAGGGGAAGGATACAAAAAGTTATCTCAGAGATTTCAGCTGTCATTTTCCACTGTGAGGAACATAGTGAAGAAATGGAAGAGTGCAGGCACAGTACTAGTTAAGGACCGAAGTGGCAGGCCAAGAAAAATCTCAGATATGCTGAAGCGAAGGATGGTGAGAACAGTCATAGTCAACCCACAGACCTGCTCCAAAGACCGACAACATGATCTTGCTGCAGATAGTGTCTCTGTTCATCATTCATGTGGCCAGTGCTGGTATTAGGAATCTTGTTAATGTTAAGGGTAACATGGATTCTAGCCAGTATCAGTAGATTCTTGAGAACAATGTTCATGAATCAGTAACAAAGTTGAAGTTGTGCCGGGGCTGGATCTTTCAACAAGTCAATGACCCTAAAGACTGCTCAAAATCTACTAAAGCATTCATGCAGAGGAACAAGTACAACATTCTGGAATGGCCATTTCAGTCCCCAGATCTGAATATTATTGAAAATCTGTGGTGTGATTGTAAGTGGGCTGTCCATGGTCAGAAACCTGAGAAATTTTATAAAGAAGAATGGTCCAAAATACCTTCAACCAGAATCAATACTCTCACTGGAAGCTTTAGGAAGCATTTAGAGGCTGTTATTTCTGCAAAAGGAGGATCTGCTAAATATTGATTTATTTTTTTCTGTTGGGGTGCCCAAATTTATGCACCTGCCTAATTTTGTTGTTTTTGTTTGCACACTTTCTGCAAATTCTATAAACTTCATTTTACTTCTCAGATATCACTGTGTTTGTCTGCTATGTGATATATTTAACTGAAACTGCTGATCCAAACAACCAATGATTTATAAAGGAAAATCATGCAATCATCAGGGGTGCCCAAACCTGTACATACAATGGTATATACATTGGATTGTACTTAAAGGGTGCTGCTATATGCAAGTATATTATCTGAGAAAGTATCAGCTTGGGAGTGTGTGTCAATAGATGCTAAATGTTAAATGGTTCAGGTCAGGATTGGTGGGGGGGAATACAACTTGATACCTCTTTGGTATTTTCAGTTCTTGTCTACAAATTCTAAAATTCTGTTTTGAGAAGCTCTGAATACAGAAAGAGCGTCATGTGGCCTAACCTTTTTTTCTTACCTCCCTTCACAGCACAGCACTGTCTGAACACTGATTTTCTTGTTAGTTTGATGTTTTACCACTGCTGCAAAAATCGTGTAGGATCATTTTTTCAAATACAGACTGCAGGAACCTTTCCAAGTGAAATGATTTGAAAGTGCAAGATGTTAGTGTGTTTCACCATTTTATTATTTAACTTAATATACTACACCTTTGGCAAGTGCTGAGTGAGGAGAAGTATAACATGTCTGTAGTGAGCAGTGACTGATTCCTTTCCGTTTCCCTTTACCTCCTCAGATATGGGCAGAGCAGTTCACGTCCCAGCACACATCACAGAGAAGGTGGTACAGCTGTTCAAAAGTAAAAGTGAGTTTACCTTCTTGGCATCCATCCAACAGAAGTCCTCCACGTCGGGAGTTATATTCTCCATTCACGAGTCAGAACACAGGTAATTCATCTGCAATCCTCTTGGTTTTTTGCTCAGGGGTCCCGTTCTGCAAAACCACTTCTGAGGCCTCAGATTAGTGATTGCTGTCTTTTGAAATTAAACCAAGATATGAATTTCCATCTTTCTTGTTGGTGTTTGCACATTGCTGTAAATGAGGTGTAGTGAAGTGAAAATCAGTGTGTGATTACTGTCATGAAGGGGAGTGGGGGGGGGGGGGGGGGGGGGTGTTAAAGGCCAGACTAGTCTACCTTTTTCTTTTTTTCTTTTTTTAATGAGGGAAAGTATGAAACCCAAACTTTTTTCTGTCATGTTAACATTGATAACTTGAATGCTGCATAAACAAAAACAGATACGAGTTCCTCAGATTTGCTTTATCCTTTTATCTGTGTTTTAAACTGGTTTGTAAATGTGTTTGACTGAATCTTGAAAAAGATGAAGAATAGGATTTACAATGGTATTACAATCTATTATATTTATATATGTTTACAAAAATATAAACGCAACACTTTTGGTTTTGCTCCCATTTTGTGTGAGATGAACTCAAAGATCTAAAACTTTTTCCACATACACAATATCACCATTTCCCTCAAATATTGTTCACAAACCAGTCTAAATCTGTGATAGTGAGCACTTCTCCTTTGCTGAGATAATCCATCCCACCTCACAGGTGTGCCATATCAAGATGCTGATTAGACACCATGATTAGTGCACAGGTGTGCCTTAGACTGCCCACAATAAAAGGCCACTCTGAAAGGTGCAGTTTTGTTTTATTGGGGGGGGATACCAGTCAGTATCTGGTGTGACCACCATTTGCCTCATGCAGTGCAACACATCTCCTTCGCATCATCCGTGAAGAGAACACCTCTCCAACGTGCCAAACGGCAGCGAATGTGAGCATTTGCCCACTCAAATCGGTTACAACGACGAACTGGAGTCAGGTCGAGACCCAGATGAGGACGACAAGCATGCAGATGAGCTTCCCTGAGACGGTTTCTGACAGTTTGTGCAGAAATTCTTTGGTTATGCAAACCGATTATTTCAGCAGCTGTCCGAGTGGCTGGTCTCAGACGATCTTGGAGGTGAACATGCTGGATGTGGAGGTCCTGGGCTGGTGTGGTTACACGTGGTCTGCGGTTGTGAGGCTGGTTGGATGTACTGCCAAATTCTCTGAAACGACTTTGGAGAAGGCCTATGGTAGAGAAATGAACATTCAATACACGAGCAACAGCTCTGGTTGACATTCCTGCTGTCAGCATGCCAATTGCACGCGCCCTCAAATCTTGCGACATCTGTGGCATTGTGCTGTGTGATAAAACTGCACCTTTCAGAGTGGCCTTTTATTGTGGGCAGTCTAAGGCACACCTGTGCACTAATCATGGTGTCTAATCAGCATCTTGATATGGCACACCTGTGAGGTGGGATGGATTATCAAAGCAAAGGAGAAGTGCTCACTATCGCAGATTTCGACTGGTTTGTGAACAATATTTGAGGGAAATGGTGATATTGTGTATGTGGAAAAAGTTTTAGATCTTTGAGTTCATCTCATACAAAATGGGAGCAAAACCAAAAGTGTTGCGTTTATATTTTTGTTGAGTATATATTATACATTAACACACACACACCCACACACACACACACACACACACACACACACACATATATATATATATATGTGTGTCTACTTTTAAGATTAGGCTTAAAACTTTCCTTTTTGCTAAAGCTTATAGTTAGGGCTGGATCAGGTGACCCTGAACCATCCCTTAGTTATGCTGCTATAGACGTAGACTGCTGGGGGGTTCCCATGATGCACTGTTTCTTTCTCTTTTTGCTCTGTATGCACCACTCTGCATTTAATCATTAGTGATCGATCTCTGCTCCCCTCCACAGCATGTCTTTTTCCTGGTTCTCTCCCTCAGCCCCAACCAGTCCCAGCAGAGGACTGCCCCTCCCTGAGCCTGGTTCTGCTGGAGGTTTCTTCCTGTTAATAGGGAGTTTTTCCTTCCCACTGTAGCCAAGTGCTTGCTCACAGGGGGTCGTTTTGACCGTTGGGGTTTTACATAATTATTGTATGGCCTTGCCTTACAATATAAAGCGCCTTGGGGCAACTGTTTGTTGTGATTTGGCGCTATATAAAAAAATTGATTGATTGATATATATATATATATATATATATATATATATATATATATATATATATATATATATATATATATATATATATATATATATAGTGCTACTTGAGCATTTGTGCACACTTGAGGTTTTACATGTTTGAAATTTTTTAGGACATCAACAAACAAAACAAAATTCAGCCTTTTTCTGTTAAAATTTGTAAAATTGTCCCCTTTAAACTCAAAGTGAAAAGTAATCTCTACACCATGAATTACAACCCCAAATCCAATGAAGCCGGGACATTGTGTAAAATGTCATTAAAAACAGAATACAATGATTTTTAAATCCTCTTCAATCTATATTCAACGGAATATACCACAAAGACAAGATATTTATTGTTCAAACTGATAAACTTTGTTTTTGTGGAAATATTTGCTCATTTTGAAATGGATGCCTGCAACACATTTCAAAAAAGCTGGGACAGTGGTATGTTTACCACTGTGTTACATCACCTTTCCTTATAACAACACTCAATAAACATTTGGGGACTGAGGACACTAATTGTTGAAGCTTTGTAGGTGGAATTCTTTCCCATTCTTGCTTGATGTACGACTTCAGTCGTTCAACAGTCCGGGGTCTCCGGTGTCGTATTTTTCGCTTCATAATGCGCCACACATTTTCAATGGGCGACAGGTCTGGACTGCAGGCAGGCCAGTCTAGTACCCGCACTCTTTTACAACGAAGCCACGCTGTTGTAACACGTGCAGAATGTGGCTTGGCATTGTCTTGGTGTTGCTCCAAAACCTGGATTTACCTTTCAGCATTGATGGTGCCATCACAGATGTGTAAGTTGCCCATATCACGGGCACTAACACACCCCCATACCATCACAGATGCTGGCTTTTGAACTTTGCCCTGGTAACAATCTGGATGGTGTTTTTACTCTTTTGTCCGGAGGATATGATGTCCATGAGTTTGAAAAACATTTTGAAATGTGGACTCATCAGACCACAGCACACTTTTCTGCTTTGCATCTGTCCATTTCTAATGAGCTCAGGCCCAGAGAAGGCGGCGGAATTTCTGGATGTTGTTGATGTATGGCTTTTGCTTTGCATGGTAGAGTTTTAACTAAGGGGGAGGTGATGGTCTAGTGGTTAAGCTGTTGGGCTTGAGTCCAGAAGATCATGGGTTCAAATCCCCACCTGACTGGAAAATCACTAAGGACCCTTGGGCAAGGCCTTTAATCCCCTATATAGTGAGCGCCTTGTATGGCAGCACCCTGACATCGGGGTGAATGTGAGGCATAATTGTAAAGCGCTTTGAGCATGTGATTCAGATGGAAAAGCACTATATAAATGCAGTCCATTTACCATTTACCATTTAACTTATACTTGTAGATGTAGTGACGAACTGTGTTAACTGACAGTGGTTTTCTGAAGTGTTCCTCAGCCCACACAGGATCAAAGGTCACAGGCATTCACTGTTGGTTTTTGGCCTTGCTGCTTACGTGTAGAAAGTTCTCCAGATTCTCTGAATATTCTGATTATATTATGGACTGCAGATGATAGAATCCCTAAATTTCTTGCAATTGAATGTTGAGAAACATTGTTCTTAAACTGTTGGACTATTTTTTTCACACAGTTGTTCACAAAGTGGTGATCCTCGCCCCGTCTTTGCTTGTGAATGGCTGAGCCTTTTGGGGATGCTCCTTTTATACCCAATCATGACACTCACAATTAGTGTCCTTAGTTCCCTAATGCGTATTGAGTGTTGTTAGAAGGAAAGGTGATGTAACACAGTGGTAAACATACCACTGTCCCAACTTTTTTGAAACGTGTTGCAGGCATCCATTTCAAAAGGAGCAAATATTTGCACAAAAACAATAAAGTTTATCAGTTTGAACATTAAATATCTTGTCTTTGCGGTGTATTCAACTGAATATAGGTTGAAGAGTATTTGCAAATCATTGTATTCTGTTTTTATTTACATTTCACACATCGTCCCAACTTCATTGTACTTGGGGTTTTAAAAGAGATAAAAATCTAAAAGCTGTAAACCTGCTGTAAACCTAACATATAACTTTTTTCCTCAAATCAACAATAAACAATGTCTGAATCTGCTAAAATTTGTGTTCTTGAATGTCTTCCTCATTACTACTATCAGAGTTTTCCTCCATATCACTATCAGATGACTTGTCCTCTGTAAACATTACATTTGGGAGTCCATTCCTCATCTTCTTCCTCATCTGACTGCTCCATGTCACTCACATTCACATCCAGAATCATCTTCAATACATCATGAACACTGAACTTTTTTGCCATCTGAAAAAAAAAAAAGAAAGAAAACACACCACAAAAAAAAAAAAAAAAAATTTTGTATTTCTTCTCAGAAATATTGTTTGCATTGTTTATGGAATGGATTGTTGAATGCATAAGCTTAAAATTCAATAAAATTGTGACTGACAGATTTGAAAATATATTACGTCTAATACCCGCTGTATCAAATTTGATACACACATTCTCAACACGATATAACTCAAAATGAAAATATCAATCCTTTCAATCCTCTAATTTAGTAATAATATGACTGAAAAACCACACGTGGATCACTTGTGGCAGGCAGCCATTTTGGATGTCTCATCTGAAGGCCCTCTGATGCATAAGATACTGACATCTGGTGGTTTGCCTGTAGACTACAAGCATCTCATTGTATACTAGTTCACTCTGGGGTAGCTTTCATCCAAATCTCTCCCATCCAACTTTCTCCATCAGCATGACCATTAACAGTGTAGTTCCCCAGTAGAACTAAGCAGTCTCGAGCAGGGACCTTTTCCAGGATCACTCTAAAAGTCTCCAAGAAGACTGGATACTCTGAACTGCTGTTTGGTGAATATGCACAAACAACACTCAAATTATTCTCTGTCACACAAAGTGTCACTGAAGCAGCCCTCTCATTGACTGGGAGACACTCCAAAATAAAGATACTCGGCTGGGGACTCAACTGTATCCCCAGACCTGCCCATCACCTCTCACACTGAAGTCCAGCTCCTCTTCAGCAGATCAGAGGTCATGCGTATGGAGAGGAACCCAACTATGTTGAGTTTGTATCACTTAGCCTGCTGCCATCTAAGAGGGGTGATGTTCCACTTTCTAAGAGTCAAGTACCATAACAGAATGTCAATTTGTATGGGTTTTTGCCACTACACAGTTCCTGTAGAACAGTAAACCAGGCCCTTTTTTCTCTCCTTGTGAGTGGTGAGCCCACATGGAGGTGAAAATCCGTCGTTTCTTAGGGCTAAGCCTGACTGAGCCCGATGGCTGTAGACCTGGCAACCAGGCACTTGCTTGTAAACACCCCCCGCCCCAAACCCCATTCTTTACTCAAACTCTAAACTTGTGTAATTTGTAAATTTAACTTATGCAGGAGATTTAGTTGAGTAATACCTTATATTTAGTTAACTAAAAATCAGCTAAAACTAAAGCATTTCAAATGACTAAATTATGATTAAAACTAAATGCGTTTTTTGTTGTTTTGTCAAGACTGTGATGAAAACTAAACCAAAATATGCTGTCAAAATTAAACCTTAAAAATTGGCCAAGCTTTTTAAATGTTATCTTGCCAAGTCTGACACTCTCTGTATTGCATTCATGAATGCACCTGTTAATTGTCAGTGATATGTATGCCTAATTCCTCTAGAGTGTTCTTGACTTGGCTAGAAGTTGTGACTGGTGTTTCTCTTCACCCAGGACAGAATTCTAACCTCACCCACTTTCATTGTATTCCACATTCCTGCAGGCCTTTCAGTGTTTCTTAGTTCACCAGTGCATTCCTTCTTTTTAAGACTATCCCAAATTGTTAATTTGGTCGCTCCTAAAACTTTGTGCTGTCTGTCTAATAAGTTTAATTGTTTATTTTTTTATACCCTAATTATGGCCTCCTTCACTTGCCTCAGCACCTTTTTGTACCTTCTATTGAGGCTTTCAAACAATGATTTGTTCACGAATCAACTGCCCAATTTGTTATGCCCTCTAAAAAAATGAGGGAATATGGACAAGAATATATGTAATTCCTAAATGGTTTGTGCAATAGTTTTGCTAAATTCCATTGAATTAAAGGTGAAAGACTTCTTTACAAGCACATCTTTGTTGCTTCATTCTGGCGGTGTACCATATAGGCCCTGAGGTTCTTTGGTGCTTATCTCCAAGTGCATGAGAGTCTTCAACTCCCCCTGGATGGGGTGCCGGTCTGACGCAAGTTACTTCCCCACCTAAGCCAGTGCATAGTTACAGCTGGGGGTGTAAGACTGTGTACATTGAGTGTCTTTTCCAAGGACACAGACATGTAACATTAGCAGAATTTGAATCCAGGCCTACAAATTGCCAGGCCAGTTCCTTATCCACTCAGCTACCTACTCGACATTGTGTTGGTGTGCAGAGACAAAATTACAAAAACTATCACTATCCATATATTTATGTACTTGACTACAGCTTAAATTGAGCTTGCTTGTTTATTTATTTCATTTCCAAATCCTCAGACTGGCAGACGCCAAATGTTACTGCCACTTGGTTTATGGTTACATATCTTTCTATATTAGATTGTTTTTCTTTTAATAAAAAATGTCACAATGGATGACTGAATGACTGGTAGTTCATTAAATGCTGGATTCACTCCTTTGTTGGTTTCAGGTATTATCTCACTGTGCTGCAACAGCATGCAAACAGCAATTCTGAGGGAAATCTCTTCACTCACATAGCATTGCAAGCGTTGTGCCAGGTTTTGAGCTGTTCAAAGTTGGCGAGGCGATGGTCCTCTCAGTATGCTCGTAGAGCTGTTGCTGGTGTCGTGTGACCCTCTGAATGTACTCACTGGGACTCCTAACATGATTTATTCATGAGAGAACTGTGGGAGGTGTGGGCTACACTCACAAGCAGGTAGGGAGCACACCAAAATAGTGGAGATGATTGGAGAGGAACAACCACTTCAGGAAATGGCTGAGATGCTGTCGGCCTGGCTACAGCTGCAGTGGGCTGGAGGTCTCCTGTTCGAGTTTTCTGGACTTATGCATTTAATGTTTATTTTTTTCTCTTCTTTTTATTGAGAAACACAAGTCTGCAGGAGCAGAGCGCACACATAGTGGTGTTTTAGTTATTTATTTATTTTTAATTATTACTGGGAGCTCTCTCTCTCTCTCTCTCTCTCTCTCTCTCGGTCTCTCTCTGGACTTGCGGTGGGATTTTTTTGATGTGCTCGCTGCAAGGATAACACATGATCATTTTGGAAAAATGAAGTCATGCTTTCATTAAATGGCACACTCTCTTCAAATCCAGGTCTCCCAGAGCATGGATATGTGTCTTTAAACTGGAAAAATCTTTCTGCCAAATGCTGTGCTGTGGAAATGTGACATCATCTGCCCATCAGAGCCAAATTGCAGGAGTGATCTATGCTAATTGAATGTGCAAATCCACCTTGGATCTGCTGTGGAGACCCCAAGTGAAAAAACATGGGAACAACCAAAGGAACTTGCAACGTTATTGCTGAATAAATCAAATCACATCCCCAAAATGCTGCTTGACATCGGCGCATCACAGAGATAAAGCTTGTCTAGTGCATGGATAAGTGCTGTGCACAGATTTCGGAGCTGAGCACAAAAGGATCATATAAGCCGGGATTGTATACTGGGGGAGAGGATGGTAGATCCAGCAGGGACATCATTCTGCAAGTCGGTGAGTGCACGATCCACGCTTTTCTTCCCGTTGTCTCCCTCACCAGTGTGGAGCTACGCTAGACGTCATTATTAATTTATTATTACTGTAGTATTTATTTTATTTTGCCATTACTGGGTACAGTGGGGGAATTTCCACAATCTATTCACATGGATAATAACAGCTGAAACACTTTGTGGGCAAATATGTTATCGTTTCAGCTGCGAATAGCCACTTCAATAACGTACAAACTGTGAAACTGTCACTTGTTCACGACTGCTCTCCAACAGTCGCAGTCCAGTGAGATACCACCTTTACTGAAGCAGAGTTGGATATAGCTGAAGCAGTCTTAAATACAGCCATATATTTATATGGCTAAGTGGTTAAGTGTACTTCTTTGCAATGTGGCACGTTCCCGTTTCAGGACTGCTCCTAGCCATTCTCCATGAAATATGGAGTTATGTCAGAAAGGACATCTGGCGTAAAACTTGTGCCAAATCAACCTACAGATCCACGTTGGATCTGCTGTGGTGATCCGGAGTGAAAACCAGGGAGAAGATAAAAACAAGGGAGAAGGTGTATATATGTGTGTATATATGTGTGTGTGTGTGTATATATATATATATATATATATATATATATATATATATATATATATATATATATATATATATAAAACAGCAAGAATCTACTCATTGTAAACCAGACCTCATGAGATACAAGAAAAAACAGGGCTGACAAATCATACACTTTTCCTATCAATTTTACTGCCCTGGACATTGTAGCAATAAAATTGGGGGGATATAGATCTTAGAACAGTGCGATACAAAAAAAAGACATTGAAAATACCAGGCTTTTTATCGCCCTGCTTTTCATCCAATCAGGAGCCCTGATTTCTCACCCCCCACCAATGACACACCCCCATTTTGTGGTACCCTGGTGACAAGTGCAGGATCCTGATACAGGATCCAGATCATTTCATTCAACTAAGTTGTCTGATCAAGATGAGAGCATTTTAGCCTCCCTAGCAGGGAGAATTCTCCAACTTGAGTTGTGAGACACCAAGACGTTAGTGAAGAGGACACTCATGACTATAGAGAGACATAAGAACAAGAACACCACCATGAAAATGGAGAGTGAACTTGTTCATTGAATGGCTGAGGGGAACCTAGAAGGAGGAGAGGGCTCCTTGTTCTTTCTCCGGTGGAACTTGACAAATGGAATTGATGATAATTATATGGATGGTGTTCTTTATTTTTGTTGTAATATGTGATAAATATCTTATTATATGCCTGTTTATGTATCACACCATGCATACACACACACACAGACACACACACATATATATACACACACCAAAATTTCTGCAATTTACTTTGTTGCAACAGGAGACATTATATTGAGCTCACAGAAGACTGCTGGAGCATCTCTGCTTGGCCTTTTTAAATGAGTAGTTATTGGAACAGTGCTAATGTAGACTGCAGACTGTGTTTTTCTGAAGTACATTGCTGAGTGATAGCTGTAAGCTTAAACCCTTGTGCAACTGTACAACTAAATTGTTTTTAAAGGGCAGGTGACATTGATTTTCTTTCTCTGTGCTGATTCTAAAAGCCTTCAGTTCTGAGAACATAGGCATGGTGAGTATGTGATGAAGTGTTGTGTATGTGTCTGCTGAGCGTCAGGACAATGCCAATGTAATGCATGAGGTGAGAGTGACCTCGCAGGAACTGAACCGAATTAGATTACTCTTGGCAGAGGGGCTTGAAAAGTAGGGTTAAATAATTCACCAATTACTCAGAGCTGAGTAATAGCTTATAGAGCAGGGGTGGGCAATCATGTGCCATAAAGGGCCGAGACACTGCAGGTTTTCCGTGCAACCAGTCACCTCAGCAGGTGATTTCATTAATGATCAGGTGTCTCAGCAGGTGATTTCATTGACAACCAGGTGTTTATGTTCAGAGGAGAAGCTCATCAGCAACCCTCCTGCTGAGGTGAATGGTTGCATGGAAAACCTGCAGTGTCTCGGCCCTCGATGCCCACCCCTGTTATAGAGGGATTAACTGCATTTACTGGCATGTAAAGCTGTCATCAGCATAGCAGTGGATAGTAATTCCAAAGCATCTCAGTATCTGTGCAAGAGGTGCAATGTAATGAGAGAATAGCAGAGGAACCTCTGGCACCATGTGTCTCCTTAATTTGTACAGATTGCATTGTTACAGATGGCTTTGTTATTATTTTTCTGCCTCTAATGATATTGACTCTTTGCTGACCTGTTTAAATCTCCTCTGGAAATACGATATACAGCCATAACCCCATGCACTGTTAAACTGAACACTCCATTTTAATAGAATAATTAAGTTAATGTAACTCAAACTTTGAAAAAAGTTATAGTCACTCATTTCCATTCATTAAGCTAACTCAAAAATGAATTATTGTCATAACAACTCAGTTCTTTAATTGCATTTAAGGTTTTGGAGCATTTAAGTGTTGGTGATGTATTTCCAGTGCATTCCATTCACTCATTTTAATTGAGTTTATGTAGCGGAGTTAAGTTGGCAAACTCATGATTCAAGGCAATCGGTTTCCTCAAATGGTTTGAGTTAAACTAACTCACTGACTTTTACAGTGTGAAATACATGCTGTAGTCTTCAGAAGAAGACAGTTTTTCGATTCAGATGTTAACTTTGTAAAGTATTATCACCGCAGACATTAGCACCACACAGTACCATTGTGAGCACATGGCGTTGTCAGTGGCAACTGTAATCGGCAGGGATCTGGTGATAATCTTCTGACCATAGACTTTGTACAGTGAGGAAAATAAGTATTTGAACATCCTGCGATTTTGGAAGTTCTCCCACTTAGAAATCATGGAGGGGTCTGAAATTTTCCTCTTAGGTGCATGTTCACTGTGAGAGACATAATCTAAAAAAAAAAGAAATCTAGAAATAACAATGTATGATTTTTTTTATAATTTATTTGTATGTTACTGCTGCAAATAAGTATTTGAACACCTGTGAAAATCAATGTTAATATTTGGTACAGTAGCCTTTGTTTGCAATTACAGAGGTCAAACGTTTCCTGTAGTTTTTCACCAGGTTTTCACACACTCCAGCAGGGATTTTGGTCCATTCCTCCATACAGATCTTCTCCAAATCTTTCAGGTTTGGAGTTTCAGCTCCCTCCAATGATTTTCTATTGAGTTCAGGTCTGGAGACTGGCCAGGCCACTCCAGGACCTTGAAATGCTTCTTACGGAGCCCCTCCTTACTTGCCCTGGCTGTGTGTTTGGGTCATTGTCATGCTGGAAGACCCAGCCGTGACCCATCTTCAATGCTCTTACTGAGGGAAGGAGGTTGTTTGCCTGAATCTCTCAATACATGACCCCATCCATCCTCCCTTCAATATGCTGCAGTCGTCCTGTCCCTTTTGCAGAAGAGCACCCCCAGAGTATGATGTTTCCACCCCATGCTTCACGGTTGGGATGGTTTTCTCATCCTCTAAACATGGTAAGTAGAGTTGATTCCAAAAAACTCTATTCTGGTCTCATCTGACCACATGACCTTCTCCCATGCCTCCTCTGGATCATTCAGATGGTCACTGGTGAACTTCAAATGGGCCTGGACATATGCTGGCTTGAGCAGGGGGACCTTGCTGCCCTGCAGGATTTTAAACCACGACAGCATCATGTGTTACTAATGTAATATTTGTGACTGTGGTCCCAGCTCTCTTCAGGTCATTGAGCAGGTCCTCCTGTGTAGTTCTGAACTTTCTCAGAATCATCCTTACCCCACAAAGTGAGATCTTGCATGGAATCCCAGACAGAGGGAGATTGACACTCATCTTGTGTTTCTTCCACTTTCTAATAAATAATCATAACAGTTGTTGTCTTCTACCAAGCTGCTTGCCTGTTGTCCTGTAGTCCATCCCAGCCTTGTGCAGGTCTACAATTTTGTCCCCGGTGTCCTTAGACAGCTCTTTGGTCTTGGCTGTGGTGGACAGGTTGGAGTGTGATTGACTGAGTGTGTGAACAGGTGTCTTTTATACAGGTAACAGATTCAAACAGGTGCAATTAATACAGGTAAAGAGTGCAGAATAAGAGGGCTTCTTAAAGAAAAATTAACAGGTCTGTGTGAGCCAGAATTCTTGGTGGCTGGTAGATGTTCAAATACTTATTTGCAGCAGTAACATACAAATAAATTATTTAAAAAAAATCATACATGGTGATTTCCGGATTTGTTTCTTTTAGATTATGTCTCTCACAGTGGACATGCACCTAAGATGAAAATTTCAGACCCCTCCATGATTTCTAAGTGGGAGAACTTGCAAGATCGCAGGGTGTTCAAATACTTATTTTCCTCACTGTATATACTGGAGAAAGCCAATGTGATGTCATCCATAGGTTTTCCATAATGATTCAGAACAGCCAAAATGTCTAGGCGTTGCTATGTTGAGAGCCCCATCTGGACGATTGATGAAGTCATATGCGTATAAAGGGGCAGAATGTGGGTGCCTTAGAGTGTGATGAAAAGATCCTGAACTCTCTTTGAGTCTGAGCCACCAGCTAACAGGCTTGCATCACTTTGGGTGTTTATTAAATCATATTTTGGACACTGCGTGATGGTTCTCCTCACAATTTGCATTGGTGTGGACATTAAAAGTTAAGGGCCACTTATTTTCTCAGTTATGCATTAAGTGCACCTAACGGATTAGACTGCCAACAGTTGTTAAAAGTGCTAACACCATTAGCATACAACTTTAAATAAGATAAGAAATTCACTCAGTGTGAATATTCTAACAAAGGCATCTTAGTTGATCCACAAGGTCGTTTCACCACAAAGCAACCCATATTATTCCAGGAATTTGTAATAAAATACTCCAATTAACAGCCTCCACAACAGCGAATGGCTGCCTTATCTCGTGTACTCTGAGTTATGGTCAGACACTACAGGAGGAGTCATCCCTGGGCCCAGTCACTGTCACTCAAGTCAGCCACGCCCACAATTATACAGACATTAATGACTTCAAATGTCCTAAACTAAGACGTTAGAAAAAAATTCACCCCATACAGTTGTCATGGAGACAGAAACTATTTATAGAGACCAAAACCATTTTTGTACCAGGCTGTAAACATGTTTATTTCTGCTCTTAAGTTGAAAATTTTAGCATGGAGTCCTATGGCAATGAGCACTGTCTTAGAGTCTGCCTCAAGTGGCCAGTCAAGGAACTGCAATACGTTTTACTTGCAGAAAGGTGTCAAAATACACCATTAACGTTTGCCGCTTGCTTGTGACACAACGTAGTATTGCTGCGGACAATCAGGCCTGATTACCTCATAAGAGGTCTGTTAGAAAACAATCCGACCTTTTTATTTTTTGCACAAACTATATGGATTTGAATCGTGCGCTTGCATCAGCCAAGTTTGAACCTTTGTGCGCATGCGTAAGTTTTTTCATGCCTGTCGGTTGCGTCATTTGCCTGTGAGCACGCTTTGAGTGAGCAGTGGTCCAGCCCCCTCATCGGATTTTTATTGTGAGGAAAATGTCTGAACGATTTGGAGCTTTGCTGCATCAAATTTTTCCAGAAACTGTGAGAGACGGCCGGGTGGAAACCATTCAGAAGATTCAGACAGCTTTCAAGGATGATTCTATGGGGATCACACAGATTAAGGAGTGTTACAACCGGTTTAAAGATGGCGCACAATGGTGGAGGGCGCGCCGCACTCCGAGCGGCGATTGACAGGCTGAAAGGAACAGATCATTTCCAAACTGAACGCTGTGTTGATCCGGGATGTCATCTGACTACTACAGAAATGGCAGAAGAGGTGGACATACCACTTTGTCAGCACATTCCACTGTTACAGGAGTTGTTGTAATGGAAAGACGTGCGGAGGAATTCGCCACGGAGCCGCTAATAGCGCGGGACAAAAGCACCTCCGTGTTTGTCTCACAGGACATGTTACAACATGTCCTGTTACATGTTACATGTCCTGTAACATGTAACATGCCCAGCTCTTGCACCATTTGGAAGATTCAGACGGCTTTCGGTGGCTTTTCAGTCGTGTGACTATCCGAGAAATTGTGGATGAGCTGGACATGGCACAACATGTCCTGTGAGGCTTCATCGCGGCGTTGCTTTTATCCTGCGCCATTAGCGGCTCCATCCCGACGCGCAAATTCCTCTGCATGTCTTTTCATGACAAAAACTCCCGTAACAATGGAATGTGCCGAAAAAGTGGTGTGTCCACCTCTTCTGCCATTTCTGTAGTAGTCAGACGACTTGGCTGATGCAAGCCTACATGATTCAAATCCATATAGTTTTTGCAAAAAATAAAAAGGCCGGATAGTTTTCTAACAGACCTCGTATTTGGAATGCAAATGACAGTCGGGACCAAGGTCTGTAATGGGAGACCGGTTTTAGTCTTACAATGTAAAACATACATTTTTTTGGTCATTTTGAAAATTTGATGCCAAGGTTTCCTTATAATTTTGCCTTAAGTCAATAGTTGTTTCTTCCAACACCACAAAATGGAACCTTAGATAAAAATCTCAAGTTGAATGAAATAGTTTCTTAGTTTCCTTAATTTAGAAGAGTTAATCCATTCACTTTCTGTGTGTGTGTGTGTGTGTGTGTGTGAGTGTGTGTGTGTGTGTGAGTGTGTGTGAGTGAGAGAGTTTTCTCCCTTTAATGATTTTTATTTATACTCAACAAAAATATAAACGCACCACTTTTGTTTTTGCTCCCATTTTGTATGAGATGAACTCAAAGATCTAAAACTTTTTCCACATACACAACATCACCATTTCTCTCAAATATTGTTCACAAACCAGTCTAAATCTGTGATAGTGAGCACTTCTCCTTTGCTGAGATAATCCATCCCACCTCACAGGTGTGCCATACCAAGATGCTGATTAGACACCATGATTAGTGCACAGGTGTGCGTTAGACTGTCCACAATAAAAGGCCACTCTGAAAGGTGCAGTTTTGTTTTATTGGGGGGGAATACCAGTCAGTATCTGGTGTGACCACCATTTGCCTCATGCAGTGCAACACATCTCCTTCGCATAGAGTTGATCAGGTTGTCAATTGTGGCCTGTGGAATGTTGGTCCACTCCTCTTCAATGGCTGTGCGAAGTTCCGACGATGAACTGGAGTCAGGTCGAGACCCCGATGAGGACGACGAGCATGCAGATGAGCTTCCCTGAGACGGTTTCTGACAGTTTGTGCAGACATTCTTTGGTTATGCAAACCGATTGTTTCAGCAGCCCTCCGAGTGGCTGGTCTCAGACGATCTTGGAGGTGAACATGCTGGATGTGGAGGTCCTGGGCTGGTGTGGTCCTGTGGTGTTACACGTGGTCTGCAGTTGTGAGGCTGGTTGGATGTACTGCCAAATTCTCTGAAACGCCTTTGGAGACAGCTTATGGTAGAGAAATGAACATTCAGTACACAAGCAACAGCTCTGGTTGACATTCCTGCTGTCAGCATGCCAATTGCACGCTCCCTCAATTCTTGCGACATCTGTGGCATTGTGCTGTGTTTTAAAACTGCACCTTTCAGAGTGGCCTTTTATTGTGGGCAGTCTAAGGCACACCTGTGCACTAATCATGGTGTCTAATCAGCATCTTGGTATGGCACACCTGTGAGGTGGGATGGATTATCTCAGCAAAGGAGAAGTGCTCACTATCACAGATTTAGACTGGTTTGTGAACAATATTTGAGGGAAATGGTGATATTGTGTATGTGGAAAAAGTTTTAGATCTTTGAGTTCATCTCATACAAAATGGGAGCAAAAACAAAAGTGCTGCGTTTATATTTTTGTTGAGTATATTTATTTTTTTTACTTCACTGTGTGGTGTTGCACCTGAATATGCAATGTCCCTTCATAAATAAATACATTTTTTAAACTTTTGCTTTACATTTACTTTTTGTTAGCTTTTATTTTCTGGACAATTGATTAGCCTTTGGTTAAGTTATCAATGAAATATACTTTGAAATTCTCCAAAGAACTTTCAGCCTTGAATGCAAATATATTGTCAACAAAGTATTTTACAAATGGGTGTGTGTGTGTGTGGGGGGGGGGGGGGGGGGGGGTGTGCAGCAACAAACAACATACAACATGTGATGAATATAACCTCTAATATAACTAATATAAAATTTGGCACACAGCTTTACCAATTCCTAAAACACAAAAAGTCATAATTCATAGGGTTGCAACTAAATGGTGAAAAAGAATTTGTTTTGCATAGGTCAAGATGTCTGGTATTGCCTAAATGCAAAGATATTCAGTCAAAGTTAGAGAGGAGCAACAAAACCAGAAAATATTAACATTTTTTGGGTTCTCAGCTCCTTTCTGATGGTGCAGAAATTATTGCAGTGCAAATACCAAATTGAAGTTGAACATGTTCTAAATACACTTGAACTGCACACTTTAAAGTTTGTGCTGCAGATCAAGATAGGGCCCTTTCTCCTCAGCACTAAAGTCAGAAAAAAGTTTTTTTTTTTAACAAACAAAAAAGTCAAGATGTAGAAACCTCACACCACATTATATTTTGCACTACACCTATGCAGTAAACAGCAATGAGCAAATCTTTCTTAATGAAGGCGTAACATAGTTAAACATGATTTACAAACTGTAATTGCTGTCACAAAAGCAGTAGTGGCATTCAGATTTGGCTGAGCATCACTGCAGCAGGCTGAAGCAGCTTTGAGATGTGCTGTTGTGTGAATCAGCTTGCCACACTGAGTGTAATTAAATGTGGACAGAGCCTGGGCCGGTTCGGTGCAGACCTGTGCTCCATTGTGCCTTTGGATTTGCTGTAAACCTCTGAATCCTCTCCGAAGGCCCTATTAGAGCGCTCTGCCGATGCCCATTCTTTCCCATTATAACAGTCCTCCCATTCAGCCTGCTAACACACCGTGAGCTCTATCACTTTGCCAGATCCAATCACACGTTCTGCTCTTTCCCTTCTTTTATGTTTCACTCTTCCCACCTCCGCTTGCCTGTTCTGCTTTTTTCCATATGATAATATCCTTCTCTCCTCCTTCGTCTTATCCTTTTGCTTTGCTTTTTTGTCGAGCTGAAATGCAGCTTTTAAATGGAAGGATTTCCTGGTACTCGCTGCAAAAGAAGGAACACTATTTCTTTGCCCAGCACTGGGTAATGGGGAGGGAAGGTTTATTGCTGCTCCAGTTGGCTAAATTGTACAAAAGGAGACTTTTTTCTGCCAAGCAGGCAGTTTTCTGCTCTCATTGTCAGTGAAGAGCAGCAGCTCAGTGATGGACTAACTCAAAGACGACGGCTGTTATTCCCACCCCAGCACTCAAACACCAAAGATCCTCCACCAGCTCCAGACGCAGCTCTGTTCATTTGCACCGCCTTTGTTACTCTCTGTAGACCTGGTTGTCCATCCAAACAGCAGTCTAAAAGTGCTTTGCAGCTTCTGCTTTCTCAAAGAAACATCACAATATTGCGCAGTGAAGCATTTTGAAAGTTACAGTTGAAGAAATATCTGATTGTTCTGAATAAAAGACAAATCTGATTATAAAATGCCCCCCTTTTTCAAGACATATTTTTAGAACAAATAGTTTTTGAAGACCCATTTTTTAAAATAAAATCTTTATTCCCCCCCCTGAATTCAGCTGATGGCCCATCTTCTGATGTTACACTCTCACACTGTATTTATTGGCTTGACTTGACGCATTGTTCCAAGATGCCTGATTATGCTGACGCACTAAATAAATAAAATAACTCCACCACACACTAAAAACACACTCCAAGCACGGCAAATATCACACAACTTTCAAAACTGATGGTTTTCTGCTTTTTGCTCTGCACAAACCACAATTTCCACTCGCTCAGCAACCAAATTACATGGATTGGGGATCACTGTTTATGAGGTAATATACGTATTTTACACCAGTGAAAAAGAAAATTTTGTGTATATTTTTTACTTGTTTGCTGTTACAGATGGAGAAAGATGGAAGTCCCTTTCGCAAAATGTGCACACACACACACACACGAGCACAGCCACGTGGGGTCTGTGGATTGTCATCAAACCCACGTGGGGTTGGTGATTTTGATTGGTTAGAGCCTTTGTTTACCACAATGGTCATGTATCCATCTTGTGACCTGGCTATAAGACGAGCTGTAAGGTGATGATTTTACTGTGTTATACTAACAGGGGATCTACTATATTTTTGCACCACACTGTAATGAATTTGCTTGTTTGATTTGATTTCTATCATGAAAATTCAGTAAGGTATATCTTCTATTATACATTCCAAATCTAAGGTGGAACTCTACTAGCGTATACTACTAAATATCTAAAAAAGAAAAAAATTAAGGTAGAGCCCCTTAGGTGCCTGGTCTTGAGAACCAGGGAGATATTGATATATATATACAACCCCAAATCCAATGAAGTTGAGACATTGTGTAAAATGTAAATAAAAACAGAATACAATGATTTGCAAATCCTCTTCAACCTATATTCATTTGAATACACCACAAAGACAAGATATTTAATGTTCAAACTGATAAACTTTATTGTTTTTGTGCAAATATTTGCTCATTTTGAAATGGATGCCTGCAACACGTTTCAAAAAAGCTGGGACAGTGGTATGTTTACCACTGTGTTACATCACCTTTCCTTCTAACAACACTCAATAAGCTTTTGGGAACTTAGGACACTAATTGTTGAAGCTTTGTAGGTGGAATTATTTCCCATTCTTGCTTGATGTACGACTTCAGTTGTTCAACAGTCCGGGGTCTCCGTTGTCGTATTTTGCGCTTCATAATGTGACACACATTTTCAATGGGCAACAGGTCTGGACTGCAGACAGGTCAGTCTAGTACCCGCACTCTTTTACTACGAAGCCATGCTGTTGTAACAAGTGCAGAATGTAGCTTGGCATTGTCTTGCTGAAAAAACAGGGACGTCCCTGAAAAAGACATTGCTTGGATGGCAACATGTGTTGCTCCAAAACCTGGATGTACCTTTCAGCATTGATGGTGCCATCACAGATGTGTAAATTGCCCATGCCATGGGCTCTAACACACCCTCATACCATCACAGATGCTGGCTTTTGAACATTGTGCTGGTAAAAATCTGGATGGTCTTTTTCTTCTTTTGTCTGGAGGACACGATGTCCATGGTTTCCAAAAACAATTTGAAATGTGGACTCATCAGACCACAGCACACTTTTCCACTTTGTGTCTGTCCATTTCAAATGAGCTCGGGCCCGTTTCTGGATGTTGTTGATGTATGGCTTTCGCTTTGCATGGTACAGTTTTAAGTTGTACTTGTCGATGTAACGACAAACTGTGTTAACTGAGAATGGTTTTCCAAAGTGTTCCTGAGCCCACGCAGTAAGATCCTTTACACAATGATGTCAGTTTTTATTGCAGTGCTGCCTGAGAGATCGAAGGTCACGGGCATTCAGTGTTGGTTTTCGGTCTTGCTGCCTACGTGTAGAAAGTTCTCCAGATTCTCTGAATCTTGTGATTATATTATGGACTGTAGATTACAGAAACCCTAATTTCCTTGCAATTGAACACTGAGAAACATCGTTCCTAAACTGTTGGACTATTTTTTCATGCAGTTGTTCGCAAAGTGGTGATCCTCACCCCATCTTTGCTTGTGAATGGCTGAGCCATGGGGATGCTCCTTTTATACCCAATCATGACACTCACCTGTTTCCAATTAGGTGTTCTTTGAGCATTCATCAACTTTCCCAGTCTTTTGTTGCCCTGTCCCAACTTTTTTGAAATGTGTTGCAGGCATCCATTTCAAATTAGCAAATATCTTGTCTCTGTGGTGTATTCAATTGAATAGGTTGAAGAGGATTTGCAAATCATTGTATTCTGTTTTTATTTACATTTTACACAACGTCCCATCTTCAATGGAATTGGGGCTATATATTGAGATATTTTCATTGTGAGTTCATGGGTATAATTTAAAAAAAACTTTATTATGTATAGACTGAATTCTTTTTTTGTATTTTGATGTCATAAAAAACTTTAATGTGGACAAATGTTACACAAAGCTTTTCAAAACACTATGCATATGTGAGATTGACTTCCACTGTTATGCTGATGATGTGCAGTTACACATGACTGTTTATGTGGGAAATGCGTTATATTTCAAAACTTTTTATATGATCATTTCCTACTGGTGTGCAATGCTAAACTCATGAGATGCTAGCAAACCCGAGATCATCCTGCAGTTTATGTCTAGAAAGGTTGAATGTTAGCCACTTATGTGTAACCAGAGGATGTGTTCACATGGAAATAGAATTAGCAAAAATAACGCTCCAGAATACCATCAATCGGGACATGTTCAAAGATTCATGTGCTGCTGTTGGATTTCTACAAAACAAAATACAAAAATTTATAAAATTTACTAACAGCGTGCGTGGTGGAATTAAGGGTCCTGCTAAAGCTAGCAAATGTGTGTGTGGGGGGTGGGGTGAGTGGTGTTAATGCTATTTAATTTCACTCAAGATGGCCTGATTGGTTGCTGAAATAAAGTATGTTGGTTGCACTTCATAATTTTAAACAATAAAAAAAAAATAAATAAAGCTCATCATAGTGAAGCAATTGAAAAGTGACGCTGAACCAAGGATGTCATGGAGATGAATGAAATAATGCTTTTCATACATAGATTTGCACTGTGAGATGTTAATATTATTTTGCCGTCTTGCAGGGAGGTGGGGTTTCACAAAAATCTCCCTTTCGGGACCTTCCTTGTCTACACAAGACAGATTGAAGTACAGTTTACCTCCCCCATCCAAAATCCTATGGGTCTGATCCTCCCCTCATGTGGTGTTGGAGCTTTAACTATATCAAGTGCCTCCACTGAGTTTTGTGATTCTTGTCGTTCCCTGTTGTGGGACTCATTAAGAAATATGTAAGTCCCTTCGGCTGCCCCCTTGTTTGCACTCGGGGTATATATATTCTGAAACATGTCATTGTGCAGCTACATTTTTAATTGTTATATAACTCTAAATTAATTCACACAACCGAATAAAAGAAAAACCCTTCCACTGCTCCCTTGTTTGCACTCGGGGTCACCACAGCAAATCCAAGGTGGATCTGCATGTTGAATTGGCACAGGTTTTACGCCAGATGCCCTTCCTGATGCAACTCCACATTACATGGAGAAATGTAGCAGGGGTGGGATTTGAACCCGGAGTCTTCTGAACTGAAATCAAGCGCATTAACCACTTGGCCACCACCCCTGCAGGACTCATTAAGAAATATATCTCAAATAAATTAGAAACATTATTAGGTCACGGGCATTCAGAGGTGGTGACCAAGTGGTTAGTGTGCTTGGTTTCAGTGTGGAAGGTTCCTGGTTCAAACTCCACCCCTGCTACATTTCCCCATGTAAGTTGCGTCAGGAGGAGCATCTGGCATAAAACTTGTGCCAAATCAACATGGTAGAGAAGCTTGAATCTTCGACTGGCCGGGGTGCTTGACACAAGGACGTTTCGCTTCAAATCGCAGAAGCTTCCTCAGCTAAAATTCTTGCTCTGGTGGTCTGACTTCTGTCTTGACTCTTGTAGAGAAGAATAATCAAGAAGTCACAAAAGCTGGAGTTTTAAACCTAACCAGACCCCTCCTACAGAGAGGCAGACTGCTATAGGCTGGTGACTAAACAAAAGCTCTAATTAGCACCAGTTGTGCTCTACTTAACACCCTCCTAATGACAGGGCAGCTGTCCCTCTCCTGATGGCTCCCTTGACGACTCTGCTGATGACGTGAATGACTCATTACCATGAACAAAAGACTGAAACTGCTTTGATCTGAATACCACATTGTAAACAGGGGATAAAGCGTGTCTCAGACCCCCTCCCTGGTTAAGGCTGGGTTTCAAACGTTTTACAAAGAATGCCTCCTTGACCCCTCTCTCAAACCATTTCTTCTCTCTGGCTAATATTTTAACTTTCTTGTCCTCAAACGTGTGGTTAGTGTCTTTAAGGTGGAGATGAACTGCAGACTGAGGTCCACTGGCGCCCTCTCTGCGGCGCTGGTATAGCCTTTTGTGTAAAGGTTGCTTAGTCTCACCTATGTAGTGTTTATTACAGTTTTCCTGACATCTGATAGAATACACTGCATTGCTCTGTTTGTAACTAGGGATCCTGTCCTTAGGGTGAACTAATTTCTGTCTCAAGGTGTTAACCGGTTTAAAGTAAACTGGGATTTTTGTGCTGTCTGAAGATCCTCTGTAGTTTTTCCCCTACTCCTGCTAAATAAGGGAGAGACACTCCTCTTCTTCTTGTCTCCGTCTCCTGTCCATCTGGTCTCTTTGTTCTCTGGGACTTCTGCACTTTGTCCAGGGACCATCGTGGGTACCCACATACTGGGGCTTTCCGGACAAGTTGTTGTTCTTTAGCCCTTCCCTCTGCAGTTGTGGGCACCTGTAGGGCTCTGTGTTGAAGCGTCCTGATCACCCCGAGCTTGTGTTCAAGGGGGTGGTTTGAGCCAAAGAGCAGATATTGGTCAGTGTGAGTTGGTTTTCTGTAAACTCCTGTCTGGAGCTGCCTGTTCTCTCCAATCATAACATCACAGTCCAAGAAGGCTAAATGGTTGTTTCTGGCATCCTCACGTGTGAACTTGATATTGGCATCCACCAAGTTGATGTGTTCTGTAAAGTCCTCAACTTCCTGTTGCTTGATTTTAACCCATGTGTCATCAACATATCTGAACCAGTGACTGGGAGAGATGCCCGTGAAAGACGTCAAGGCTGTCTTCTCCACTCGCTCCATGTACAGATTGGCCACAATGGGGGATACCGGAGACCCCATCGCACAACCACAAATCTGTCTGTAGTAATTCCCCCTAAACAGGAAATATCTGGTGTTAAGACAGATCTCCAAGAGTTGGCAGATGTGGTCTGGTGTGAGTTTGGTCCTTTCAAGTAGAGACACATCCTCCAGCAGTCTTTGCCTCACAGCTGAGACGGCCTCAGCAGTGGGGATGCAGGTGAACAACGAAGTCACATCAAATGACACGATTGCTCCAGCTGCAGGTCCTTGATCTTGTTCACAAAATCTTGTGTGTTCTCCACATGGTGTTCTGAGTTACCCACTAGAGGAGCCAAAATCCACTTGAGGTGCTTGGCCAAATTGTACGTGATGGAATCTGTGCTATATACAATAGGCCTGAGTGGCACGTCCTGTTTGTGGATTTTGGGCAGTCCATAGATGCACGGAGTGGCGTCCCCAGGGTACAGTCTGTAGTATGTCTGCCTGTCAGTGAGTCCCTCTTTCTCCAGGTTTTGGAGGTAGCTAATGATTTTCTTCTTATAGCCACTTGTGGGGTCTCTCTTCAGACGTTCATATGTATTGGAGTCACTGAGCAAGTTGTTGATCTTGGCCTCATAGTCTGATGTGTTCAGGACCACCGTGCATCTGCCTTTATCCGCTGGCAGGATAAGAATGCTTTGGTCCTTTTTCAACATGCAGCTTCAACCTTGGATATGCTGTGACAAATCCAAGTGAAAACAAGGTAGCAGCGGAAGGGTTTTACTTTTATTAGGCAGTGTGTATTAATTTAGAGTTTCAGTAAATAATTAAAATGTAGATGCACAAAGACATTTCATAATATATATCAATAACATGCCATATCTAAAGGACAACTGCATCGACATGCAATAGTAAGTTCTGTTGACATTTGTTCACTCGGGGTTTCCACAGCAGATGTGAGGTGGATTTAAATGCTGATTTGGCACAGGTTTAGCTGTCTGATGCCCTTCCTGACACAACATTGCATTACATGGAGATTGGGTATAGATAGGCTTGAACAGTGGACCTCCTGCTGTGGAAAGCAGTGCAATCACTACTTGGGCACCACACCAACCTATAATAAATAGAACAGAATAGAAACTTTGTCTTTGCACTTACATACATACAACAAAACATGTCCTCTGCAGTTAACCCATCCTAATTTCAGTTCAACACAATCTAACCACTAGGAGCAGTGGGCAGCCACAGTCCGGCGCCCGGGGACCAACTCCAGAAGTAGAGACACTGCCTTGGTCAGGGGCAGAGAAAGGAGCAAACCCTAAATAAGTATGTTTTGATTGTGGGAGGAAACCGGAGTGTCTGGAGGAAACCCACACAGACCCAGGGAGAACATGCACAGTGCACACAGAAAGGCCAGGAATCGATCCCACAACCTTCTTGCTGTGAAAGTTGAAATGTGTGAAAATCACTCATGCACACCTCTTAGTGTGCATGGTACTTGAATGAGACACATTGTTTGGACCTGTGAATTTGAGAGGGAGCGAAGCCTACTAACTACTAATGTGCATTATTGTGCATTGTGGGAGGTGATGGTCTAGTGCTTAAGTGTTGGGTTTGAGACCAGAGGGTCCTCGCTTCAAACCCCGGTCTCACCGGAAAATCACTAAGGGCTCTTGGGCAAGGTCCTTAATCCCAAAGTTGCTCCTGCAAAGTAAATTTTGCAGAGTAAAATATACTCTGCCAGGAAAACATTTGGTCCCAGTCCAAATAGAGTTAAATATCTCTATCACAGTGCTAAATCAATTCCATCACAGGGTAAAATCAACTCTGTCATGCTGTGAATGACTCTTATTGGAGCTGAAAAATATGATTTGACAAGACGGTAGAGCTGATTTTACTCTATAATAGACTGTATTTTACTCTGTTTGGACTGGGACCAAATGTTATCCTGGCAGAGTATATTTTACTCTGCAAAATGTACTATGTGGTGTGTAGTCAGCGCAGCACCCTGACATCAGCGTGTCAGTGTGTCTGTGTGAATAGGTGGATGTAAGGCATCATTGTAAAGTGCTTTGAGCTTCTGATTCAGACTGAAAAGCGCTATATAAATGCAGTCCATTTACCATTTCCTGGTTTACAACACGAGATTGAGAATACGGCCACTGGACGTATTGGTTGCATTCTTTGTTAAATTACTTGCTGAAATCCTGACATCACAAATTCCTGGAGCAGCTGTATATACATGCTGTTCCTATTATTGGTCATCAAGAGCTACATCTGAAAACAAGAAGTGCCCAAAGACTTTTTGTCAGCACTTCCTGGCCTTATTGCAAACCTAAATTTTATACATTCCATCCACATCCAAGTTTAATTTACATATAAGTTACATCATTTAAACTAGACTGCATTTCCTTCAGAAAGTAAGAATTGTTGCCAGAGGGCATGTCTGAACATTTGAGCAGAAGTTCATTGGCCTGTGGCAGTGGTCACCCCCCCGCCCCGTTCTGAGAAGAGCAGGAAGACCTGGAAACATGCAGAACAGGCACACATAAGCAGCCAAATTGATCGGGACTGTCCGTAACTAAGACTGCTCAATTTTTCTGCAATTGCAAATTGATGTAATTGGCTAAGGAGAACAAATATAAGGTGTGGAGCTGGGCTTCCCAAAAATGCTCTCAGAGGGCACCTGCCCTGGATGTTTTTTTCACTCTCCCTGCTCCACCCACAGCTAATTAACTCTGACCGGTGTGCTCAGGCAACACGGAGCTGTAGGAACACCAGAATGAAATAATGGATTGTGGACAGAGCAGGTAGACATGAAAACATGCAGGGGAGGTGCCCTCCAGGAATAGATTTAGGCAGGCCTGTACTTAAAGGCTCCAAAATTACTGTCATGAACAAACCCTAGGTATTCTTTTAAGTTTTTAAAATATATATCTCTGAAGCTGAAATGTAAATTCCAATGTTTTTTTCAAAGCATGTACCATGTTTTTCTTAATGGAAATTAAAGTTTGTTAGGTCAGCCTTAAAATATGATGTCAAGACTTGCATAATATTTTACATTGACAGCTTGTTTGTGTAACAACACAGAATGTTAGAATAAAAATTTCAAGTTGAGTGAAGCAGTTTTTTATTATAGTTTATTTGAATATGGAATTGAATCAGCTTCCTTAGTAGTTTCAGGTACATTTTATCCATATGTCACCTGTCTCTCTGATATATATATATATATATATATATATATATATATATATATATATATATATATATATATATATATATATATATATATATATATATATATATTTATTTTATTATTTTTTTTTTTTTGTTAAAAAAATGAGCTTATTCCACTGTCATATTAAAAGTATTTTATTACAAATTGCTGGCAAAGATATGTGCAGGCAAGCAAGGTGTACTTGCACTTTGAACCCACTTGTATAAGATACGCCTATCAGAACCTGAGACACGATAGTGCTGGACACAAATGCTGGACTCTAACTCAGGGGTCAGCGTTCAAAGGTCTTTACTGAGGAGACATGCGTGTTTCGGTACACAAACAGGCAGTCAGCAAACAGCAACAGTAACCAAATCATTAGGCAAAAGGCAGAAAGCAAAAAACAGCCAGGGAGTTCAAAAACACAGCAAGGCAGTCAAAACAAAAGCTCAAAAGACTGGTTGGAAACAAAGGCACAAGGCACAATGATCTGGCGGGGTAGGAGGAGGAAAGAGAGACTTAAAATACACGGAGTAATGAGCCAATGATGAGGAACAGGTGTGAAGGAAAGATTCAGAGGAGGGCGTGGAAAGCAGAAGGGAACCACCCACCACAACCAAGCACCCAGGTGACAGAGAAGAAAATGCAACAAAAAACCCCACGCAGAAAAGTAACAGAGAAAACATTATACCAAAACAACACTCATACAAATCTAGACAACAGAAATACCAATCCTGACAACACCGGACACTTTTTGCTACACGATACAACACAGGACCAAGTTTTTGGTGGTCTAAGGCTCGTCCAATATAACTTTTCTGAATCCAATATTTCTTTATGTTGGACAACTTGCCATCCATCAATTGTTATGTTCTCCACCCCCTTCCCAAATTAAGTAAACAGCAAAGAGTCAAGTAAATTAGATCAATTTATTTTGTTGTGAACAGCATATGATTGATTCTGATGTGATGAATGCTTCTAAAATGTCAGTAGCGTGCTTATCTACGTTCTTAGTGTTTTTGGCATCCTTGGAGTTCAATATTTCCACCAGTTCCTCCTCTGTGAACTCAGCAAACCTCGCTGGCAGACAATTTTCTGCTGTTGTTGACATGTTTGTTGCCATTTTTTCAACCAGCATCTGTCAGCTAGTTCTTGACTTTCATATGCCACGCTCTGATTGGCTAGCTGTTGGCAGTAAGCTCTAGCGCTATTGGTCAGTGGGAACCGATCCAATATAACTTTTGGTCCTAGCCTTTTTGGATCCTTTTGGATCCAACATAACTTTCTGGCTCCACACATGCCAAAATACAGGTAAATGATGGACAGAAAGGCTAAGCTGTGATAGGCTATTGCAATCTGAGTGGAGAACATATATATATATATATATATATATATATATATATATATCAAATCAAATCAAATCAAATCAATTTTATTTATATAGCACCAAATCACAACAAACAGTTGCCCCAAGGCACTTTATATTGTAATGCAAAGCCATACAATAATTACGGAAAAACCCCAGTGGTCAAAACGACCCCCTGTGAGCAAGCACTTGGTGACAGTGGGAAGAAAAAACTCCCTTTTAACAGGAAGAAACCTCCAGCAGAACCAGGCTCAGGGAGGGGCAGTCTTCTGCTGGGACTGGTTGGGGCTGAGGGGAGAGAATCAGGAAAAAGACATGCTGTGGAGGGGAGCAGAGATCAATCACTAATGATTAAAAGCAGAGTGGTGCATACAGAGCAAAAAGAGAAAGAAACACTCAGTGCATCATGGGAATCCCCCAGCAGTCTAATTCTATAGCAGCATAACTAAGGGATGGTTCAGGGTCACCTGATCCAGCCCTAACTATAAGCTTTAGCAAAAAGGAAAGTTTTAAGCCTAATCTTAAAAGTAGAGAGGGTGTCTGTCTCCCTGATCTGAATTGGGAGCTGGTTCCACAGGAGAGGAGCCTGAAAGCTGAAGGCTCTGCCTCCCATTCTACTCTTACAAACCCTAGGAACTACAAGTAAGCCTGCTGTCTGAGAGCGAAGCGCTCTATTGGGGTGATATTGTACTATGAGGTCCCTAAGATAAGATGGGACCTGATTATTCAAAACCTTATAAGTAAGAAGAAGAATTTTAAATTCTATTCTGGAATTAACAGGAAGCCAATGAAGAGAGGCCAATATGGGTGAAATATGCTCTCTCCTTCTAGTCCCTGTAAGTACTCTAGCTGCAGCATTTTGAATTAACTGAAGGCTTTTCAGGGAACTTTTAGGACAACCTGATAATAATGAATTACAATAGTCCAGCCTAGAGGAAATAAATGCATGAATTAGTTTTTCAGCATGACTCTGAGACAAGACCTTTCTAATTTTAGAGATATTGCGTAAATGCAAAAAAGCAGTCCTACATATTTGTTTAATATGCACATTGAATGACATATCCTGATGAAAAATGACTCCAAGATTTCTCACAGTATTACTAGAGGTCAGGGTAATGCCATCCAGAGTAAGGATCTGGTTAGACACCATGTTTCTAAGATTTGTGGGGCCAAGTACAATAACTTCAGTTTTATCTGAGTTTAAAAGCAGGAAATTAGAGGTCATCCATGTCTTTATGTCTGTAAGACATTCCTGCAGGTTAGCTAATTGGAGTGTGTCTTCTGGCTTCATGGATAGATAAAGCTGAGTATCATCTGCGTAACAATGAAAATTTAAGCAATGCTGTCTAATAATACTGCCTAAGGGAAGCATGTATAAAGTGAATAAAATTGGTCCTAGCACGGAACCTTGTGGAACGCCATAATTAACCTTAGTCTGTGAAGAAGATTTCCCATTTACATGAACAAATTGTAATCTATTAGATAAATATGATTCAAACCACTGCAGCGCAGTGCCTTTAATACCTATGGCATGCTCTAATCTCTGTAATAAAATTGTATGGTCAACAGTATCAAAAGCATCACTGAGGTCTAACAGAACAAGCACAGAGATGAGTCCATTGTCTGAGGCCATAAGAAGATCATTTGTAACCTTCACTAATGCTGTTTCTGTACTATGATGAATTCTAAAACCTGACTGAAACTCTTCAAATAGACCATTCCTCTGCAGATGATCAGTTAGCTGTTTTACAACTACCTTTTCAAGAATTTTTTGAGAGAAAAGGAAGGTTGGAGATTGGCCTATAATTAGCTAAGATAGCTGTGTCAAGTGATGGCTTTTTAAGTAATGGTTTAATTACTGCCACCTTAAAAGCCTGTGGTACATAGCCAACTAATAAAGATAGATTGATCATATTTAAGATCGAAGCATTAATTAATGGTAGGGCTTCCTTGAGCAGCCTGGTAGGAATGGGGTCTAATAGACATGTTGAAGGTTTGGAGGAAGTAACTAATGAAAATAACTCAGACAGAACAATCGGAGAGAAAGAGTCTAACCAAATCACTGAAAGCAGCCAAAGAGAACGATATGTCTTTGGGATGGTTATGAGTAATTTTTTTCTCTAACAGCTAAAATTTTATTAGCAAAGAAAGTCATGAAGTCATTACTAGTTAAAGTCAAAGGAATACTCGGCTCAATAGAACTCTGACTCTTTGTCAGCCTGGCTACAGTGCTGGAAAGAAACCTGGGGTTGTTCTTATTTTCTTCAATTATTGATGAGTAGTAAGATGGCCTAGCTTTACGGAGGGCTTTTTTATAGAGCAACAGACTCTTTTTCCAGGCTAAGTGAAGATCTTCTAAATTAGTGAGACGCCAATTCCTCTTCAACTTACGGGTTATCTGCTTTAAGCTGCGAGTTTGTGAGTTATACCACATAGTCAGGCACTTCTGATTTAAGGCTGTCTTTTTCAGAGGAGCTACAGCATCCAAAGTAGTCCTCAATGAGGATATAAAACTATTGACGAGATAATCTATCTCACTCACAGAGTTTAGGTAGCTACTCTGCCCTGTGTTGGTATATGGCATTGGAGAACATAAAGAAGGAATCATATCCTTAAACCTAGTTACAGCACTTTCTGAAAGACTTCTACTCTAATGAAACTTATTCCCCACTGCTGGGTAGTCCATCAGAGTAAATGTAAATGTTATTAAGAAATGATCAGACAGAAGGGGGTTTTCAGGGAATACTGTTAAGTCTTCAATTTCCATACCATAAGTCAGAACAAGATCTAAGGTATGATTAAAGTGGTGGGTGGACTCATTTACATTTTGAGCAAAGCCAATCGAGTCTAACAATAGATTAAATGCAGTGTTGAGGCTGTCATTCTCAGCATCTATGTGGATGTTAAAATCGCCCACTATAATTATCTTATCTGAGCTAAGCACTAAGTCAGATAAAAGGTCCGAAAATTCACAGAGAAACTCACAGTAACGACCAGGTGGATGATAGATAACAACAAATAAAACTGTTTTTTGGGACTTCCAATTTGGATGGACAAGACTAAGAGACAAGCTTTCAAATGAATTAAAGCTCTGTCTGGGTTTTTGATTAATTAATAAGCTGGAGTGGAAGATTGCTGCTAATCCTCCGCCTCGGCCCGTGCTTCGAGCATTCTGACAGTTAGTGTGACTCATGGGTGTTGACTCTTTAAACTAACATATTCATCCAGCTGTAACCAGGTTTCTGTAAGGCAGAATAAATCAATATGTTGATCAATTATTATATCATTTACTAACAGGGACTTAGAAGAGAGAGATCTAATGTTTAATAGATAAATTGGCCAGATTTCTAGAAATGAGAGCTGCTCCATCCAAAGTGGAATGGATGCCGTCTCTCCTAGCAAGACCAGGTTTTCCCCAGAAGCTTTGCCAATTATCTATGAAGCCCACCTCATTTTTTGGACACCACTCAGACAGCCAGCAATTCAGGGAGAACATGCGGCTAAACATGTCACTCCCGGTCCGATTGGGGAGGGGCCCAGAGAAAACTACAGAGTCCGACATTGTTTTTGCAAAGTTACACACCGATTCAATATTAATTTTAGTGACCTCCGATTGGCGTAACCGGGTGTCATTACTGCCGACGTGAATTACAATCTTACCAAATTTACGCTTAGCCTTAGCCAGCAGTTTCAAATTTCCTTCAATGTCGCCTGCTCTGACCCCCGGAAGACATTTGACTATGGTTGCTGGTGTCGCTAACTTCACATTTCTCAAAACAGAGTCGCCAATAACCAGAGTTTGTTCCTCGGCGGGTGTGTCGCCGAGTGGGGAAAAATGGTTAGAGATGTGAACGGGTTGGCGGTGTACATGGGGCTTCTGTTTAGGACTACGCTTCCTCCTCACATTCACCCAGTCGGCCTGCTTTCCCGACTGCTCGGGATCTGCCAGAGGGGAACTAACGGCGGCTAAGCTACCTTGGTCCGCACCAACTACAGGGGCCTGGCTAGCTGTAGGATTTTCCAAGATGTGGAGCCGAGTCTCCAATTCGCCCAGCCTGGCCTCCAAAGCTACGAATAAGCTACACTTATTACATGTACCATTACTGCTAAAGGAGGCTGAGGAATAACTAAACATTTCACACCCAGAGCAGAAAAGTGCGGGAGAGACAGGAGAAGCCGCCATGCTAAACCAGCTAAGAGCTAGTAGCTGCGCTAAGCTAGTGGATTCCTAAAAACGTACAAAGTGAATAATGTGTAAATAATTTAGAGGTGATTCAGCAGAGGGAGTGCTTTAGTTAAGGCACGTGAAGATTACACTGTGAAACAAATCGTTATCTAGTTAACTAGATCAATCTAACTATGCAGATTAAACAGCTAACAGATACAGCAAAACACCGCTGTGCTCCGGAACAGGAAGTGATACAATATCGCAGTGAGAGCCAACCACCAGTAGAGTATATGTATACATATATATATATATATATATATATATATGCACACTGGGTTGTGGTGGCAGTTGACCAAGCAGCTCCCCACACTTCCCTATTTCAGGCCAGCTCCTTGAACTCTTCCTGCAGGATCCCAAGGCTTTCCCACACAAGGTGGGAAACATAATCCCTCCAGCATGTCCTGGGTGTTCCCTGTACTGTACGTGTCTGGAAGATTTCCAGAGGTAGATGTCCAGGGTGCTTTCTCATCAGATTCTTGAACCACCTCAGCTCGCTCTTTTTGATGTGAAACATTTAAGCAATCATAATCAGGCAATGACGGGAATTATTTTTTTGATAAATGACTTAATTCTGCTGGATAATAATCATTTTCTGTTGGATTCATTGTTTCGTTCAACAGTTGTGTCAGTGTTATTATGCTGTTGAGATTCAAATTGGACCTGAAGGTATGGCTCTATTAGGCTGTCTGGAAAGCAATATTTTTCTCATGATCAACACTGACAACAAACATCTGCCATGTTTCACCTTTGGTGCTCACAGGATGCAAATATAATGACAGGAAAATGAGTTATTTAACTGTGGAAATAACACGTAGATCTCTGCACATGCAGACAGACAGGACTCAACACCAGACTGGCTGTCTTCACCAAGGTTTGGGATAATATTTAATTCCAAATATCCCTATCGGCCAAACCACTGGCACAACAGCCACTGGCAAGCCTTTGTGATATTTCAAATTCCCTTCGGCTGGAAATGACCACCACATGAGATTGTGCTGGTACAAGGCTTCATCCACCAAATGATAACATCCACAAACATTTTACATTTTCTTGAAACCTGAGGTAGAAAGGAGCCATGTGCTCAAAAAGAACCCTTTGATGTGTTTGGTAATTTCATATCCATGCGTAGATGCAACATTGCCAGATTGAGCATTTTTACATATTTTCATCAGCTTCTCATTAAGTTGACTGTGGCACTCAGTAGAGCATGTACTTCTGCCAAGATGAAATGGACTTTTCATCCAAAACTGTGATCCAAAATGATCCAAAACTGAGTACATTCCTCTGCCGACACTTCAAACATATTTCTGCAACTATTGCAAATAATTATCAGAATCAGGCCTGCATGGTAGAGTGGCCAGACAGAAGCCACTCCATAGTAAAAGTCACATGGCAACCCACCTGGAGTTTTAAAGGCACCTGAAGGACTCTCAGACCATGACAGTGCTCCAGAGCACTCCTGACCTCATACTGGTGTGACAGTTCATTTTTCAGCAGGACAATGACCCTCAGCACATAGCCAAGATATCAAAGGACTGGCTTCAGGACAACTCTGTGAATGTCCTCGAGTGGCCCAGCCAGAGCCCAGACTTGACTCTGATTGAACATCTCTGGAGAGATCTGAAAATGTCTGTGCACCGATGCTCTGATGCTCTCCATCCAACCTGATGGAGCTTGAGAGGTGCTGCAAAGAGGAATGGGCCAAACTGCCCAAAGATAGGTGCTTCAAGCTTGTGGCATCATATTTAAGAAGACTTGAGATTGTATTTGCTGCCAAAGGCGTGTCAACAAAGTATTGAGAAAAGGGTGTGAATAGTTATGTACACGTGATTTCTTAGTTTTTATTTTTAATAAGTTTGCAAAAAATTCAAAAAACAGTTTTCATGTTGTCATTATGGGGTGTTGTGAGTAGAATTTTGAGGAAAATTGAATTCAAAGATTCAAAGCTTTTATTGTCATATGCACAGTAAAGAAACATGTTTCCCTGTGCAATGAAATTCTTACTTTGCTTTTTACCATGCTTCAGGTTATTTGAAGTGTATACACTCTTTTATTTAAGATTCAGACTTTCACACCACTTATAGGAAAGTCGAGCACAGTAATCCCTCCACACTGCCCTTATTAGTATCTCTGAAAACTGAACTGAAGTTGCTTTCTGACTTATTTGTATAAGTCTGCTCTTTTCCTGACAACGCTGTTTTTGCACACTGTTGTTACTCATTTACTGAACTGGAAATCATGTCACATATTGCCTGTAAAGTGGTTGCTGTAGGTAGTAATACTGTAATAACTCAAAATCACCTGAAGTGAACCTGCATACATTTTCCACTGTAGATTCTGACTGTCTTGAAATTGACAACAGTTGCATGTCATTTGCAAGTATCACATTTGCAAAGGTAAGAGCAGCAGCTCACATGGATGAGGGCAACCGTATGTGCATATGTCTGAATAAAGATATTGGTTAAATTGGAATGTAAAACTAATTAAGAGCTGTCAGAACTTGTGGAATGAAAATGCTGGAGGCAAATGCTAAGCTGAGACACAGGAGGGATGCGGTCAAAAGGTTTTACTGGGTTATCAAGCAAGATTCAGTACACGACAAAATAGTCAACAATCAACAATGGTATCAAAAACATCAGGCTGAGGTGTGGTCCAAAAACGAGCAGGAATACAGCAAAAACAGGTCGAGAAGCAAAGCAATAAACTGGGCTGGAAGCAAAGGCATAAAGCGGAACGCTCTCAGGGGGAAGTGAAAGAAACGAGAGGCTTAAATTCAGGGTGTGATGAGCAGGTAATGGGAAACAGGTGTGCAGAAAATCTCCAGAATAAGGCGTGGAAAACCAAATGGGAACAGTCCTACACCAACCACCCCAGTGACAGATAAGAGAGATTAGTAAAACAATTACCAAGCAAAATGTACAGACATAATCTAACAAACACATGACAAAAAAAAAAAAAAAATGCACCATCAAATGTAGACCTCGGCTTGAACTTCCATATGTAAGACCTACAGTGGCTGATAGGTGCCATAACACTTGCAATTAAAATGACATTAACAAATGCAGAAAATATATACAAAAAAAACCCTGCTTAAAGTCAACAGGTAATTCCATTGAAAATCACTTGCAAATTAAAAAAAAAAGGCTTGCAAACCGAGATACCAAAATAAAACCTGAAGCACATGTAGCAATGCAGTTTGATACCATGTTTACTGTAAATTCATACAACACATGCCAGCACAGAAACATTTTACAAAGTCTCACAACACAAGCATTTATGACCGGAGGACTTTAACTGACTTTTGCTTTTCAGTATATCTCAAATAAAATAATAAATGTGAAAATATTCAGCTGTGGTCAGACATTTACATACACTAAGGGCCATGAATCTCATGGTAATTTCATGCTTTTAATGATGTCTTTGAACTGTTCTTTTTCCAGGGTGGAATAATTGTACACCATGCATCATTAATGACTTCAAAAAACAAGAACTGGGTGCACAAGTTTTAATTTAGTTTGGATATTCTCTAATCCACACAGGGTCAAAATTATACATAGGATCAAATACATACATTCAATTATATCTTTTAATACATGGTGCTGAAAGTCTGAAGGTTTAACATTGTCTTTTAACATGTCAAGGTCAAAGCCTAATAACTCATTAGTGATCATGATTACCTACAACTGGTAGTATCTCTTTGCCAGCATAAAAAGGAAGTGTATGATAGTACTCATGGGAGTGACCAATGCTCACAACAATGGGAAAGTCCAAGGAACTCGGTGAAGACCTAACAATAGGAACTGTACATTTACACAAACCAGGAAGGTCTCTTGGAGGCATTTCTGAACAGCTGTGGATTCTAAGATCATTAGTCCAAGCAACTATTCACAAGTACAAGTTAGTCAGATGCGTCATCAATTTGTCATCGTCTGGAAGAAGACCTAAACTGTAGCCCTCAGATGAGAAGAAGTTGTTTAGGATGTTCAGGAATAACCCAGGAACCACCAAAGCTCAGGTCTGGCGTGAACTGGAAACTGTTGAAACACCAGCATCACTGTCCACAATGAAGTGAGTTTTACATCTTCATGGACTGAGATGTGCCAACCAAGAAAGTTGCCCCTCCTCCTCCAAGCATGACTGAAAATTTTAGCCGCACACATGGACAAGTCAAATGTTGTCTGGAGAAATGTTTTATGCTTGAGATGAGACAAAGGTTGGGCTATTTACCACAATGATGACAGAAGGAGTAAAGGTGAACCTTTCAGACCTAAGAGCACTGTACCAACTGCAAAGCATGATGGTGGTAGCATTGTTCTTTGGGGCTATTTTGCTGCCAGAGGTACTGGTGCATTGAATAAAGTGGATGGAATAATGAAGAAGGAGGACTTCATTTAATTTATTTTATTTATAGTGCCAAATCACAACAAAGTTGCTTCAAGGTCTAACCTTACCAACCCCCAGAGCAACCACACAAGCGACAGTGGTAAGGGAAAAACTCCCATCTGAGGAAGAAACCTCAAGCAGACCAGACTCAAAGGGGTGACAGTCTGCTTGAGCCATGTTACAGACAAAAATTACAGAACAATTTACAAAATGAATATACAGGAGATGTTGCCAGTGCACAGGATGGGAGGGCTGCAGAAAACATATACCACACCCATCCCTGGACTACATCCAAATTCTTCATTGTCACTTCAAATCAAGAACTACATAGTTGAAATGTGGCCACAACTGGGTGTTTAAACAGGACAATGATCTCAAACAAACATCAAAACTGGTTGTTGGTTGGATAAAGCAGGCTAACACTAAGCTTATGGAATGACATTCAAGAAAGCATCATGGACTATGTTTAACCTGTGCACTGTGTGTGTTTTTCTCTTCAATCGCTTCACTCTGGATGCAAACTCACGATCTCCAGCATGGAAGGCACTCACTCTGACCAGCAGACTAAAACCCATGGGCTCTGGCATTTGTTGCCCGTGTCTTTTTTTGTGTGTGTGTTTAAGAGTGGGGTTTATTGACTGCCATATGCACAGCATCTCTTGCTGGCCTCTGTCACATATGCTTAAATGCCAGGCCCATGCCAGAAAACCCACCAATTGAAATTAGCTATACCAGTTTTGGTGAGAAGAGTGGTCAAATATCTGTCTAGAATTATGCCAGAAGCATGTTGATGGGGACTTGCTGAGAGATTATTAACCAAATTTTACTAGGGATGTATGTACTGTATATACTGTATTTCAGCCTGTCTGCATAATTTTGACCCTATGTGGACTAAAGACCCAAAATAAATTCACACATGCACCTGGTTGGGGGAGGTCATGTTTTCACCCTGGTTTGTTTTTGTTTACCTGTTTGTTTGATTGTGAACAGCCCAGACCCCACAGTTTTTCAAATGCCCTTATTGAATTTTCAATGAAGATTCATATCCTGATAGACAAGAATTGATTCAGTTTTCAAGGTCAAAGGTCAAACATCAAAGTCAGGAAAAATCTTGGGAAACTGTAAAAAAAAACACCTTTAACATTGAACAAATTAAAAAAAAATTCCTTTTAATGTATATTTTACATTATATCTTAATCAAAAATGCCCCAATCAATCTCATATTTCAATCAATCAATCAATCAATCAATTTTTTTTTATATAGCGCCAAATCACAACAAACAGTTGCCCCAAGGCGCTTTATATTGTAAGGCAAGGCCATACAATAATTATGTAAAACCCCAACGGTCAAAACGACCCCCTGTGAGCAAGCACTTGGCTACAGTGGGAAGGAAAAACTCCCTTTTAACAGGAAGAAACCTCAAGCAGAACCAGGCTCAGGGAGGGGCAGTCTTCTGCTGGGACTGGTTGGGGCTGAGGGAGAGAACCAGGAAAAAGACATGCTGTGGAGGGGAGCAGAGATCGATCACTAATGATTAAATGCAGAGTGGTGCATACAGAGCAAAAAGAGAAAGAAACAGTGCATCATGGGAACCCCCCAGCAGTCTATGTCTATAGCAGCATAACTAAGGGATGGTTCAGGGTCACCTGATCCAGCCCCAACTATAAGCTTTAGCAAAAAGGAAAGTTTTAAGCCTAATCTTAAAAGTAGAGAGGGTGTCTGTCTCCCTGATCTGAATTGGGAGCTGGTTCCACAGGAGAGGAGCCTGAAAGCTGAAGGCTTTGCCTCCCATTCTACTCTTACAAACCCTAGGAACTACAAGTAAGCCTGCAGTCTGAGAGCGAAGCGCTCTATTGGGGTGATATGGTACTACGAGGTCCCTAAGATAAGATGGGACCTGATTATTCAAAACCTTATAAGTAAGAAGAAGAATTTTAAATTCTATTCTAGAATTAACAGGAAGCCAATGAAGAGAGGCCAATATGGGTGAGATATGCTCTCTCCTTCTAGTCCCCGTCAGTACTCTAGCTGCAGCATTTGAATTAACTGAAGGCTTTTTAGGGAACTTTTAGGACAACCTGATAATAATGAATTACAATAGTCCAGCCTAGAGGAAATAAATGCATGAATTAGTTTTTCAGCATCACTCTGAGACAAGACCTTTCTGATTTTAGAGATATTGCGTAAATGCAAAAAAGCAGTCTTACATATTTGTTTAATATGCGCTTTGAATGACATATCCTGATCAAAAATGACTCCAAGATTTCTCACAGTATTACTAGAGGTCAGGGTAATGCCATCCAGAGTAAGGATCTGGTTAGACACCATGTTTCTAAGATTTGTGGGGCCAAGTACAATAACTTCAGTTTTATCTGAGTTTAAAAGCAGGAAATTAGAGGTCATCCATGTCTTTATGTCTGTAAGACAATCCTGCAGTTTAGCTAATTGGTGTGTGTCCTCTGGCTTCATGGATAGATAAAGCTGGGTATCATCTGCGTAACAATGAAAATTTAAGCAATACCATCTAATAATACTGCCTAAGGGAAGCATGTATAAAGTGAATAAAATTGGTCCTAGCACAGAACCTTGTGGAACTCCATAATTAACTTTAGTCTGTGAAGAAGATTCCCCATTTACATGAACAAATTGTAATCTATTAGACAAATATGATTCAAACCACCGCAGCGCAGTGCCTTTAATACCTATTTGAAAGTGAGGTGCAGACTGGCACTCACTATCGCCTGACAAAGTTTGATTTGGATGTGCTCCGGATTGTGGATTTTGTGAACTTAATACTGAAAAGCCTATTTTTTATGAGTTTTTTTTGTTTGTTTGTTTGTTTTATGAGACTTTTTCTTAAGTATGTGTGTGTGTGCCGAATAAATAAATAAATTAATTAATTCATTCAAATGTGCCTCAATCACTTTCATTTTTGACAATGAGGTGCAAACTGGTACTCTCAATGAATAGACTAAGTTTGAGCCACATCTGATCTGTATTTCGGATTTAGTGGATATTTCATCTTTATCTATATTTTGTATTATATTTTAGCACACGAAAAGCCACTTCTAACAGGACTTTGTCCTTGAAATTTTTTCCAAGGTAAAAATTTGTGGAACTGGAAACTAGTGTTGGTGGAAATTTGCACTATACGAGTGCAGCGGTCTAGTTTTAAAGTCTTTCATGATGTCAAATCAAAGTCAAATCAATTTTATTTATATAGCGCCAAATCACAACAAACAGTTGCCCCAAGGCGCTTTATATTGTAAGGCAAAGCCATACAATAATTACGGAAAAACCCCAACGGTCAAAACGACCCCCTGTGAGCAAGCACTTGGCAACAGTGGGAAGGAAAAACTCCCTTTTAACAGGAAGAAACCTCCAGCAGAACCAGGCTCAGGGAGGGGCAGTCTTCTGCTGGGACTGGTTGGGGCTGAGGGAGAGAACCGGGAAAAAGACATGCTGTGGAGGGGAGCAGAGATCGATCACTAATGATTAAATGCAGAGTGGTGCATACAGAGCAAAAAGAGAAAGAAACAGTGCATCATGGGAACCCCCCAGCAGTCTATGTCTATAGCAGCATAACTAAGGGATGGTTCAGGGTCACCTGATCCAGCCCCAACTATAAGCTTTAGCAAAAAGGAAAGTTTTAAGCCTAATCTTAAAAGTAGAGAGGGTGTCTGTCTCCCTGATCTGAATTGGGAGCTGGTTCCACAGGAGAGGAGCCTGAAAGCTGAAGGCTCTGCCTCCCATTCTACTCTTACAAACCCTAGGAACTACAAGTAAGCCTGCAGTCTGAGAGCGAAGCGCTCTATTGGGGTGATATGGTACTACGAGGTCCCTAAGATAAGATGGGACCTGATTATTCAAAACCTTATAAGTAAGAAGAAGAATTTTAAATTCTATTCTAGAATTAACAGGAAGCCAATGAAGAGAGGCCAATATGGGTGAGATATGCTCTCTCCTTCTAGTCCCCGTCAGTACTCTAGCTGCAGCATTTTGAATTAACTGAAGGCTTTTAGGGAACTTTTAGGACAACCTGATAATAATGAATTACAATAGTCCAGCCTAGAGGAAATAAATGCATGAATTAGTTTTTCAGCATCACTCTGAGACAAGACCTTTCTGATTTTAGAGATATTGCGTAAATGCAAAAAAGCAGTCCTACATATTTGTTTAATATGCGCTTTGAATGACATATCCTGATCAAAAATGACTCCAAGATTTCTCACAGTATTACTAGAGGTCAGGGTAATGCCATCCAGAGTAAGGATCTGGTTAGACACCATGTTTCTAAGATTTGTGGGGCCAAGTACAATAACTTCAGTTTTATCTGAGTTTAAAAGCAGGAAATTAGAGGTCATCCATGTCTTTATGTCTGTAAGACAATCCTGCAGTTTAGCTAATTGGTGTGTGTCCTCTGGCTTCATGGATAGATAAAGCTGGGTATCATCTGCGTAACAATGAAAATTTAAGCAATACCATCTAATAATACTGCCTAAGGGAAGCATGTATAAAGTGAATAAAATTGGTCCTAGCACAGAACCTTGTGGAACTCCATAATTAACTTTAGTCTGTGAAGAAGATTCCCCATTTACATGAACAAATTGTAATCTATTAGACAAATATGATTCAAACCACCGCAGCGCAGTGCCTTTAATACCTATTTGAAAGTGAGGTGCAGACTGGCACTCACTATCGCCTGACAAAGTTTGATTTGGATGTGCTCCGGATTGTGGATTTTGTGAACTTAATACTGAAAAGCCTATTTTTTATGAGTTTTTTTTGTTTGTTTGTTTGTTTTATGAGACTTTTTCTTAAGTATGTGTGTGTGTGCCGAATAAATAAATAAATTAATTAATTCATTCAAATGTGCCTCAATCACTTTCATTTTTGACAATGAGGTGCAAACTGGTACTCTCAATGAATAGACTAAGTTTGAGCCACATCTGATCTGTATTTCGGATTTAGTGGATATTTCATCTTTATCTATATTTTGTATTATATTTTAGCACACGAAAAGCCACTTCTAACAGGACTTTGTCCTTGAAATTTTTTTCCAAGGTAAAAATTTGTGGAACTGGAAACTAGTGTTGGTGGAAATTTGCACTATACGAGTGCAGCGGTCTAGTTTTAAAGTCTTTCATGATGTCAAATCAAAGTCAAATCAATTTTATTTATATAGCGCCAAATCACAACAAACAGTTGCCCCAAGGCGCTTTATATTGTAAGGCAAAGCCATACAATAATTACGGAAAAACCCCAACGGTCAAAACGACCCCCTGTGAGCAAGCACTTGGCAACAGTGGGAAGGAAAAACTCCCTTTTAACAGGAAGAAACCTCCAGCAGAACCAGGCTCAGGGAGGGGCAGTCTTCTGCTGGGACTGGTTGGGGCTGAGGGAGAGAACCGGGAAAAAGACATGCTGTGGAGGGGAGCAGAGATCAATCATCAAAAAGATGTATGCTGTACAATCATACAAAGGGTCAAAGCACCAGCTACTGGTTGACTGAGCAGTACACCAGTGTAACATGTTCATTTATTAAGTGTTATAATTACACAAAATTATCCTTTTGTTAATTTGTGTTGTGTATGTACCTGGCGTTTTATACTGTGTGCTGCCTTTGTCCTCCAGCCTCTTCTCCTTTGGTTTTGTTTCTTCTTCGTGTGACCTTTGCTTGCCCTGTTTATAAATAGGGGGTTTGACCACTGCCTCTTCCCTTTTGTAAAGTCCGATATTGGGAAGAGGTAAGTCATCCGTGGTAATCCTTGGTTTTGAGTGTACAATATACATTATTTTGGTTTTATTTCCATCTGCTGATGTATTTTACGATGTCTTCTTCCCCTGTAGTTTGGGCTGGATTTGTGTTAGCGGCACATACATGACACGTTTTTCACGTTTGCCCGCCAGAATAAACGGAGACTGCCTCCAAAGACATCGCTGTGTCCCGTAGCTCTGTCCTGCACCACAAATAACACAACGCAGAAATCCACCGGTCACAATTGGTGCCGTTCGACCCGTTACAACGCCTTTCAGCGGTGTCCTGGCTGTCCTCAGTGCCGTCCTCCGTGCTGCAGTTTCCGGCTCCTCTGCATCTCTGCTCAGCTGGTCCCGCCCTGGTCTTTCCGCTCGCTGTGTGCTGGGCCCTGTGATGTCATCGTTGCCGCTGCTGCCCTGGGTGTGACCTGCCAGGTTTTCCAGGTGTATTGGCAGTGTGTTTTCTCAGCAGTCATAATACTTACAGTTCAACTTTCTTTTTGAAAAAAGAAAAAGAAAAGTAGTAATTAAGAAAAAAAAAAAAAGCTAAGTAACTGAGTTTTTTTTTATGCGTGTATTGGTCATTCAATATGTTCAACCCTATTCCACCTTGTATTGGGAGGGGCATGGCTATGTATGGTAAAATGCACTCTGATGTTAACAAGTCTGTGTTAAGCCCACCACTCGCCACCTCCACTCCTGTGGCAAATGCACACTCGAACCCCACTCGTGTTGTGACACATGATGAACTCAGTGGCATAATGACTGATTTTGCAAAACAGATTGGGGAGAGTATTACCAGCAATCTGAACACCATGCATCATCAACAACCCTGTCAAACTCGGTTGCCTGCTGCTGGAGGTGTGTCCCCTAATCCCCTGGAGTCATCACAGCTAAAAGTGGTGGTGCAGACTGAAGCAAAAGCCCCACCGTTCTTCAGGGGCGACCTCAGTGACACATTCTCCATCCATGAGTGGGAGGGGATAATGAAGTGCTACCTATCAAGAGCAAACTGTGACACACCTGAGGAAGAATATGAACTGGTAATGTCCAGGCTAACAGGCAAGGCTCGTGATGTGGTCAAGGTGTCACTACGCTGTCGCCCTGATTTGAGAGGAGGTGAGCTGCTTACTGCTGTATTTGACGTTCTTAAACATCACTTCAGTGAACTCAGATGCTCCACCATGCCAATGAGAGACTTTTACAATACTGTGTCAAAGGCTGGTGAGAATGCAATGGACTATTGGATTTGTTTAAATAAGTCCATTGATGCTGTGGATGAATGCCTTAAGAGACGTGATAAATCTGTGGAGGACCCCAGTGCTGAGGTTGTAATGATGTTCATTAGTCACTGCCCTGATCCTGCTCTATCTCTGTGTTTTGGGATAAAGGCTCCTGAGGAGTGGACAGCTGCTGAGGTTCAGAGTCATTTGGACCGTCATGTGAGACAAGTGAGAGGTGTAGCTGCTAATCCTCATATGGTGGCCAGTACTTCCATGTCTTCTCCCTCTATTACAACATATTATGCTGAGTGGACGCCTTCTTGTCCCGGGATCCCGACATCTAATAGCGTCCATGGGTCCCCACAGTTACTGTTTGGGGTGGGAGCCAAACCACACCCTTCAGCCATTGCTATGCAACAGCCTGTTGTTTCTCCATCAAATGGTGCTTCCAATGTCGCCACATCGGAACCTGTAGCCCAGCAAATGGTGGCCATGTTTGACAAAGTTCTTTCTCTGTGCACTGCCTCAGTGACTAATAGCCAGCGGAAGGGTGGTCATAGTCGGGCTTTTCAGCGTCCGCAGCAGCGTCCACAGCAACGTGCTTGTCAAGTTTGTGGTTCCATTGAGCACACCACGCATTCACATTGTAGACTGTTCCGATTGTGTCTCAACTGCTTTGGTCCCGGACATATGAGAAATGAATGTACACAGAAAGTCGGGCCGACTCCTACTACCACTCCTTCTAATGTGGGTTTAAACTAATCTGCCCATGTGAAGAGAGGGATAGCATGGGCAGTGTCATGGATACCCTCACCGACTCTCCTGATCCTCACGCTGTGTACGTCAACAGCTGTGACAGCTACCCCGACAACAAAACTGTTATTCTGGTTGGGTCTCAGAAAGTTCAAGGAGCCAGTGAACTGTTTTACACTCCTGTTTCGATAGGCGACCAGACATCTTTGAGAGGTATGCTGGACTCGGGCAGCATGTCATGTACAATCAGCGAATCAGCGGACGCCAAGTTGAGAGCTGCTGGTGTGGCCCTGATTCCACAACCTGTCCCTGAGCGGGTGGTTCTTGTTGGTTGTGGTGGTCTTGTTACTCAACCTAAATGTGTTTATGAGCTGGACATTGTCGTTTATGGCTTCAAGTTGATGGTGCCAACATTTCTGGTTCCTGGGCAGAGGGATGAGCTTATTATTGGAACAAATGTGATCTGCCCTATTATCCAGAAGATGAAGTCTGAGAGGAAGTATTGGGACATGATATCTTCCCATACATCCAATCCTGATTGTGAGCAGTTCCTCCAGTTGCTGTGCTGCACCTCCCGGTGGTCGGGCCCTGATGTTCATGGCAAAGTGGGGACAGTGAGACTGCAACGGGCTGTTACATTGATGCCACAAAGAGAGTACATAGTTTGGGGGAAACTGCCACTTTCAGCTCTTGTTTCAGTTGGCAGCACTGTCGTTGTGGAGCCCACAGCTGTGCGCTCCACACCCAAGAACATCATTGTTGGTCGAGTCGTTACGCCAATGTGGGGGGATCGCTGGATTCCCATGAAGGTCCTCAATCCAATGCCGACTGCTATAACCCTGCGACGCAATGCCAAGCTGGCAGATGTTTTTCCCTGTATGGCCCTAGAAGAGTTTCCTGTTTTTCAGGGCCTTTGTGAAACTCAGGTGGGTTCATCCACTGCCCAGTCTGGCCACCAGGATGCCCCGCCTAACCCTGTGCAATTGCTGAAGGACTGTGGTCTTAATAACATTGACTTAGAAGGTTGTGTGTCTGGTGAATGGAAAAGGAAGTTGGCTGAACTCCTGTTAAGCTTCCAGGACGTGTTCTCCCGGGATAATCTGGACTGTGGGGAAGCAAAAGAGTTTGTCCATCGGATTCACCTCTCTGATGACCGCCCCTTCCGGTTGCCATTTGGACGAGTACCGCCTGCCCATTATCAGAAGTTACGAGAAGTCTTGTCTGAGATGGAGATGAGAGGCATAATTAGAAAATCCATAAGTGAGTATGCCTCTCCCCTGGTGCTGGTGTGGAAGAAGTCAGGAGACTTACGGATTTGTACTGACTTTCGCTGGCTTAACGCTAGGACTGTTAAGGACGCACATTCACTGCCTCACCAGTCAGACTGTCTTGCTGACCTTTGGGTAGTGCCTTCTTTAGTACTATGGATTTGACCTCAGGCTTTTACAACGTCCCTCTCCATGAGTCTGACAAGCATTACACGGCCTTTACCACACCCCTTGGCCTCTATGAGTACAACCGCTTGCCCCAAGGCCTCTGTAACAGTCATGCTTCTTTCATGCAGATGATGCTCAGCATCTTCGGTGATCTGAACTTTTCCAGCCTTCTTTGTTATTTGGACGACTTGTTGGTATTTGCACCCTCTGAAGAAGAGTCTTTGAGCCGCCTTAGCATTGTCTTATCCCAGCTGAGGTCCAGTAACCTTAAACTCTCGCAGAAAAAGTGCCATTTCCTCAGGAGATCAGTGAGATTTCTTGGACACATTGTGAGCGCCAGTGGTGTGTCTGTGGATCAGCAGAAGGTGAGCGTCATCTCTGGGTTTAAGAAAGAGGACTTGATGCAGCCTGATGACTGTACTCCATCCCAGTAGAAGGTCTGATCTTTCCTTGGACCATTCCAAGGAAAGATCAGACCTTCTACTGGGATGGAGTTCTATCAACACTTCATTCCAGCCTGTTCCCGTATCACCAAGCCACTATACAGTTTAACTGCGGGGCAAAAGAGGAAAGTCAGAGGTGGTCAGGGGAGACTAAGACCTGGAACGTACAGGCAGCTGATGACTCAGGATTGGACCCCTGAATGTGAGAGGGCCTTTGAAGAACTTAAGACAGCGCTCCTTGATTGTGTGGTTCTAGCCCATCCCGATTTTGAGAGACCTTTTATCCTCTCCACTGATGCCTCCACTGATGGGCTTGGCACCGTCCTTTCCCAGGTGCCTGCAGGTGAAGTAAGGGCAGGCCAGTTGCTTTCGCTAGCAAGTCTCTGAGCCGCAGCCAGACCAAGTATCCCGCTCACAGACTTGAGTTCCTGGCTCTTAAGTGGGCAGCTTGTGATAAATTCAGTCATTGGCTCAAAGGTCATCAGTTCACCATTTGGACTGATAATAACCCACTCACTTACATCCTGACCAAACCGAGGCTGGATGCCTGTGAACAACGTTGGGTCTCCAAGTTGGCTCCATACAACTTCAACATCAAGTATATCCCTGGCAGGCTCAACATTGTGGCAGATGCCTTGAGTAGACAGCCTTTTGTCAGACCATTGATTGAGCGTCTCCTTTCTGAGCCCTATGTTGATTTGTTGGAACAGGCCCATGTGATGGAGGAGGACTCTGTACAGGAAGCTTTCCATCTGACCTGCCAACCTCAATCACTGGCCGAGCAGCCACTCTCCACGGCCGTCAATGTTTCCATGTCTGAGGATGAGGTCTCCACCCTTCTGTCAGCATCCAGTGATTAGGAAGTTGCACCCAGACACTGCACCACCTCCATTGCACACTGTCTTAGCACAGTTGTTGGTCCTGATCCTTGCCTCTCTTCAGTGTTGTCCAAATCGGAGCTCCAGTCCCACCAGGAGAGTGATGCTGTGGTTTCTCGAGTTTCCTTTTATGTGTGCAGGAAGCAGAGGCCCTCAAGGTGTGAGCATGCTCATGAAAACCCGCAGACCCTGAGGATTTTGAAACAGTGGGATCGGCTGGCAGTTCTGGATGGGATCTTGTATCGGATCACTAAGGACCCTTTGACCAGGCACAAGCGCTTTCAGTTTGTTGTCCCGGAGTTCCTCAGGTCATCAGTGCTCTCTGGCATCCATGATAATGTTGGTCACCAGGGACAGCCGCGCACTCTATCACTGGCTTGTCAGCGTTTCTTTTGGTATGAAATGGAGAAGGACGTGCATGATTATGTAAGGCAGTGTCCAAGGTGTGTCCTCAGTAAGACCCCTGAGCCATCTTCCAGGACCCCACTAGAGAGCATTGAGACCTGTGTCCCGCTGGAGCTCGTGTGCGTTGACTTTTGGTCTGCTGAGGATAGTATCAACAAGGCGGTGGATGTCCTTGTGGTCACTGACCATTTTACTAAGTTGGCACATGCATTCCCTTGTCACGACCAGTCTGCTAAAAGTGTGGCTAAGAAACTCTGGGAGGGGATTTTCTGCATCTATGGCTTTCCCCAGCGCATCCACTCTGACCAGGGCCCAAGCTTCGAGAGTGAATTGGTGGCAGAATTGTTGGAAATGGGAGGCGTTATAAAGTCGCATACCACCCCGTACCACCCCATGTACAATGGCATCACAGAGAGGTTCAACAGGACGTTGGGGAGTATGTTACGATCTTTGCCCCCGAGAACAAAACAGAGGTGGCCGCAAATGATCCAGTCATTGAGTTTTGCATATAACTGCACAGCTCATGAAACAACAGGATTTGCGCCCTTCTACCTGATGTTTGGGAGAGTTCCTCGGCTACCGGTTGATCTCCTTTTCAAGAATGTTCTTCACGATGACTCTGTTTGTGACTATAACACCTATGTCAAATCCCTTATGGATGACCTTCATTCTGCTATGGTCCTGGCCCATGGACACAGCTCTGTTGAGCAGACACACCAGTCGAACCATTACAACAAACGTGTCAAAGGTTCTCCATTGTCAGTCGGAGATCGGGTGCTGTTGGCAAATAAAGGAGTTAAAGGAAAAAGGAAGTTGTCAGACAAGTGGGAGGCTGTGGTCTACGATGTTGTCACCTCTAAGCCACATCTGATCAAGAGACCGGAGTGGCAATGAGAAGACTGTGCACCGCAACTTGCTGCTTCAGGTTAACTTCCTGCCACTGGATGTCCCTTTGGGTGTGACAGAGGCTCAGCCTACCAACGCCTTTGAACTTAGCCCAAAGCTTGTTCCATCAGTGACCAGTGGAGAAGCTCTTCCACGCCCACCCAATGCCCCTCCAAGTGTCGTTAAGCCTATTGTTGATCGTACTGCATCTTGGGTGCAGCAGCAGACCCCTAGTGACGGGATGGACACTGACATGATGTCTTCTGGTTCCTCAGCTGGCTTAGGTTGTGTCCCTTTGGCCACCTGTGATGAACCTGATGATCCTCCTGTAGACCCTCCAGTTACCGATTTGGGTCAGGAACTTACCACACATTTTGGCAGAATCGTCAAGCCAGTCTGTAGACTGACTGAATCTATGACTCAGATAGAGTCTCTGTTTGGCTCAGAAGGAGTTAATTCTTCTGTGGTACTTTTTTGAGTTCTGTGCGATATATGTACATATACGTGGTCTATTAAATAATAAACCGACCCTTTTATTTTTTTTTTAACTATATGGATTTGAATGACATGCGATTACACCAATCATGCTTGAACCCTCGTGCGCATGCGTGAGTTTTTTCACGCGTCGGTGACGTCATTTCCCTGTGGGCAGGCCTTGAGTGAGATGTGGTCCCGACCTCTCGGCTGAATTCCTTTGTTTCACACGCTGCTCGAGACGGCGCGCGTTGCTTTATCAAAATTTTTTCTGGACCTGTGAGGAATATCCGAGTGGACACTATTCGAGAAATTAAGATGGTTTTCGGTGAAAAGTTTAATGGTGGATGAGAGATTATGGGGTGTTTCTGTCAGTGTAAGGACTTCCCATGGAGCGGGACGTCCTGCAGCGCTTCCAGGTGCCGTCGTCGGCCTGTTTCGACCTGTAAACATCCTAATTTAAGGCTTAATTCACCCAGGACGTCGTGAGACAACAGAGAAGATTCAGAAGAGGCTGGCATGAGGACTTTATGCGGACATTCCACTGTTTAAGGACATTTTTTAATGAAAGACGTGTGCACAAATTCGCCGAGTCGTTTCCATGACGACTCGGCAAATCTGTGTGCGCCGCGACAGGAAAAACACCTCTGTGTTGAAAACCATTTGTAAAATTCAGGCGGCTTTTGATGGCTTTCAACAAGTGAGTAACTGAGAAATTGTTTAACAGCTTGGGCATGTTCCAACTTGCCCGTTAAGGTTTCCAACTGAGGTGTTTTTCCTGTCGCGATCCCCCGCGGTCGGGTCCGGCCCGACATGCGACTCTGCCCGCACGTTCTTTCATTGCAAAATGTCCGTTAACAATGGAATGTCCGAATAAACTCCTCATGCCGACTTCTTCTGAAAGTTCTCTGTTCTCTGATGCCTTCCTGGATCAACAGAGCCTGAAATGTGGAAGTTTTCAACTTGAAATGGCGAGACGCTGCTGCCTCGAAGCGCAGATCGCCATCAGGCGCCTTACGGCGACTCTACCAGACCAAAATCTCTCATCAGCCGTTAAAATTTTTACCGAAAACCAGCTGAATTTATCGAATGGTGTCCACTCAGTTGTGCCTTACAGTTTTGAAAAAATTTTGATCAAACAAAGCAGCAGTCTCTGAGCCATTCCTAAACAATGAAAAAACGACGAGAGGGTGGGCCACTCCTCACTCAAAGACTGCCCACAGGCGAATGACGTAACTGACAGGAGTGAAAAAACTCTTGCATGCCCACAAGGGTTCAAGCATGTCTGATGTAATCACACGTGATTCAAATCCATATGGTTTTTGAAAAAAATAATAAGGTCGGATACTTTTCTAATAGACCTCGTATATGTATATTTCTCTTTTCTGGTGCGAGTTGTACCTGCATTTCTATTTTATGCACATTGTAGATGGTTGTCTTTATGTGGTGTAAAGGGCACCACCCTTTTCTTGGCTCCTAAGCCTACAGTTAGTCCGACTGTGTTTTATTTTGACAATCGGTGTTATGTGCTAGTATTTTGTGTAATTCTAGGGGGGTGAATGTAACATGTTCATTTATTAAGTGTTATAATTACACAAAATTATCCTTTTGTTCATTTGTGTTGTGTATGTACCTGGCGTTTTATACTGTGTGCTGCCTTGGTCCTCCAGCCTCTTCTCCTTTGGTTTTGTTTCTTCTTCGTGTGACCTTTGCTTGCCCCGTGCTTGTGTTAGCGGCACATACATGACACGTTTTTCATGTTTGTCTGCCAGAATAAACGGAGACTGCCTCCAAAGACATCGCTGTGTCCCGTAGCTCTGTCCTGCACCGCAAATAACACAACGCAGAAATCCACCGGTCACACCAGGACTTGAAGTCCAGACAGACCAACCAGCGTACAGCCTGGATTGACTACAGGAAGGCCTATGGCTCAATGGCTCACACATGGATACCGGAAGGCTTTGTACTATAAAAGGTTAACAATGCGCTGATAACCTTCATCAAGAACTCAATGGGACTGTGGAAGATATCCCCAGAGGCCAACTCCAAGTCAATTGCAGAAGTCACCATCAAGTGCAGAATATACTAAGGTGATGCACTGTCCCTGCTGCTGGTCGACATCGGTTTCAACTCCCTCAGTCCACTCATCATGAAGAGCAGCTATGGATATCGATTCAGGAGTGGAGTAACCATCAGTTACCTCCTGTACATGGATGATGTCAAGCTGTATGCCAAGAGTGAGTGAGACATTGACTCACTCCTCGACCTCACCAGGATCTACAGCAAGGATATCGAGATGTCATTTGGAGTGGATAAGTGTTGCCGAATGTTGGCAAAGACAGGGAAGGGGATCTGGACTGAGGATGTGGAGTTGTCAGGAGGCAGGATAACAGACATACAGGACAGCTACAAGTACCTGGGAATCCCACAAGCCATTGGGAACCGTGATGAAGATGCAAGAAGGTCAGCCACAACTAAATACCTCCAGAAGATAAGACGTGCTGAGAAGCCAGCTCAGTGGTCAGAACAGTATCCATGCCATCAATACATATGCCATACCAGTCATCAGACACACACCTGGGATAATAAGTTGGCCACAGGAGGAGATAGATGCCACTGATGTCAAGACACAAAACTCTTCACAATGCATGGAGGTTTCTGCCTAAAGGCCAGAACCCTGAGGCTCTATGAGCAACTGAAGGAAGGAGGGCGAGGATTTATGTGTGTCAGAGCCACAATCCAGGATGAGACGAGGAGCATCCATGAATACATCAGAAAGCCCTCCCCTGAGATCAGCTGCTACAAAACATGCCTGAGACAGCTGAAGACAGATGATGATCAGTAGCAGGAAGAGGAGAGATCATGGAAGACAAAGCCCCCCCTTATGGGATGTGCCATTGACAGATAGAAGATATGGCTGACATCAAGAAGACCTACCAGTGGCTGGAAAAGGTGGGCCTAAAAGACAACACAGAGGTTCTGATCCCTATAGAACAAGAACTATACACCAGATCTATAGAGGCAGGAGTCCACCACAGCCAACAGGAGCCAAGTTGCAAGCTGTGCAAATGTACCCCAGAGACAGTCCAACACATAGTAGCAGTATCTAAGATGGCAAGATGCAAGCTGAGACAGTATACACTGAGAGGCACAAGCGTCAGGAACCGTGTACAAGAACATCTGTGCCGCATACAGATTAGAAGACCCGATGGGAGACAACACCAAAGGTGGTTGAGAATGACAGGGTTAAGGTCTTGTGGGACTTCAAATTCCAGGCAGACAAGCAGTTGCTGGCCAACCAATCAGACATCATGGTGACTGACAAGGGAATTAAAACCAGATTCATCAACAAGTAAAAGATTACTAGATTATTCTCCTTCATTAAAAATGCTGTAACATGGGTGATAACATCTACCACTAAAAACTTAATAAACACTCGGTGACGTGAAGTGGAGTTAATGCTTTGATGACTATTTCATGAGCCCAATGAGGATAGAGGCTGTTCGACTCATTGAGGCCTCTCAAAGCCCGGAGGAGGATTCCATCAGTGGATGCAGCGGCACCGGAGAGCCTTCGTTCTCCTTTACTGCTCATTGGATGCAAATGATTCTTCCCCTCAAGCTGACAGGTATCAGTAGCTCTCTCTCCTGTGGCGTGATTGAGACGCGCTGTCAGTTCGGTGCCCGGTGCAACCACGGAGTGATGTATTCATTTAATATCAGACTGATGACACGCTGTAGAAAGCTGCTCCATCAGCCACAGCAGCCAGTCGTATTCACATGGACTCTCTCTCTCTCTCACACATGTGACCATAACCACCACCCGATGCGTGCAAATGCAATTAATTGTTGTGGAAAAACACTTCCCTATGATGCTTGTTAATTTACTTTTTGATTATTGTTTTAGCGTTTACACGGCCCGCTGTGCACTGATGGGCCGTTATTAGCTTTGTGCAAAGGTTGGCGTGACTGATGAATGGCTACTTTCTCATCTGATATTCCTGTCAGAGGGAAGAAGAAGAGAAAAATTAAATACAATTTACTTTCTGGTTAGTTTGAAGATAATGTGCTGATGTTTTAAAGCTGCCGAGTTTGTGATCAGTTGCTTTGACGGGTTCTGTTCATGTTCCAAACAGTGAGATGGATAAATAGCAGCTCTGCAGACCTTACTGATATTCTGCAGAGTGGATCACTGCTCTTTTTTTCATAAATATGCATCAGCAATGTAAAGCTTTGCTCATGAAATGTCTTCACCCTTGTCTGAGTGTGAAAGGAAACAATGGGTTTTGGCTCCACTTGGGTTATGTGTTGCAAAGCTGTGGAAAGTGCGCTTTTGTTGTGTGTCCATGTTCCTGCACTTTCTGTCTGTAGACCAATAACACATTAAGATTTTGAAGTAAGGCCATTTTTCTTTTTTTTGGGGTGGGGGGGGGGGGGTGAACAGACATTTGAAAAGTGAAAGCAGTTTGCCAGGATTGAATATGGGGAACACTGTTACAAAATGAGAACATTCATTGAAAAAAAAAAATGAACATTTTAAAACTAACAGCATGTTGCAATGGGCTAATAAAAAATAATAATAATAAACAAGAAAAACAGTAATGGAAATCTAAAGAACATGACACCCTCATATTATTTGTGTCCACTCCAGCATGCTTGTCAATCAATCAATCAATCAATCAATTTTATTTATATAGCGCCAAATCACAACAAACAGTTGCCCCAAGGCGCTTTATATTGTAAGGCAAAGCCATACAATAATTACGGAAAAACCCCAACGGTCAAAACGACCCCCTGTGAGCAAGCACTTGGCAACAGTGGGAAGGAAAAACTCCCTTTTAACAGGAAGAAACCTCCAGCAGAACCAGGCTCAGGGAGGGGCAGTCTTCTGCTGGGACTGGTTGCGACTGAGGGAGAGAACCGGGAAAAAGACATGCTGTGGAGGGGAGCAGAGATCAATCACTAATGATTAAATGCAGAGTGGTGCATACAGAGCAAAAAGAGAAAGAAACACTCAGTGCATCATGGGAACCTCCCAGCAGTCTAAGTCTATAGCAGCATAACTAAGGGATGGTTCAGGGTCACCTGATCCAGCCCTAACTATAAGCTTTAGCAAAAAGGAAAGTTTTAAGCCTAATCTTAAAAGTAGAGAGGGTGTCTGTCTCCCTGATCTGAATTGGGAGCTGGTTCCACAGGAGAGGAGCCTGAAAGCTGAAGGCTCTGCCTCCCATTCTAAGAGGATCGTTTGTAACCTTCACTAATGCTGTTTCTGTACTATGATGAATTCTAAAACCTGACTGAAACTCTTCATATAGACCATTCCTCTGCAGATGATCAGTTAGCTGTTTTACAACTACCCTTTCAAGAATTTTTGAGAGAAAAGGAAGGTTGGAGATTGGCCTATAATTAGCTAAGATAGCTGGGTCAAGTGATGGCTTTTTTAAGTAATGGTTTAATTACTGCCACCTTAAAAGCCTGTGGTACATAGCCAACTAATAAAGATAGATTGATCATATTTAAGATCGAAGCATTAAATAATGGTAGGGCTTCCTTGAGCAGCCTGGTAGGAATGGGGTCTAATATGTTATGTGTCGGACGCAGCCCGGAGAACCGACCAGCGTTTGAAGGACCCAGTATGAAATAAGCAGAGCACGGTACAAAGGATAACAGAGTTTAATAAACATAACAGTGAAGTGATACGAAAACAACAAAAGAGTGCGCGGTCTGGTGTGGTGGATTGCGGTGCGCTCCCAGCAGCGCTAACGGTCCGGAGCCAGAAAACTGTTCGGACCCAAGGACCCCGCCGACCCCCCAGGTGGCCGCGACAAACCGAGTCTGAAAGAAGAAATCATTATGTGAGTCCACACTCAACACACAGAGAGACCACTCAAAGGTGTACAAACAGCAAACACTACCTGGCTTAATTGCAGATCAGCTTCCCACCCTGCAGGCATAGAATACCCTGTTCACAAAACTCCACTGCAGTGGAAGCTGACCCAAACGACCAACATACAGCTCAATATAATAAGGTGTGAGGGACACCACATTTACTGACTGTATAAATGTTAGTCACAAAACCAAACATACCTCAGGAAGTGTGCTGACGAGCGTGAGACCTCACCCCCTCCTCTTTCACAGACCATGCATCAAACCTGGACGTTCTCTGCATCCACTGATGGGAGATGGCTCTAGAGACGACGATCTCACCCGTCTGGTCACAAGGTCAAGTCTCTGGCAAACACACACTGTGCACTCCAGACTTAATTGCCACCATATTCCAATCCGTGTAGATGCACCACAGCTGTGAGTCCTGACGAGCTGCATGTGATCAGCCTCAGGTGATCAGGGTGAGGTCCTGATAAACTCAGCTACACAGCCACTCAGTCCCAAATGCGCACCACCTGGGAGGAAAACCAAAAGACAGAAACAGAATACACACAAAAGCCAGCCAGGCACGCCAGCCACAACAGCACCCCACCCTCACGGGAAGCCTCCCGGCGACCACACAAACCTGGCCCACGAGAAACACCCCCCTCCAGGGACCATGGCTGGAAACCGTATCTGCATTCGTCTTCCAACAGAATCTTCATTTAACAGAACGGTTGATGTCTTCTCCTCTGGCTGCATCTTTGCCTTTGTTTCTGTCAGTCACTTAGCACAGGTGTGGCCAGGAGTTCTTAAACCTGTGCGGTCAGCCTTTGTCCAACCATGTTCACAGTCTAATTAGTCATAAAACAAAAAAGACAAACACAAACAACCAAACCACCCCCCCCTTCCCAGAGGACCGTCCCATCAAACCCCGGGAAGGGGAGAAAAGAAAAACAACCCAAACTTAAGCTTGCAAATAACAATGCTAACACCCCCCCCCCCCTAACGACATGTAGGGACCAACACCCCCCAGAGGACATCCCGCCAGCTCCAGGAGTAATAACCACAGCCGAGGTCCCTCTGGGATCCAACGTCACCCACGGGGACTCCCAGCGCCTCCCAGAGGACCATTCCATCAACCCCAGGAGACGCCTCCCCTCATGACCAACGGACCCAGCCCTGGCCGTCTATGGCTAGATGGACCCACAGCCCTTTCCCCCCCAGAGGACACCACAGTCACACCCTGAGGGCGGAAACTGGGGGGAAAAACAAAAGGAAAGAAAAAATACATACAAACAAAACAACCCCAACCCCACCCCCTTGGCGCAGTGGAAACTGGAAGCACGTCCAGCGTCACCAACCGTGACTATACCCCAGAAGCCAACCGGGAGGAGTGGAACAGCAGTTATGGCAGACGGCACAAAACGGCGCTTCTCCTCCGACTCCCAAACCAGCCACCAGCTGCGGGTATATTCCACTGCCCCAAACCTCAGCCACGCCGATGGCAGACGGCTCAAAGGCGCGCTGAAGCCGGAGGTGGAACAGGGAATCAACAAACAAACAAAAAAAACAACACCCCGAACCCCCCCCCCTCCCAGGTGCAGAGGTTACCTGGGAAACGCCCAGCATAACCAAACTGCACCACTCCAGCAATGCCGACACGTACAGCTCACCCGGCTGGAGTCAGAGGTGAAGAGAGGGCATAACAAAAAACAAAAAAAAAAAAGAAAAACAACCCAATTACCCCCACCATCACCCCCCAGGGGACCGTCCCATCAAACCCTGGGGAGGTGAAACTAAAAGAAATAAAAGAAAGACTAACATAAAGTCGCTTGGGTCCTTTTTGTGCTCCAAACAGACTGCAGGGACACGACCCCAGACACTAATAGTGTAAAAAAAAAAAATCCCACACAAAAACCAACTCAAAAACACCTACAAAAAATGAACCAACACAAAACCAATAAGTGATTTATACCGTCAAGCTCAAACAAATGGAACACACCTGTTCCAACTTAAGAGCTTGACGGTAATGTGACTCAGTCACCAACAGAGGGAGCCAGAGTGCTAAAAATGAAAAACCCCCTTTGGTAACTGAGAAAACAAACTCAAGCTGCTCTTCTGTGCGCAGCTGTGTGTCACAACCAAAAATGTGACTCAACTAAATAACACCGGAGCTGACACAACAGACGCAGTAGCTATCATTACCCGGGGAAACAGGGCTACGACTGTAACACAGGAAGCACCGCGACCCGTGCCACAGAGCTCCGCCGTGCGCGTTCACCCATTACAGACCCACTCCTGCAGCTCTTGTTTAAACCTCTTATCCGGTCGAAGTGTGACGCGAAGCCGTCGCCAGTCACACTCCACCACGACCCACGGATAAGGCACAAACACAGGAAACACGGCTGCATGAGCGCTCAAATCAGTATTCAGTAATGGGTTCTCCAACGCACACCATCCGGGCGGAGACCACCCGCAACTGATCCGGATAACTTCTGAACATCTGCTGCCGCCTTCCCGGCATGTTACCGTCTCTGCTACCGCTGGGTCCGTGATGTTTGGCCAGAGACTACTGTTATGTGTCGGACGCAGCCTGGAGAACCGACCAGCGTTTGAAGGACCCAGTATGAAATAAGCAGAGCACGGTACAAAGGATAACAGAGTTTAATAAACATAACAGTGAAGTGATACGAAAACAACAAAAGAGTGCGCGGTCTGGTGTGGTGGATTGCGGTGCGCTCCCAGCAGCGCTAACGGCCCGGAGCCAGAAAACTGTTCAGACCCAAGGACCCCGCCGACCCCCCAGGTGGCCGCGACAAACCGAGTCTGAAAGAAGAAATCATTATGTGAGTCCACACTCAACACACAGAGAGACCACTCAAAGGTGTACAAACAGCAAACACTTCCTGGCTTAATTGCAAATCAGCTTCCCACCCTGCAGGCATAGAATACCCTGTTCACAAAACTCCACTGCAGTGGAAGCTGACCCAAACGACCAACATACAGCTCAATATAATAAGGTGTGAGGGACACCACATTTACTGACTGTATAAATGTTAGTCACAAAACCAAACATACCTCAGGAAGTGTGCTGACGAGCGTGAGACCTCACCCCCTCCTCTTTCACAGACCATGCATCAAACCTGGACGTTCTCTGCATCCACTGATGGGAGATGGCTCTAGAGACGACGATCTCACCCGTCTGGTCACAAGGTCGAGTCTCTGGCAAACACACACTGTGCACTCCAGACTTAAATGCCACCATGTTCCAATCCGTGTAGATGCACCACAGCTGTGAGTCCTGACGAGCTGCACGTGATCAGCCTCAGGTGATCAGGGTGAGGTCCTGATAAACTCAGCTACACAGCCACTCAGTCCCAAATGCGCACCACCTGGGAGGAAAACCAAAAGACAGAAACAGAAGACACACAAAAGCCAGCCAGGCACACCAGCCACAACACTAATAGATATGTTGATGGTTTGGATGAAGTAACTAATGAAAATAACTCAGACAGAACAATCTGAGAGAAAGAGTCTAACCAAATACCGGCATCACTGAAAGCAGCCAACGATAACGATACGTCTTTGGGATGGTTATGAGTAATTTTTTCTCTAATAGTTAAAATTTTATTAGCAAAGAAAGTCATGAAGTCATTACTAGTTAAAGTTAAAGGAATACTCGGCTCAATAGAGCTCTGGCTCTTTGTCAGCCTGGCTACAGTGCTGAAAAGAAACCTGGGGTTGTTCTTATTTTCTTCAATTAGTGATGAGTAGTAAGATGTCCTAGCTTTACGGAGGGCTTTTTTTTATAGAGCAACAGACTCTTTTTCCAGGCTAAGTGAAGATCTTCTAAATTAGTGAGACGCCATTTCCTCTCCAACTTATGGGTTATCTGCTTTAAGCTGCGAGTTTGTGAGTTATACCACGGAGTCAGGCACTTCTGATTTAAAGCTCTCTTTTTCAGAGGAGCTACAGCATCCAAAGTTGTCTTCAATGAGGATGTAAAACTATTGATGAGATACTCTATCTCACTTACAGAGTTTAGGTAGCTACTCTGCACTGTGTTGGTATATGGCATTAGAGAACATAAAGAAGGAATCATATCCTTAAACCTAGTTACAGCGCTTTCTGAAAGACTTCCCTTACCAAAAAGTAGTATATGCAAGTATGTTTCAAGTATACTTCTAGTTTACTTTTTATATACTTATCAGTACTATTTTTTGGTAAGGGTTCTAGTGTAATGAAACTTATTCCCCACTGCTGGGTAGTCCATCAGAGTAAATGTAAATGTTATTAAGAAATGATCAGACAGAAGGGAGTTTTCAGGGAATACTGTTAAGTCTTCAATTTCCATACCATAAGTCACAACAAGATCTAAGATATGATTAAAGTGGTGGGTGGACTCATTTACATTTTGAGCAAAGCCAATTGAGTCTAATAATAGATTAAATGCAGTGTTGAGGCTGTCATTCTCAGCCTCTGTGTGGATATTAAAATCGCCCGCTATAATTATCTTATCTGAGCTAAGTATTAAGTCAGACAAAAGGTCTGAAAATTCACAGAGAAACTCACAGTAACGACCAGGTGGACAATAGATAATAACAAATAAAACTGGTTTGTGGGACTTCAAATTTGGATGGACAAGACTAAGAGTCAAGCTTTCAAATGAATTAAAGCTCTGTCTGGGTTTTTGATTAATTAATAAGATGGAATGGGAGATTGCTGCTAATCCTCCGCCTCGGCCCATGCTACGAGCATTCTGGCAGTTAGTGTGAAGAGAGAGATCTAATGTTTAATAGACCACATTTAACTGTTTTAGTCTGTGGTGCAGTTGAAGGTGCTATATTATTTTTTATTTTTGAATTTTTATGCTTAAATAGATTTTTGCTGGTTATTGGTGGTCTGGGAGCAGGCACCATCTCTACGGGGATGGGGTAATGAGGGGATGGCAGGGGGAGAGAAGCTGCAGAGAGGTGTGTAAGCCTACAACTCTGCTTCCTGGTCCCAACCCTGGATAGTCACGGTTTGGAGGATTTCTAGAAATGAGAGCTGCTCCATCCAAAGTGTGATGGATGCCGTCTCTCCTAATAAGACCAGGTTTTCCCCAGAAGCTTTGCCAATTATCTATGAAGCCCACCTCATTTTTTGGACACCACTCAGACAGCCAGCAATTCAAGGAGAACATGCGGCTAAACATGTGGCTAAACATGTCACTCCCGGTCCAATTGGGGAGGGGCCCAGAGAAAACTACAGAGTCCGACATTGTTTTTGCAAAGTTACACACCGATTCAATGTTAATTTTAGTGATCTCCGATTGGCGTAACCGGGTGCCATTACTGCCGACGTGAATTACAATCTTACCAAATTTACGCTTAGCCTTAGCCAGCAGTTTCAAATTTCCTTAAATGTCGCCTGCTCTGGCCCCCGGAAGACAATTGACTATGGTTGCTGATGTCGCTAACTTCACATTTCTCAAAACAGAGTCGCCAATAACCAGAGTTTGATCCTCGGCGGGTGTGTCATCGAGTGGGGAAAAACGGTTACAAATGTGAACGGATTGCCGGTGTACATGGGGCTTCTGTTTAGAACTACGCTTCCTCCTCACAGTCACCCAGTAGGCCTGCTTTCCCGGCTGCTCGGGATCTGCCAGAGGGAAACTAACGGCGGCTAAGCTACCTTGGTCCGCACCGACTACAGGGGCCTGGCTAGCTGTAGAATTTTCCACGGTGTGGAGCCGAGTCTCCAATTCGCCCAGCCTGGCCTCCAAAGCTACGAATAAGCTACACTTATTACAAGTACCATTACTGCTAAAGGAGGCTGAGGAATAACTAAACATTTCACACCCAGAGCAGAAAAGTGCGGGAGAGACAGGAGAAGCCGCCATGCTAAACCGGCTAAGAGCTAGTAGCTGCGCTAAGCTAGGGGATTCCTAAAAACACACAAAGTGAATAACGTGTAAATAATTTAGAGGTGATTCAGCAGAGGGAGTGCTTTAGTTAAGGCACGTGAAGATTACACTGTGAAACAAATCATTATCTAGGTAACTAGATCAATCTAACTGCACAGATTAAACAGCTAACAGATACAGCAAAACACCGCTGTGCTCCGGAACAGGAAGTGATACAATACCGCAGTGAGAGCCAACCACCAGTAGAGGCAAGATTAATAATATGATAAATGCTGTTATCCTGTAACTCACTTTTAAATACTGTACAGAACAGAAATTTACTGATTAGATAGTATTGCACTTTTATGCACCAGCTCATTGCCAAATGCACTGTTGTTTGGCCTGTGTAATCATAGACGTGGCGGCACCCCGCTCGAGTCCGAGTTAGAGGAACTTCGCCTGTTGCTTCATCTTCCTGGGTGCGGCAGTGCTGATGACTCCAGAGACCGAGGTAGCCATAGAAGAGCCTTGAGCAGGATGTGTAACGGATATGGGGAGGTGGGCGCGGGAGTCGTTGTCATTCTTTCTGCTCCTGACGTTGTTGTGTAACGGAGTCCAGCAGATGTCACTGTGCAGATGTAGTTAGTAAACCTCACTCCCAACAGCTCAAAAGGATTCTCTGGTCACAAGGCCAGAGCCCTGGGTTTTAGCCTTCTGGTTAGAGAGTCTGACTCCCATGCCGGAGCTCGTGAGTTCACGTCCCGAGGGGAGCGAATGGGCGGAGTCATAACAACACAACACAGAGTGCAGCCGCTACAGTTGTTCATCTCTTTTTAGCCGCTGTTCTTGAAATTTGTCACTCCTTCATGTGTTGCAAGATGCCACTTCTTTCTGTCGCCTGCAATTTCTTCCCAGGTATCAATGGGGATGCTGGTGGAGTTAAGAGACTGTTTAAGCTGGTCCTTAAAGCGTCTTTTAGGCCCACCTCGGGGGCGATCGCCTTGGGCAAGCTCACCGAACAGGGTGACTCTAGGGAGATGAGTTTCTCCCATTCTAGAGATGTGCCCAGACCAGCGGAGGTGGTGACGGAAAATTGCAGACACTATACTTGGGAATAATGCACGAGCCAGAACTTCATTATTCGTAACAAAATCTTCCCAGCTAATTCGAAGAATCTGCCGAAGTTTGGATTGCTGAAAGCACTCCAGACGCTTGATGCCACAGATGTCAGCGCTTTCAGCAGATGCTGTGTAATATTCAATGGATGCATCTCTTCCACCATTCACATCTGTGTTTGCTACTGAGTAGAGATGGTGTGAAAACTGTGGGAAGAAGCATGGTGCTCAAAATGTGGAAAATATGAGATGGGATGAGAACTGAATGGGAAAGAAATACAGTAACTAGGGGATAGAATGTGTTGCTTGGGATGGTGCCAAATCTTTTTGTGTTTAAGCAAATTCGATACACTGCTTCTTAATTTTCTTGAAACCACCATGTAACAAATATTCTTTCAGACTCTGCAGGAAAAGTAAGACATCAACAAACAGGCCAAAATCTATGACAGAATAGGAAAGCAGTGTTGGAATAAAAGAATAGATGGAATGTGTGGCTGGGAGTTCTGCTAAAATTTGTTGGTGGTCCTGCAAATTTATATTGAGTAGCTCAAACAATTGCTTTGAAATATGTCAAATCATTTGAAACACCCATGTAACAAGCATTGTTCTGGATTATGCATGCAAAGGAAAAAAAATGGTGATTTTGGAATGTGCATCCATATCAAATTATGAATTGAACATTTAAAGGCTCCAATCATGGCAGGGTCTGTATGTGCATGTGCACTTAACATTGATTGTTTCATGTTATGCCCAAAACACACCCATGATTAAGTTACTTAATGAGCTGTCTCAGAGAAAATCATGCAAAAAAAGAGAAGTTGGCTGGATGACCATCACCAATTTCCATGAAACTTTCTAGAAGTGAACAACAGTCATAAAAACTTGGACCCATAACATTTTTTTCACTCTATACAATATTCTGAACAACTTTAGACAATTTTTAAAATGATTCACTTTTGACCATGCTTGCTGTCTCTACATTGAAATATAGAGTAAAAAAAATTGAATATGAAAGTGAATGTTCTCAATTCTCGACCCCCGCATTGCTATTCCCTGTGTACCAGAATTTAGGAAATATATTTTTCTAAATGTTTTTAGTGTCTGTAGCATGCCATATTGCAGTGTAAATTAGCAAAGTGCCCTTTTCTGAGGGAATGTCAAATTCCCGAGTTGCTGTCTTTAATTTGCTGTCTCAGAGAAAAATCATGTGGGGGTGGCTGGATGACACACTCTGATTTTGATTCAATTTTCTCCATCTACCCTTCAAGTAGATTGATTAGGAATGGCAAAGTTAGTTTTTCCATCAGGCAAAACTTTACTTGAATTTACTTGAAAACATAACCGTATAAATCGATTCTGCGTATTGGAAAACATAAGAAAGCACATCTTATTTGCTGAAATGAGCAGAAAATTGACTGATTTATGCAAAATTTCAAATTTCCCGCTCACCTGAAAGTGCTCACCTATGATTGAAAAAGTTTAAATTACAGATATATAAGGAAATATGCCACAGAGCAAACAGCGGTTTTTGAAGGTCACTGGCACCCCATTTGAGGAATTACACTCACTTTTCTATCTACCCGTCGAGCATTGAGAAGCGATACGTCAAAGTTGGACATTTTTACTATATTTTAACATAACACAAACTTAGGCCATTTTGACATCAAATTTTGAACTGACCAAAATTCAAGTAAAATTTTGCCTGCTGGAAAAACTAACTGTGCTATTCCTAATCAATCTACTTGAAGGGTATATGGTGAAAATGTTATCAAAATCGTAGCTGGTCATCCAGCCACCCCAGCACATTAATACAATCTCTTTAGATGCTGTCCTGGACTTTGTGTTCTGATAACACATTCTGTCAATAGGCAAAGTGGAGTTGTACTTGTACATATCCCAAAAGTAGTTGTACTATGTGCTTCTGACTCAATATTTCATGTAATGTAAGCTGCCAGAGGATCTCCTTTTTTTTGGTTTTGTTAGAATCTTATCTATGCTTGTCTGAGGGGGGCACCACAATAATATAACAAAAAGAGTGATAATACAAATGTAATAATGTGAAGGAAATTGGATCGATGTGCAGTGGGACACTGTGCATTATGTAGCCATACTGCATGCTGTGCTGCCTGAGGCCACGCAATAATCAATCCAGGCAGAATGTATACTTTAGAGTGTGCAGTATGATGTCTACCCACTATTGTACACCCACTGAGCAGTATGTGAGCTTGTCTGATCACAGTGCCGAAAAGCAGCACTGTCAGCCTGTCTGAACGCTGCCTCCAAGACAACTTCTGCACACGCTGAAACTTTCAGAATGTAGTGCTTCTGCTGTCACATCGCCTGGAATGTCTGTCACTGACAGTCATGACAACTGCACAGACTTATGTCCAACTGGATCAGAAAAAAAATCAGATATTGATGTGAAGTAAGATTTGAGATCATTTTTACAACAGTAAATGTTCGTCTTCATCGAGAAGAACGTTTACTGTTATTCTCACATGATATGCAGATAAATGACGCACAGTTCAATATAGGCTGGTTTCTTTCTTAAAGTGATTTATTTGAGACCATGACATTCCTGTTGGCATGAAATGGATGTTGAAATCCACATCAGCTACTATGCTCAGAGGCAATATGTCAAATTCTTGAGTAACAGAGCTCAGCAAGTTCACATCTCAGAGTTCTCTGAAACCAAGATGCTGCCATTTTTGCAAGAACGTTGGCAGGCAAATCTTCATTCCAGCTGCACACTTAAGGGCATACATCTCCACCAACAGCCAAAAAAACTAACTGGATCGCTATCCTGTTCTAGAACACACTGCGCACATGACTGATAGTAGGTCTATGAGTGGTATTATGAATACTTTTTGTTTCTTTTTTTTTTTTTTTTTTTGCATTTCAGGCACACTGAAATTCCAGCTTTATAGTCATTCTTGGATACAAGCTGAGTGCATAAAAGATGTTTAAGGAAATATTTAAACAATATTAAGCACACAAGTAGGTAAAAACTGGCAGACAATGTGACTGTTTCGCAGTGAAATAACACCTAAGGCAGAAGATACACTTTTGATTGCGATACAGAGGTGTAAGCACAGAATGGAGCAGTGCAACATTCATTCAGTTTAAATTTTTTTCAATTTATTTATTTTGTGTTAAGGTTTGACGCAAAGCTATACTGTGTTTACAGACAGACAGTTATGCCACAGACACACATCTACCCATTTTCTATACCTGCTTCCTGTAATTAAGGGTCATGGTGGAGCTGGACCCTGTCCCAGCAGTCATATAAGGTGTGAGGCTGAGTACACCCTGGACAGGACGGCAGGTTATTGCAGCATTATGCAACATACACTCAACAAAAATATAAACGCAACACTTTTGGTTTTGCTCCCATTTTGTATGAGATGAACTCAAAGATCTAAAACTTTTTCCACATACACAATATCACCATTTCCCTCAAATATTGTTCACAAACCAGTCTAAATCTGTGATAGTGAGCACTTCTCCTTTGCTGAGGTAATCCATCCCACCTCACAGGTGTGCCATATCAAGATGCTGATTAGACACCACGATTAGTGCACAGGTGTGCCTTAGACTGCCCACAATAAAAGGCCACTCTGAAAGGTGCAGTTTTGTTTTATTGGGGGGGATACCAGTCAGTATCTGGTGTGACCACCATTTGCCTCATGCAGTGCAACACATCTCCTTCGCATAGAGTTGATCAGGTTGTCAATTGTGGCCTGTGGAATGTTGGTCCACTCCTCTTCAATGGCTGTGCGAAGTTGCTGGATATTGGCAGGAACTGGTACACGCTGTCGTATACGCCGGTCCAGAGCATCCCAAACATGCTCAATGGGTGACATGTCCGGTGAGTATGCCGGCCATGCAAGAACTGGGACATTTTCAGCTTCCAAGAATTGTGTACAGATCCTTGCAACATGGGGCCGTGCATTATCCTGCTGCAACATGAGGTGATGTTCTTGGATGTATGGCACAACAATGGGCCTCAGGATCTCGTCACGGTATCTCTGTGCATTCAAAATGCCATCAATAAAATGCACCTGTGTTCTCGTCCATAACAGACGCCTGCCCATACCATAACCCCACCGCCACCATGGGCCACTCGATCCACAACACTGACATCAGAAAACCACTCACCCACATGACGCCACACACGCTGTCTGCCATCTGCCCTGAACAGTGTGAACCGGGATTCATCCGTGAAGAGAACACCTCTCCAACGTGCCAAACGCCAGCGAATGTGAGCATTTGCCCACTCAAGTCGGTTACAACGACAAACCGATGACCCCGATGAGGACGACGAGCATGCAGATGAGCTTCCCTGAGACGGTTTCTGACAGTTTGTGCAGAAATTCTTTGGTTATGCAAACCGATCAGCAGCTGTCCGAGTGGCTGGTCTCAGACGATCTTGGAGGTGAACATGCTGGATGTGGAGGTCCTGGGCTGGTGTGGTTACACGTGGCCTGCGGTTGTGAGGCTGGTTGGATGTACTGCCAAATTCTCTGAAACGCCTTTGGAGACGGCTTATGGTACAGAAATGAACATTCAATACACGAGCAACAGCTCTGGTTGACATTCCTGCTGTCAGCATGCCAATTGCACGCTCCCTCAAATCTTGCGACATCTGTGGCATTGTGCTGTGTGATAAAAACTGCACCTTCAGAGTGGCATTTTATTGTGGGCAGTCTAAGGCACACCTGTGCACTAATCATGGTGTCTAATCAGCATCTTGATATGGCACACCTGTGAGGTGGGATGGATTATCTCAGCAAAGGAGAAGTGCTCACTATCACAGATTTAGACTGGTTTGTGAACAATATTTGAGGGAAATGGTGATATTGTATATGTGGAAAAAGTTTTAGATCTTTGAGTTCATCTCATACAAAATGGGAGCAAAACCAAAAGTGTTGCGTTTATATTTTTGTTGAGTGTACATGGCCTGAAATGTTTTGCATTGTAGGTCAATTGCAAATTGCATTTCGGAACAAAAAAGTCACAAACCAATCATCTCCCAAGTAGTGCACAGGAAACTTGAGGGTAACAAACACCAACTTGACCTTCAATCATTTTCACAGAATTCATTGGTTTAACTTAACCCTCTGTTGTCCAGGGAAATGGCTTGATACAAATGCAAGGCTTGAACAGACAGTTCTGGTTTTTAAAAGGGTTTACTGGGGTGGATAGCAATGGTCAGGCATATGGTCAATAATCAGGCCTAGGCGTGGTTGATGCAACAGGCAGGAGGTCTGGAACACAATGAGGCAGGCAGGACTATGGAACGCAAGGAACAGAGCTGGAGAGAAAGCACAAAGCGCATCATTCTGGCGAGGGACTAAAGCACCCACTGAGCCTTAAATAACCCCAGGTGATGAGCTGCAAATTAGAAACAGGTGTCCGTGGAAAGCACCACCACCAAGCACCAAGAGAAAGACAAGCAATATAGGGACAGAAAAACCCAAGAAGGAAAAAAACAACAACAAAAGAACTAACCCCAGAATGCTCAAAATAATTAGGGAAACACAGTGTTCTGTAAATGTTTTAAGCAGTATATTTATATATGCACACAGCCCTGAAACATTCCAAAGCATAAAGTCTGGGTTATTATTATTATTATTTATTTATTTATTTTTTTGGTACTTGCTGTGGCTGCAGGGCCCCACATGGCCATGGGGTTGCATCTGTGTTTAGAGAGTATGTCTCTTTGATGGCGAGCTTCACAGACCTTCACATTATCACACACCTTTTTACTATCTTTCACACTTTGCATGCAGATTTGAGGCATAACAAACATACGTGTACACACACACACACATGCATTCACGTGCATTCATATACCATCTCAGTAACTCCTAATATTCGTTTGATCACTGCTCCATGCCTGACCACATCTGCTATTAAGCATAGTCTGTCTTCCGTTTGTTCTCGTTTGGTTTGTCTTTACTCATCCTTGTTGCTGTTACAGGCACTGTTTTCATCAGCATTTTTCACTGTCACAGTTATTGTCGCTGTCACTCTTTCTTTATGGAGCATTTTTGTGTCACCCCTTTATGGGGAAATTGTAAGGAGGCAGTAAATCACTGCTTCAGTATCATAAATTGTATATATTCTTCATGGTGTGAGCTGGCCGTGACACATACGAGAGTGATACATGCAGACAACGGGTTCATTTTTTATTTATTTAAAAAAATCTTCTGGTGAGGTTGTACAGTTGTGATGTGGAAACCCAAAATTAACTGATATTGATGTATGTTCAAGGGTACTTCCAAAGTTCGAAATACAGGGAGTGCAACCATTTTTCCTCTTTCTGCCAAGTGGTGCCAAAGTACAGAATTGCTGCTCCTCATTGCCTCTATTAAATTCCACCAAGTACTGTAAACTAGCCTTTATAAATTGCCTTAAGATGTGGCAACATTGGTGGAAGAACAAAAAAACAAACAAATGACACACCATGAAGAGTTTGGTCAATGAAACCAAGTTCACTCAAATTGATTTTCAGCAATTCAAATTTGATATATTGTTTTATATAACGGCTGAGTGGATTCTTACCATTTGATTGGTGCTTTGTATGTCACATGACATGGATTAATTCATCCCATTTGTGTTGCATTGCATTCAGCGTGCGGCTTGGATCCATTTAGAGTGCAGATTTGGTTCCATACGTTTGGTACCATTGCACTCCCACATGCACGTGCACATGCACTGCCTCGTGCACACGCGCACATGTGATCACGCATACACATGTGCACACGTCCTCGTTCATGAGCACATGCTCGCATACTCGTGCACGCGCACACATGTTCATGCACGGGCACGCATACTCGTGCACGCGTGCGTCGCACGCACGCATGCTCGTGCATGAGTACGTGCGCACCTGCGCATGCTTGCGCACACGCACCCATGCGTACGTGCACGCGCACGCACACACAAAACCAATCCACTGTGCTGTCCAGCAGGAAGAGAAAGAAAACCTGGACTCATTTCTGACGTGACTTTTTTTTTTCGCTGCACTGAGGAGGTACACAGCTCAATCGAGCCAGTTGCGTGTGCGCACACGCACGGGACAGTGACATGATGATTTGATTGAGTTAACTGACGCTGCTACACACACAAAATCCAAAGCCGTCTGGATGCATGAAGAGCTGCTAACATGAAACGCTGATGTGATTTTTGGCTGGGCTGAGAAACTACACAGTCTTTTTTTTATGGAAGTCTGAGTCAATACACAGCATCACTGAACTACACGTCACAGTGGAACACCAAAATGTAAGTCCCTTCTGTTGTTTAGAAATTAATAAAATATAAAATGACAAGGATCTATTTTAGCCATTATATAAAACAAATAATGAATGTTTTTACATTCTTTCAATGGTACAAATATTTAATTTGGTGAAAGCTGGAACATATATGACCTCATTGAGCTATTCGTACCATTGAACTCATAAACATTCATTATTTGTATACTAACATTTATTTGGACAATTTCAGTCAAACATGGCAGATGAAATTGATTATGTTGCAAACACGCTTTGGATTTTTGGGCACAATTATTTTTGTCTTTCTTTTACTGCCTTTGCCATACACATACTTTGTAGTCAAATAGCTTCACATCTAACATTTATCTCCATGTGTTTTCTGACATCATGAGGCAGGAATTTAAAAATAGATCATGAAATGTTTAACAGTCTCACAATGATAAAGAAACTGAAGAAAAAGAAAGAAAGTTTGAGCTGCCTCTGACGATGCAGAGGATGACCCCTCAGCTTTGCACCAGCCACCAACCTTCAAAGACAACACCCTTGGTGCTCTCCTGCTTGATGCTCTCCTGCTTGATCTATAATTTACTTGATCTATAACGGTTACAATCTTCTTCTTCTTCTTCTTCTTCTTCTTTCAGCTGCTCCTGTCATATGGGATTGTGATGTTTGGTTTTGATTGTTTCTGGTTTGTGTTCACTCTTGTGTTGTGTCTGGAGTTTGGGTCTGGGAGTGTTTTTCTTCTGTTTTCCACATCTTGTTCCTGAATGTTCCCATTCACCTGTTCCACATTTTCCTTCATCACCACCTACTATATTTAAGCATTATGTTTCCCTTGTCTTCACCAGTTCATCATACCTAAGTGTCATCACTACCAGCCTTTCTCACAGTCCTTGTTTGTCCTTTTGCCATGCCGTGTTTTGAACCTCTTGTCTGTTTTTTACCTTGCTTTTTGTCTCATGATTTGGATACTGCTGCTGTTTTGTACCTGCCTTTCTGTGTAACGACCTCCACCTGGTGTTGAATTGAACCCTTTATCTCACACTACACTCCAGAGTCTTGCAATTGTGTCCTGCTTTCTTGTGCCAAAGTTCTTGACAACTCATGTGAGGGGGCACCACAGCAGATCAATCATTTTCATCTCACCCTGTCATCTGTATCTTCCTCTGTTGCATCAGCCACCTTCATGTCCTCCCTCACCGTATCTATAAACCTCCTCTCTGGCCTCCCTTTTCTCCTCATTCCTGTTGGCACCTTCTTCAGTATCCTTCACTCTATACACCTTAGGTATACACATGTCCAAACCATCTTAAATCTCACCTCTCTGACCATTCCAAATCCTGTCCATCCTTGTCACTCCCAAAGAGAATTTAAGATCTTTAGCTCTGCCACCTCCATGTCTGCCTCCTGTTTTTTGTTAGTGCCTCCGTCTCTGAGCCGTGTAACATACCTGGTCTCAGTACTGTCTTGTACTGAAACCTTCCCTTTCACTCAGTTATTTTTTTTTTTGGTCACAAATCACTCCTGCCACCTTTCTCCACCCTGCCTGCACTCTTTTCTTCACCTCTCTACCACACTCTCCATTACTTTGGACAGCTGACCCCAAGTATTTAAATTCTTCTACTTTCACCACTTATGCTCCTTGTAACTGCACTATTCCACTGGGCTCCCTCTCATTCACACACATAAACTCAGTCATGCTCCTACTGACTTTCATTCCCCATGTCTCCAGAGTATATCTCCACCTCTCCAGGCTAGACCCAACTTGCTCTCTACTCTCACTACAGAGCTCAGTGTCATCTGCAAACATAATAGTCCATGGAGACTCCTGTCTGATCTCATCAGTCAACCTGTCCATCACCACTGCAAGCAAGAACTGAACTTAGAACTGATCCTTGGTGATGCCAAGAATGTCCTACTTTGTTAGCATAGAGACCACTCCACGTTGCTCCATACAGGACACCCTGGGGTACTCGGATGTACAATTCAATTCAATTTATTTCAATTATACAGTGCCACATCACAGCAAAGCTGCTTTAAGATGCTTCACATGACAACATTATCAGCCCCTAAAGCAAATGCACTGGTGGTGATGGTCCAGTAGTTAAAGTGTTGGGCTTGAGACCAGAGGATCCTTGGTTCAAATCCCAGCCTGACCAGAAAATCACTAAGGGCCCTTGCGCAAGGTCCCGTAGTTGCTCCTGGTGTGTAGTGAGTACATTGTATGGCAGCACCCTCATATCAGGGTGAATGTGAGGCATTATTGTAAAGCACTTTGAGCATCTGATGCAGATGGAAAAGCACTTTATAAATGCAATTCATTTGACAGTTCTAAGGAAGAACTCCCTCTGATGATGTTGAGGAAGAAATCTCAAATAGACCAGACTCTGAGAGGTGACTCACTGCTGAGGCCAGTGTGACAGTTACAATGATTTTATGAAGTTTTTACCAATCTGAACAGGAAACAAAATTTAAAAGGGTAGGAAGCATAGTACCATGCTGTGCTAGCCATACAAAAGGGAGAATAAATTAGTCTTAAGTCTGGACTTGAAAGTCTCTACAGAATCTGACTGTAAATTTTTTTATTGCTGCAGGGAGATCATTCCACTAGTAGGGACACAATAAGAGAAGGCCCTGCACCCTGAGATCGCAGAGCCTGGGCCAGTACCTAGGCCTTAACTAGGTCAGCTAAACAGGGAGGTGCTAGTCTGTGAATAATTTTATAGGTTAATAGCAGAACCTTAAAATCTGATCTCACAGAGACAGGAAGCCAGTGAAGAGACACCAAAATGGGTGTAATGTGGTCAAACGTTCTGCTTCCTGTCAAGAGCCTGGCAGCAGTTTTGAACCAACTGGAGACTCCTAATGCTGGACTGCGGTAAACCAGAATAGAGAACATTGCAGTAGTCCAGTCTGGAAGAAACAAATGCATGGATCAGGGTCTCAGCATTAGCCACAGACATGGGGTGGATCTTCACTATATTTCACAGGTGGAAGAAAGCAGTCCTAGTAATATTTCTAATATGGAGGCCAAAGGACAACGAAGGATCAAAAATCACCCCAAGGTTCCTCCCTTTGTCAGTGTGATGTATGACATACAAGCCTAGGTTAATCATTAGCTGCTCAAATTGATGCTGATGTTTCGCTTGACCAAGAACCATCATTTCAGTCTTGTCTCAGTTCAAAAGTAGGAAATTGCTAGACATCCATCTTTTTCACTGATGCAAGGCAATTGTCTAAGGATTTTATCTGTATGAGATTATCAGCAGTTATAGGCATGTATTACTGGGTATCATCAGCACAGCAATGAAAAGTAATTCCAAAACACAATATGTGCCCAAGGGGTGCTATATAAAAAGAGAAAAGCAAGGGGCCTAAGATGGACCTCTGTGGAACCCCAACTTTCATGTCACTAAGGTTAGAGGTAGTGTTGTTGTACAACACACAGTGAGAATGACAGGTCAGGTATGATGTCAACCATTCAAGGGCATTTCCATTAATCCTAAAATAATTCTCCAACCTATCGAGTAGAATATGGTGATCCACCATATCAAACGCAACACTAAGACTAACATCACCAGATCCGTATCGGCGTCAGAATATATTGCAAGCAGAAGATCATTCACCACTTTAGTGAGAGCTTTCTCGGTGGAATGTAACATTCTACATGCAGACTGCAGTGGCTCAAAGAGATTATTCTCAGTAAGCCGGTCCACGAGCTGCTGTGAAACTACTTTTTTTCCAGAATTCTAGAATAAAATGATAGATTTGATATTGCCCTATAGTTTTTCAATATACGAGGTCTGTGAGAAAAGTAGCCGACCTTTTTATTATATGCAAAAAATATATGGATTTGATTCATATGTTTTTACGTCAGCCAAGCTTGAACCTTCGTGCGCATGCGTGAGTTTTTCCACGCCTGTCAGTTGCGTCATTCGCCTGTGGGCAGGCTTTGAGTGAGCACTGGTCCACCCCTCTCGTCGTTTTTTCATTGCGAGGAAATGGCGGAATGATTTGGACTTTTTTCCATCAGAATTTTTTCAGAAACTGTTAGAGACAGGCAGCTGGAAACCATGCGGAAAATTCACATGGCTTTCGGTGAAAATTTTATGGGCTTCACAGAGATTACGGAGTGTTACTACCGCTTTAAGGATGGCCCACAATGGCGCACGGCGCGCCGCGCTCCGAGCCACGATCGACAGGCAGAAACAACCATTTCATTTCTAAACGGATCGCTGTATGGCTCCGGGACCATAGTGTGCAATTTCTCTGGTTATCACAAGAGCTGGACATCAGCCATTTCCCAGCAGATTTCACTTTTAACAAGAGATTTTGTCATGGAAAGCCGCGCGGAAGTTTCACGCATCACGACGGATTCGCTGATGGAGCGAGACAAAGAACACCTCCGTTTTTGAGTGCCCAGCTCTCCACAATTTCTCTTATACTCACTCGACTGGTAGGCCACTGAAAGCCGAGATAGGCATGTCCCAACTTGTCCTCTGACACTCCAAAACGGAGGTGCTCTTTGTCTCGCTCCATCAGCGAATCCGTCGTGATGCGCGAAGCCTCTGACAAAATCTCTTGTTAAAAGTGAAATCTGCCAGAAAATGGCTGATGTCCAGCTCTTGTGATAACCAGAGAAATTGCACACGACGGTCCCGGCTCCACACAGCGATCCATTTAGAAATGATGTGGTGTTTTCTGCCTCTCGATGGCGGCTCGGAGCGCGACACGCCGTGTGCCATTGTGGTCCATCCTTAAAGCTGTAGTAACAGTCCTTATTCTCTGTGAAGCCCGTAAAATTTTCACCGAAAGCCAGATACATTTTTCGAATGGTTTCCAGCTGCCTGTCTCTAACAGTTTCTGAAAAAATTCTGATGGAAAAAAAGCCCAAATCATTCCGCCATTTCCTCGCAATGAAAAAACGACGAGAGGGGTGGACCAGTGCTCACTCAAAGCCTGCCCACAGGTGAATGACGCAGCCGACAGGCGTGAAAAAACTCACGCATGTGCACGAAGGTTCAAGCTTGGCTGACGTAAAAACATATGAATCAAATCCATATATTTTTTGCATAAAATAAAAAAGGTCGGATACTTTTCTCACAGACCTCATACTGGGGTCAAGATTAGATTTCTTAAGAAATGGTTTCAGATTTCAAACATTTAGGAACAAATTCTGATGTTAATGACATATTGATAATTTCCAGCACAGTCAGCCCAAGAGTGGCCCACAGGTCCTTAAACAGTTTTTTTTAAAGATAATTATCAACAATTATTTAAGATCATTTTGACAGATATCATTCATATCAGCATTGCCAGTTGAAGCAGTTTCTTTAGTTTTCTTTTCCTCTTTTTTTTGGTTTACTGCTGGTATGACTGGTCTCACAACAGTGGTGGCAGCTTTACTGATAAGGTGGCAAGTGGTCTCCATGTAAGTGCACTGGTGTCATGTCTAACAGAAGAGCTCTGGAAATATGAAGTGTGAGAATGCTGGTTTGGCTGCAGATCGCCCATCCCTTTTTATTCACCCACAGAATCATGCAGTTACTTCATGAGTGGAAGCTGACATCCAGTTTTCTGCTCAATAGGGAGGTCACCACTTTGATTTTTTTTTTTTTTTTTTGCCAAACCAGAGGAGTAGGAACTAAAAACCACAAAAGTGAAAAACCACTGACATTTTGTCACCAACTTAAAAACATGAATATTGAAACACTCCGCTTCTTTTATCATATGAAAAGTGTCGGTGGGAGTTTCTGGCTTTTGGTGATGTGAAAGCAAGTAAATGCAATGTTGACAACTCCGCCCAGCTTGAGGATCGGCGGTAAATGACGAGCAGCGGGAAATCAATTCTCATTTTCACAGTTTGAAGTGAGTTCAGTGTGACATTGTTTGCAGCAAACAGTTGTGTGATGATGAAGTGGATTGTTGTTGATGAGCTCCATCGGGGGGATGATGCCCTGGATTTAAACAATTTGATTCACAGATCAGTGAATGTGGACTCACTGATGTATGGCAGGGGTGGAACACAAAAAAAGCATCAAAATTCTAATGCTTCTGTTTTGAAAGATTTACATTGCTCTCAAGAGTTGGGACCTGATTGCTGTTAGCTGATTTAGTCAACTGCTGTTAGGCATTACCTTCAAAAAGGTAAAAGGGACAAAGTAGGCCTATACCGGATCTGCATTTATTATGATATAGATTTTTTGTCTCGACACCTCTTTTGCCCCTCCCATTAAAGTCTGTGTGCAAAATGTTTGGCAGCTTTTTTAAAATTATTATTGTTAGAATTTACAATGAATTTTTTGCTTTAACTGTTTTTGTAATTAAATTTTTGCTACAAAGTTTTGCTTTGATGGTTGCATCAAATTTAATGGATTCAGCTCTTAGTTAAATTGTGAGCAAAACATTACTGTATCAATGCACCATACACTTGCAGATCAGTATTGAGCCAAATAAATTTACACTCCCATCACCACATGACAATAAAACAAACAAACATGAAAATCCGCCTATGCTGAGTTCTGCTGAGCAAGAAATTGACAAATCCTGGAATTTTAGAATGACACTGAAAAACATAAGAGTCCACATGAGCCATGTACATACAAAAAAATGCAGGGAATCATTCTCATGTTATTTGTTCTGACCTTCCAGAGTATAATAAGCTACACCTTATTGTGCCACTTATTATTATCACTTTACCGGGGCGTTGCTAGGCCGGTATCATAGACTTACGTCAACAGTATCTGGCTATACTTGCCACTGGGCATAAACAAATGACGTCATAGCGCGCAGCCCAAGAACTGTCCGCAGAGGGAAAAAAAAAAAAAAACTGTCCGCAGAGGAAAAGATGAAAAGGCGAGAAGTGTGTTTTGGTCCCAATATGGATATTCCGGATGTTTTTCTCATGGATAGTACGACAATGAACAGAAGCTAAAGCAGCCAGCTTGATGAGGGAGAGCAGCGCGCGCCAGACAGAGCGAGACACAACAAAAGTGAGCCAACTTTTTATGTACGTGTTACGTGTTGTGTATCTCAGTAAAAAGTGATAATAATGCAAATAACATGCTGTTGTTGTGCGGTATGCATTTTTCTGAGTCCCTCCGTCCATCCAGTCGCCCAAAATGACAGCTATTTGCCCGAGTTAGACGAGGCCTCTTGAAAATGCATACCGCCCTCCAAAAGCATGTTGTTGTATTATTATGCGCACAACGGTTTGAGTGAGTACATCAAGATCAAGAGATTGACCTCAAGAGTTGAAGAGAGAAAACATAGTGTTGCACCATTCAGTGAAATTCTTACTTTCGTGGTCCTCCATGTCACACTACTATCAAAAATGCGCTATCTGTCTGTCTGTCCATGAGTGGCATAAGTGCAACTCCTCCTAAACCACTTGGTGTACTTCTTTGACAAAACATCACTGATTGGTAGCACACCATATGAACATTTGCACAAAGGAAAATCATTCTGGTTCAGTATGTTCACAGAGCGATAATTAGACTTTTGTATTTAACTGAGGCATCTTACGATACTGATCAGCTTAGCAGAACCCCTCCAGAAGTGGTTTGTGGATTTCTGTGAAACTATACACAATGGGAGGACACCAGTTGTTTGTTGGGGCAGTTTTGCGGTGTGGTGGATGCAGTTTACTGACACGTGTTTGTGCACATGATACCAACACATGCTTCTTTTACTTGCCTCTGTGCACCACCACGACTGATTTGAAGTGACACAGTGAAGATGTGCTTGCACTGCAGACTCTCATCTTTAACAGAAGAGGGTTAACCCTCTGGGGTACGAGGGCATTTTTTGGACAGTTCACTCGCCTGGCATAAATGTTTTATTATTGCTGTTAACAGCTCTCCCTGCATGCCACAATCAAGTTTTATGTCTCTTTTTTTCAGGACAACCTGTGCTTTCAGAATATATGAGGGCAGGCTGAAAAGTTCTAAGGCTCACTATAATGCAGTTAATGCATTACTCCTTCATGGGGAGCCTTAGAACTTTTCACCCTACTCTCGTATATGTTTTTTTGTGTTTTATAAGTGTAATAAAGGTTTACAATCAAAAACAGGCAAGGAAAAAAAAAGCAAAAACTAATTTTCCACACATTTATTCAAAACACACAGCAAACTATAATAAACAACTGTTTTGACACTTTATAAAGGTAATTTGAGGTCTTGTGTGAAAGACTGTTCAACAAAAAGTTTCAAACAATAAACACAAATGCACATTTTGAACAATATATACAAAATGGTCTATGCGTTTTGTTGTCCATTGATATGGTAAACAGTGCTTTACGCTGAGAAAGCAACAGAGGTATCCAGTAACATTCACATGCAAACTAGTGGAGCAATCATGATAGTTACACACTCTTTGTTTGAGCATGTGGCATTGTCATCAGAGGCTCTCTGTTTGCTCCTGCTTTCACTGATCTCTGTGCGTAATGGTGCAGAGCGCACTGAGTATGTACTAATAGTATGTACTCATTGGAGCACCCAGGGGGCTATTCAGACGGGCCAACTAGTAACATATCACTCCTGAAAATGATCTTTGGCTTTTCATGTGACGTAAATCTGCCCTATGATTGGATTTTGGAAAACCATGTGACGGTGAAACAATTCTGATTGGACACTCACATTGCACACATCATCACACAGCTTCTATGAGGAGTACAAAGATGGCCCATAGCTGGCTTGAAAGTCCATGGAGTTAACTTTTCAGCCAAAAAAAGAAAAATAAAATAAAATAAAGAAAAGTAGGTTTTTAATCTCATATCATTAAACAGTTATTTATAATTTAGTAAAGCTTGGTCTTAGCCGTCGTATACGACGGCGTCGGCCCCAGAGGGTTAATAAACATATTGTATTAATTATATTTAGGAATAAAAGTCATTTTTAGGTACTTTCTCTCCATTTTCAAAGCCCATAACAGTTGGATTAAATATGAAAATTATTATTCAAACAAATCACTTTTACCACCAGTTTTCTTTTGTCAAGTAGGTGTATTGATATATAAATTCTTTCAAGGCACAGAATGTGTTACACTTGTTGAATTACTTCAGAATAGAAGTCCTCTATTGTAGCACCACCATGTTTATCATTTTTTCATACATGATTAAAGTTTTAATCCTTTGGACCCAAAGGTTTTGACCTTGTACATGTAAAAACACGCTCACTGTCAAAGAGACAACATGTACTTGGAAGTCAATCGATACGAGACACTATGTGTAATGCAACAAAAGGCCCATTGCCTAGCTAAACTGCAGCCATCACTATGAGCTCCCCTCCAACCTCCTATCATCATCCTCAGCCTTCAAAGTATCAAACTTTCTAGCTGCACAACACACATGATTTCTACTGGTTAACATCAAGATCCATCAAAAATTGACTTGAAATCCAACCACTGTTGCATTTCTACTAAGTCATTATTCTTCAAAGAGTTTGAATAAATGCTACAACCAAGGTTGGGTAGGATTACTTTGAAATGTAATCCAAAAGTAATCAGATTACAAGTAATCCAAATGTATGTACATACATACATGTAATCCACATGTATTCTTTCAAAGTAATCCTACCCAACCTTGGCTACAACATCCAGTTCAAGATTATCTCAGTGCAGCACTTTCTTTGTTACAACAGCAAAAAGTGAAACCGTTCTCTCGTGTGCTTCTTTGTTGACGTGTTTAAATTGCTGATGGCATTGTTTTGCGGTTGAATGTGCGGTTGAATGCCAATGCATTTTTAAAAATTAAATTACAGGTCATTGTGCCAACAGTTCACAGATAACTGTTATACATTGTTACAAAATAAAAATCCTTTGGCTATATATATAGTTTAATCCTGTGCTGATGTGATAGAAAGTACAAAGTAGTGGGATGGGCAAAAATTCAAATTTAGTTCAGTAAATTATCCATTATTATAATTATTTCCACAGTTAAACTGGATAGAAAAAAAATGACTAAATAGCTTGATCATGCCTAGGGTGGTTTCTCTTCAGCTTGCTAGATTTGTTTTGCAGTGGCTACAGTGCATGCAAAAAGTATTTACAGCGCCACAGTTTTTCCACATTTTTTATGTTATAGCCTTATTCCAAAATGAACTCATAATGATTGCATTACCCACTGCTCCACATTAAACTTGAACCAGTCTGAATACAGCTTTAGATCATATGAACTTTTTTTTTTTTTTTTTTTTTTTTTAACCAAACTCTGTTTGGTATATGAGTTCAGTCAGCCAAGTGGTACCTCTGTCAAAGAAAAAAGCAGGTGCATCTCAATATTGTCCTGGAACTGATGTGTACACTTGTTGAATTAAGGTATTGAGTCTCAAATGTGGTTTTCATTGGGTACAATGCCTTGGTGTTCCAGACCTTATAGTCCATGTGCCAGTAGTTAGTTTTGACCTTTTCAGTGCTGTGACACTTATAATCCAGTGTCCATGGCTTAGACAAAAATGTATGCCGGCCAGAAAGTGGTGTGGTGGTGTCCTGTGTACCTGCATCCTAGAATGACATCAAGTATAATCTAGGTCCCACAACACTACAAAATGTATTTGGAGATTGTAAGATTTCTAATATTTAGCTGGATAGAAAAATGACAGATTTGACCTTTGACATTTTTGCATGATGGATTTTGTTGTATTTTCTTGTGTTGGATTTAGAAAATAAGTGAGCAGTATTAACTGTATTGATGCAATAAAACATATTTTTGTTTGAGAGTTTGCAGATGGTCTCTTGGGGTCTGAATACTGGTCAACACACATATGGACCTGGATGCAGCAGGACCATTAGGTTGTACCTGTCAATCACACACACAACAAAATCAGTGAAGTTGTCTGCAAAGTCTGGGCCAAGGGTGAGCCTGTAGTTGTATTTTTGTTGGCAGTGAGCTAGCAGAGCTTCTGCTGAGTGAGGAATTTTCTTTTTCTGTGACCTTGGTGTTTTCAGCTTCCTATACACTCCTCCAACAGACTTTTCCACAGAGCTACAGAATGCATCTGCCAACCTCCAATTTGTACACAGTTGCAATTTGATCCAGCTCCAGACAAAAATACATCCATGAGCAATGACCTTGTTTACTGTTATTTCATTCTCATCTGTTATTACCTGTCTTATCTTGGACATCACATGAGATGCAAAGCAGTTCTGACGCAGATACATATCTGGATTTGGCTGATTATTAATAGAGGTATACTTTGTTTGAATAGTATGTCTGACAGTATACAAATAGTGAATGTTTGAGTGCAATGGAAATAATATTTTGCCAAATTAAATATTCTTTACATTGCACAAATGAGAACACATTCATTATTTGTTTTATATGACACCCAAAATAGACCATTTGATATTTTATTAATTTATAAACAACATAAAAGGGATTTACATCAGGGGAGGTGATGGTCTAGTGGTTAAGGTGTTGGGTTTGAGTCCAGAAGATCATGGGTTCAAATCCCTGCCTGACTGGAAGATCACTAAGGGCCCTTGGGCAAGGCCTTTCATCCCCTATTGCTCCCGGTGTGTAGTGAGCGCCTTGTATGGCAGCACCCTGACATCGGGGTGAATGTGAAGCATAATTGTAAAGCACTTTGAGCATCTGATGCAGATGGAAAAGCGCTATATAAATGCAGTCCATTTACATTTTGGTGTGCGTCTCTGGTCCTTTGAGGTCAAGAGGTTCCAAACAGTCCAACACAAATTTTAAACCAATCTGGTATTATCAACATCTCTCACAGTCTTAAAAGGACAGTGTAGTCCATACATACCTGATGCCGTGCATTGTCTGTCGTCTGCTTTCCTCAGTCCAGTGAAAAATCATGACTGCCTGATCTGTCATTGAAGATTTCTTCTTCCACCAGAGCCCTCTTAGCTATCTTGGGTTCAAGGTTGCTGTTGCGCCTTCATGGTTACCGTAGCGGCAATGGGCACACAAGATCCCCACCATATTTCACCCCTACTTGATCAATTACCCAGGTGTCACGACATGGACGAGGGCTTGGATTTTGACAATGTCAGATGAGGAATATCACTTGTGAGGAAACATCAGCTACAACATTTTGGCCATGTGGTGTTTGTCAGTGCATGATCGTCATGCAGGTACCACTGTTGAGGAACACAGCAGTTGGGCCAGCCATGGGTATCTAGCTGGTTGCTTTGAGAGACTGAGTTGGACAAGTCTGCTTGGGTGGGTGCTACTTAGGGTTTTGGTGGTACCAGTGCATGGTCACAGGCCTGTATATGTAATGTTAATTTATTTAAATTAAATAGCAAGTACTGTTTTAGGTGTTGCATATCATTCTGTATGAGCTCAACACTATATATTTTTGTTTACATAAGAAGCACAAAATTGGAAAAAGTACACTATTTCCCATTGTCACCGTGCTGTGCAGCTGTGTCAAGTGAAGCAAACATAGAATGTACAGTAATTTTAATCACTGCTAGTGAAGCTTACAATGGCTCCAGGGTGTTTTGGTGAGTGCCAAGTGTCCATCATATTGACGTGTGGCCAAGAACAGCCTGCTCTTGTACAATTTGTTGAAATATTAGTATGTGTATATTCCTAACAGCACTATTTCTCACGTGGCATGGACTTGCAGCACTTCATATTTAATTACATTATATGAACAAACAGTCAGTGCCTGTACTTTCTCTGTGATCCAGTTTTGGTTTAAGACCTTATTTTACAGTTTGCTTTAGACTCTGTTTCCAGCAGCATGAAGCAAACTGGTTGCACACAATACCTGCCTAGTTCCAAATTGCAGACAGATTTTTGTGAATAGATCTTGAAGGCAGATCAAGAGAATGTTTTCTTAGGAGTCGGTTAAGATCAACAAATCTCTCAACAATTGATAATGTTGCAGACTGTCAGAAGGGTGCAAAAATTGCCTGCTTGCTGACACCTTCATCACACTAAACTGACAAGGTGAGAACACAAGAGAGCTATGCGCGAGTCAACTTGATTTGGTAGTTCAACCCCCCAATGGTTCAGAAACTGCAGGTTACTGTATTTTGAACTCACAGTACAGCATACTGTCAGAACCAGGGTGCAAACCTAAATTAATAAAAATGAAAGTCCAGATCCACTTATATGCCATGAGTTGAACCCTGGGGTTTTCTGTCAGTTTGAAAAGCGTAAGACTTTGGTACTGCAACATCCATCTCAAACAAAATCTGTCATCCTAATAATGTGGGAACATAAACAAGACTGTCTTGATTGTTGAGATTTATCATAACCCTGCTTGTAGAAATTCATTCACATGGTTGGTTGCAGAATTAGTACTCCAGTTAACCATCTGGGGCCGACGTCGTCGTATACGATGGCTAAGGCCAAGCTTTATTAAATTATAAATAAGTTTTTAATGATATGAGATAGAAACTTACTTTTTTATTTTGCTGGAAAGTTAACTCCGCAGACGTTTGAGCCAGCCATCAGCCATCTTTGTACTCCTCATAGAAGCTGTGTGATGACGTGCGCAATGTGAGTGTCCAATTGGAATTGGTTCACCGTCACATGGTTTTCCAAAATCCAATTGTAGGGCAGATTTACCTCATGTGAAAAGCCAAAGATCATTTTCAGGAGTGATATGTTACTAGTTGGCTCATTTGAATAGCCCCCTGGGTGTTCCAGTGAGTACATACTATTCCAATGCGCCCTGCGCCATTACGCACAGTGAAGGAGAAAGCAGATGGAGCAGACATAGAGCCTCTGATGACAATCTCACATGCTCAAAGAGTGTGTAATTATCATGATTGCTCCACTAGTTTGCATGTGAATGTTACTGGATAACTCTGCTTTCTTGGCGTAAAGCACTGTTTACCATATCAATGGAGCGAGGGGGAGGGCCGCTCCTCAGACTGTAAGGAGCCAAAGTGGGCCAAAGTGTGAATGAAAGCTGTTAGGAGCAGCACAGAACACTCCAAAACACAGTAGAATTTTGCGATGTAACCTTTGTGTAATAGCAGACAGAAACTGCTTTGAGATGAGACAAACAAAATGCATAGACCATTTTGTATATATTCTTCAAAATGTGCATTTGTGTTTATTGTTTGAACCTTTTTGTTGTACAGTCTTTCACACAAGACCTCAAATTACCTTAATAAAGTGTCAAAACAGCTGTTTATTATAGTTTGCTGTGTGTTTTGAATAAATGTGTGTGGGGAATTATTTTTAGCTTTATTATTTTCTTTTCTTATTTCTGATTGTAAACCTTTATTACACTTATAAAACACAACAAAAACATATATATTCTGAAAGCACACATTGTCCTGAAAAAAAAGAGACATAAAATGTGATTGTGGGATGCAGGGAGAGCTGTTAACAGCAATAATAAAACATTTATGCCAGGCGAGTGAACTGTCCAAAAAATGCCCTCGGACCCCAGAGGGTTAACCAGGGCACACCACAAAAGGCTGTTTTTGAAATGCAAAATGTCAATCATAGGAACCCAGTAAACATGCCTAAATTGTTCCAGTACTCTCATAGTAATGGTATTTAGCAGCAGAATACATGCAGAATGTGCATCTCATACAAGCAAACTAAAAAAGCTGCATGCTTACCCATGGGCGTTGACTGTCAAGTTGGGTGAAATGGCCCAAAGAACTGGTAGCTCAAAACAGGTGGAAAAGACTTATCAGACATGAAGGGAAAGAAAAAAATGACAAGTTTATTGATAAACTAAACATCAACAGATGTTCAAGGTTGTGTTCAACTCATTTCTACAAAGAGCAGATTGACATGTTGGATTATTTGTGGGCGAATGAGACGCATAATTTGACCTACTGGGTGGCAGCATGGACCACTCAGTCTGGCTCACTTTGATTACATGCCTCTCCTTCACACTATCTGTGCCCTCAGGTACTTGATCTGCATTGTCCTAGTGCACCCAGCTTTCAATTGGGATGGTCCTTGGCTAGGTAAATAACCTGCAATGGACTGCTGTTCTGTCCAAGCACAGTCATAGACACTTATCCACTTAACACAACTATATGTAGGGATAAATACTAGTATTCACACCAATGGGTCATAGTGAATGTATAGGACTTCTTCTTAAAAGTACTGTATAATGCTCATGAAAGCCAAAATCAGGGCTATAGTCTCTGTTATGTAAATAATGTCAACATATTAATAATTAATATGGATGACTGATCATAAAAAGTTCAAAGGAGCTGTTGATTCCACTACAAAATTTGTTAAATGTGACAGCAGAGTAAATGTAATTAGTTCTCATTTGGTTTTGATTTTCACAAGAGAAAAAAAAAAAAATCTGTGTTGGTGGCCAAGTAGTTAAGTGCACTTGTTTTCAGTGTGGAAGGTTTCCAGTTCGAGACCACTCCTGTCCATGCTCTTTGTAATATGGAAGGGCATTTTGCATAAAACCTGTGACAAATCAACATGCAGATCCACCTTAGATCTACAGTGGTGACCCAGAATTAAACAAGGGAGGAGCAGGAGGGACTTGCAAAAGAAACAGGAGCACTGTGTTCGTGGATTGTAAACCTCCACCAACACTAGTTTCCAATTCCACAAAATGTTTAACTTGGAAAATATATTCAAGGTTAGAAGTGGCTTTTCATAAGCTAAATTAGATGTTATCAAATGCCAGCAGCAAGTATGCAGTTCATGCACTTGAATCAAACTTTTTTGTGGTGTTTCTGAATTTTATTTCAGATAATTTTCACAGAACACTGGTTATCTTTGCTATGGACAACTTGTCATTGCTTTTTGGCACTTGGTTTCAGACTGATAACTGGAAGACAAACAAGCATTAAATTGGAACCTCCATCCAATTATGGTGGTGTAGGTACTGTAAATCCGTAACAGAAAAATGAGTGATTGAGGCACTTTTGATTGAGCTATAATGCAAAATGTTCAACAAATGGGCCACTCAATATTGCAGTTTTTCACAATTGGTTATACACAAATACAGTTGTGCTCAAAAGTTTACATACCCTGGCAGAATTTTTGCTTTTTTGGCCATTTTAAGAGAATATGAATGACAACACAAAAACTTTTTTTTCACTCATGGTTAGTGGTTGGGTGAAGCCATTTATAGTCAAACAACTGTTTCCTCTTTTTAAATCAAAATTACAAGAGAACTACCCAAATGAACCTGATCAAAAGTTTGCATACCCCTGGTCTTAATACTGTGTATTGCCCTCTTTAACATCAATGACAGCTTGGAGTCTTTTGTGGTAGTTGTGGACGACACTCTCTGATGGTAAAGCTGCCACTGAATATGTTTTGGACTTTATTTACATCAATTACAAAGAAATACAATCAATATGGCACTCTATTGTAAATGTGCATGGAGTAGACCGTTCTCAAAAACTGAGTGACTGTGCAAGAAGCAGAAGAGTAAGGAAAGCCACCAAGACACCCAGACAACCCAGAAAAAGTTACAGGCTTACGTGGCTGTGATTGGAGAAATTATGCACAGTGCAACTTTGTATTTTGTATTTTAGCAATTGATAAAAACTGTAATTGCCCGACTATGCACACTCACTCATCACAACGGCAAACACCTGTCACACAGTTTAACAATCAGCAATCAGAGTTTTAGCATAAAAAGGCAACAGATGAGTTCCTCGGTTTTGGATCAATGGATGCCAACACTGGAAACTGAAGCAGAGCCTCTGAGTGAGAGTAGGAGGAGGGGAATGGGGAATATCAGGATATGAATATTCAGTAAAAATTCCATAACGATATATGAACAATTGCAGGCTTCAAACCTTTCACAATAAAACAAACAAACAAACAGGCAAAAACATTATCTCCTCCAACTTTGTTGGAGGAAGTAAAAAGCAGTCTCTTTATGATGTCATAGTTCACACGAGACCTTTCTATTTTCTGCTTCTGATGGTATTCCAGCATTTTGCTTTTAAACCAATTCATTTGTGATGGCAATGCTCCAGTGGCCCTAAATTAGGCTTCGAGCCAGAAGAGAAGCTGTTTGGAGGTGGTGGGAAAGTCACATTAGAATGGGGAAAAGGAGCAAAAGAAATCAGCATTGTACTGCAGATGAACTGTAATTTGTTCTTTCATCCTTTCAGTTTGAAAACTAACATCAGTGTGTGCTCAAAGGCCTTGACTCCTCCCTTACCACCTCTCTGCAGGAGATATCAACAGTTCAAGACTGCAAGACTGAGCCAGCAGATTTCATGTGTAACTCTCCAATACAAACCTCAACTGAGGGCAGAATTATCCTTGAAACACACACACGGGTGTGCGTGTGTGTGTGTGGGTGTATATATATATATATATAAATATCCGTCCCTGGCAGATCCGCTTTAAAGAAAGAATAGAGAAGTGGTTCCTGTGGCAGCGTGTCACACCACATGTCAGTTACACATTTTAGAAAAGCAGTTAATATCAGCTGCCAAGCCCAGGTAAACAAACCAAAAAGCTCCTGTTACATTGATGGTGGTGGGGGGTGTCACAGTAATATGGTATCAGTGCCTTTGCAGTGGAGAGCAGGTGGCTCTGTTGGAGAGGAGCTGAACTATCAATATACAGACAGGTTTCCGATACCAGATGTGTGCTTCATACCACATGTCAATGTTCTCGGATAAACCGCTTCATCTGTGTTGGCCTAGTCCATCCAGCTGTCAATAGGTACTGGCCTTGGTTGGACAAATAACATTGATGTACTTAAGTCCTGCTCAGTGGCAATTGTAGAATCTCATCCACGTTATGTGGTGATCAAGTGATTTTATTCACTTTATACATGCTTCCCTTAGGCAGTATTATTAGACAGCATTGCTTAAATTTTAAATTAAGTTCCCTGAAAAGCCTTCAGTTAATTCAAAATGCTGCAGCTAGAGTACTAATGGGGACTAGAAGGAGAGAGCATATCTCACCCATATTGGCCTCTCTTCATTGGCTTCCTGTTAATTCTAGAATAGAATTTAAAATTCTTCTTCTTACTTATAAGGTTTTGAATAATCAGGTCCCATCTTATCTTAGGGACCTCATAGTACCATATCACCCCAATAGAGCGCTTTGCTCTCAGACTGCAGGCTTACTTGTAGTTCCTAGGGTTTGTAAGAGTAGAATGGGAGGCAGAGCCTTCAGCTTTCAGGTTCCTCTCCTGTGGAACCAGCTCCCAATTCGGATCAGGGAGACAGACACCCTCTCTACTTTTAAGATTAGGCTTAAAACTTTCCTTTTTGCTAAAGCTTATAGTTAGGGCTGGATCAGGTGACCCTGAACCATCCCTTAGTTATGCTGCTATAGACTTAGACTGCTGGGGGGTTCCCATGATGCACTGAGTGTTTCTTTCTCTTTTTGCTCTGTATGCACCACTCTGCATTTAATCATTAGTGATTGATCTCTGCTCCCCTCCACAGCATGTCTTTTTCTTGGTTCTCTCCCTCAGCCCCAACTAGTCCCAGCAGAAGACTGCCCCTCCCTGAGCCTGGTTCTGCTGGAGGTTTCTTCCTGTTAAAAGGGAGTTTTTCCTTCCCACTGTCGCCAAGTGCTTGCTCACAGGGGGTCGTTTGACAGTTGGGGTTTTTCTGCAATTATTGTATGGCTTTTGCCTTGCAATATGAAGCACCTTGGGCCAACTGTTTGTTGTGATTTGGCGCTATATAAATGAAATTGATTTGATTTGATTTGATTTGATCAGCACTGCGAACAGGGCCTGCAGGCAACGTTATTCTTTTGTGTTGCAGTGGCATGAAATTTTGAGTTGTCCGCTTTTTGTTGAAGTTATTAATTCAAAATGTAAAAATGAATGTAATTAAAGGCATTTATTAATCAAAGAGGATTCTTTTTTATACAAGGTCAAGCCATATGTTATAGCTGTTGTTGTTTCCAACATCTAATTGTGGGTTTACTTGTGAGTTAATTTTTGAACAAATTACTGAACTTGTTTTCATCCTACACTTTTGGAAACCCTGGACCTGGCCAGAAATCAAGTCAAGGTCATGGTTTAGTGGTTAAGGCGTTCGGCTTGAGACCAAAAGATCCTTGGTTCAAATCTCAGCCTGACTGGAAAATCACTAAGGGCCCTTGGTCAAGGTCTTTAATCCCCTATTTCTCCCGGTGTGTAGTGAGTGCCTTGTATGGCAGCACCCTCAGATTTGGGTCAATGTGAGGCATTATTTGTGAAGCGCTTTGAGTTCCTGATGCAGATGGAAAAGCGCTATATAAATGAAGTCCATTTACCATTTTATTTAGGCATTACCAGACACCTCTGAAATTGAAACCTTCAAATTTGGGACAGTCTGTAGAATGATTGGCAAGACTGACTTGCCTGTTGAATGTAAGTGAAATCATAGTCAGTGTTGCTTCTGCGTATACTTGAACGGCTGTTGAATGCTGTCAACAGTTAAACGATGATAATATTCCAAAATTATATAGTGCCTGTGGAGCATGCAAGATGTCATGGTTTAGAGGTTGCAATATGGTTAATGTTGATAGAATGAGATAACAGCAGGTTGGTACTTTTCCTGCTCTCCTTCACATTGACCACCTGGCTTTCACGCCACTGAATGTATTAATCCCATAACCCTCATTGTGAATCCCTTCACTTTACTAGAAAATCATGTGGAAACCTGTTGCATTACACTACTTAGGTGTTTTATACATGTTCAAACTAAAATGGTCCAATTATATTACTAGATAACTTTAGTTGAATAATTTATACTCTAAAGTTGTACATGAATACAACTTGTGCTGTTAAGTTTCATCTTCTAAAAACAAGTAAAGGCAATGGGTTTCACACAATCTTGAATTTAAGTTGACAAATGCAACTTGTTTTAGGGGGTGCTTATGTAACCTGTTTTGCATTTTCCTCCTTCGGGACACAAACTCACGATCACCTGGATGGAAAGCAGGCCCACTGACCACGAGGCTAAAACCCATGGACGGTAGCATCTGTCACCAGAGTGTCTTTTGGCTTTGGGGAGTGAGGTTTACTGACTACATACTATGCACAGCACTTGTGCTTGCCTCATCACACTTACACAGAAAACCCGACCACAAGGACCCGACCTTCAGGCTTTTCAATTTTGCCCGTACCAAAATAGCAGGTGTAAAACCTGCCTTATATCACGGTCTGAACCAAAGGGCCAAAAATTGGTCCAACTCAAACATGGGGTCTTGGCACGGATCAAACTGAACCATGGTCTTGTGTATTTGCACTGTGAAAATAGTTGTTGGATAGTTTAGAATTTCACACAAATTGAAACAGGTTATCATCACCATAAAATCAACAAGCAATAAATAAATTATTTTAACCTGAGCAACACCAGGGTATTCTTTCTACTGTTGTCCATCTTTTCTCCTCATTAATGATCAAACAACAATAACAAGTGCTATCACATGCTGCTGGCAAACATACCCAACCCAGTCAAAAAGTACATTCCTCTATGGGTTCGTGATGGGGTCACAAAAATGGGTCGTTTTTTGTAACGGGAGCACAATTTCATGACAGGGACACAAAATGTGGGGTGATGGGGAGGGTCTGGGGGGTAATGGTTAGAGGGTAGGTAATGTTTAAGGTTTGGGGAGGGTAGACGCAGACATTATGGTTAGAGTTAGGCGTAGGTGAGGATCATAAATAGCAAAATAATAAAACTGTATCATGAAAATTAGATGCTTTTCGTGACGGGGTATGAGATAAAATGTGAAACTGGGTAGAACATACCACAACAAAAATAGTACAGTTGCAATGAAATTAATCTGTTCATTCATGTTTCTCCATTCAAACACTTTTTTTCGGTGTCTTCAAATGGAACTATACACCAAATTGACAAGTCAAGATCCGATGCATGCATGCTTATAAGCCAATCAGTGTCGAGTATGGCTAAATATAGCCTACATAGATGATGATGTCATGATGTAATTACATCATGAAAAGGTCTTTAATCTGACAGAACCTAGTCTCCCTCAAGGACATGGACCCAGTGTACACAAACATGAACTTTAATTCAGGCCTTGTGCTGAACTTGAATGTGTGAAAATGCCCTGTGAGTCTTCTCAAACTCACAACTCTAGTACATCACAACAAAAGGAGACGACACTAAGCACCACATATTGACACTACAGTAAAACACATTTGCTGTACCAGGGTCTGACTGTAACTGTAACTTGTGATGGCCAAATGAGGCCTCATGGTGTTAATGTAATGTAATAAATTAACTCAAAAATGCAGTCAAGGGAACCTCACAGTGATGTGAAAGGAAAATACTTTATTTTACCAGCTCAAGAAGTGCAATCCAGGGATAAAGTCCAAACAGTGAGGTGATGGGAGGCAGTAGTCTGAGGCAGGAGGGACTAGAGGGAACACGAGAACAAGGAGATACATACACTGGGTGACAAGAATACAGGGCATGGTGAGGAAATACCTCAGCAATCCCTAAATGGGGGTGAACATCTTAAACATAGACAAGGAGAGGAGCCACAGATGGTGTGATTGCAGTGTGAAACAGCTGTAAGGGAGCACAGGTGATAAAGACACACCTATAAAAACAGAGACAAGACAACAGACAAAATGTCAACAGGGATCCACAACAAAACCAAAGCGAATGTCTAAAGACAAACAGTAACTACAAGGTTGAAGTCAAATATATATTTCCTCAACATACAAAGTCAATGTTTCAATGTGACTTTAACATATATGTGGTTGGTTTACCTGCAATATGCATGAAAAACTCCTCAAAGAGGTACAATAAAATAAGAAATGATTTTCCTGCTCTTTCAAGGAACTGAAGGTCATTTTACATCAACTAAACAGAAGTTTCTAAAAGAAAGCAGTAGTGTCCAGTGTTGCCGGGGGGAGTATTTCTCCCGTAAGCATCAGGTCCTTCTGTTGTGACAACTGCTGCCCTCTGGGCCATTACTTTGAAACCCCTGTTTTCGAGGCTTCGTAAATAAAGCTACAGACTTTGTTTGGGAACCTAAACTGGTATTTTTCTCTCCTGCCCTGCAGTTATTTTGAGCTGGAAAGCAGTGGGGTGAGGGAGGAGATCCGCTACCACTACGGCTTCAAAGGGAAGCCTCGCTCCGAATCCTTCCCTTATCGTCTCGCCGATGGCCAGTGGCATAAGATCGCTCTCACCATCAGCGCCTCGCACCTACTGCTGCACGTAGACTGTAACAGGTAACGCAAAACACCTTGATGTCTCTATCGCAAGTAACTGTGGCCATTTTTTAAAATCACGCTCCTTTTGAAGCCGAGTGTCTAATAAACTGTCAGTGTTCATCAAAGTAAAGCTTTGCTCCAGCTCCTTGGTGTGGATGACAGGTTCCTAACAGGGTCAACAATGAACCACACTGCATTCAAGGATTAATCAACACATGCATACAGAGCTTTGGGTGAGAGATTCTATTTTCCTTACATAGCCTGGAGCTACTTGCTAAAGATTCCATAATGAATTGGAGGGCGACAATGGTATAATCGCTGCATCGATCTGCCGCTGAAGGCTCTTTTGTAAAGGAGTGCTCAGTCAGAGCGGATCTATAAACACACACTTCTGCTGTGACAGTCTTTTTCAGTCTCTCCTGAGAGTCAGGAAAGCATCTCTTGTCCTTTCTTAATACAGGCTGAAGACACTCGGTGAACAAGCAGAGTAAATTTGAGTGGAGGTAATGCTCAATCACTCTTGTAAATGAAAGGTTGTATGACGTGCAGGAGAGCTGCATGTAGTATTGATTCTTCCTACATGACTATTATTCCCATCAGGCAGGTGGATTGTCGATTAATTATCACTGCGTTGGCTGTCAGAAAGTGCTGTTGTGAAGATACAAAAACTATGTCATGATTGGTGGGAAAGAATTAACTTTATTTTTCAGAAATAGAGATGTCACAGGGTGGTGCCTGATCTCAGTCTGAGCTCTTTAATGTGAAGTGGATGCCAATAATAAAATATATTTAAGCGTTAACCAATTTTTTTGTACATTATCATGGCTGGATCCAGAGTGAAAATCTGACAGACGCATTTTTGCCCAATGATAAAATAAAAATCATACGCGTCTTGTTATTCAATAATCTTCATTCTTTTATTCATGTGCAACATACACTGTCACACTGCTTTTAATATATTTATTATTATTTAATATATATATTATATATTATATATTATTACTTTATGGACCATAGTGAACACTTCTATATCTATCTATATATGATTTTTTTTCAATTGATAAAATGAATAAAAATATGACTGCATATATTCTAAATAATAATATATTGATATATAACATATCACAATTGTGATATGTGTACAATTGTGATGTATTTGTTTTAGTATATTTAGATTTTGTTGTGATTTTGCACTTTATAAGCCAATTAAATTGAATTGAAATTGAACATTTTATTGAGTCTTAAAGTAAATAAATATGAAATTGGTTACTGGATCCTTAAACTTTGGACATAATAAACTCTACATGGTGGATCCTTGATCTCTGGACGTAAATAGGAATAAACAAAATCTGTAGTTTTTCTCAAAAGCATTTCCTTTGAGACATTATTGGCATGAATGTCTTTCCATATATCTGAGCTGAGCTCTTACAGCTGCTGTGCTTCACTTCAGAATGTAATTTGTAAAGAAATACAGCACGTTTCATTTTGGGAGGAAAAAAACGTTTAGTGGATTGTAGTTTCTTGTCTGTATTACAACGTTTGTAAGAGGTGTCATTTTATTTAAAGCGGCAATTCTTTTGAAGTTATTAATACCGACCGGACTCTGTCTTGGCAGAGAGCCGCGCAGTGTTTGGAGCTGTGTGAACGGAACGGAGGATGATTCCAGTTTCTTGACTGTATCAAGACAAGAGTCCCAGTTAGTGACTTTAATCCACACAAAAGTGACTCATGATATTTTAATGGCTTTGAGAGGGGTTAAGAAGTGGACTTACTGCTTCTGAAGAGCAGCGAATCAAAGAGCCACGAGCCATTGAATCAAAGCATTGCTTCAATGGTTCACGGCTTCAAAGTGGAGTCGCGCTGCAGAAGCGGTTGACTACAGACCAAACCCTGAATATCGGACTTTATTTGTACGTCCGTATGACTCTGAAACTAAGAACAATCCATGTAATTTACGGACTATAGGTTGACATGAAAACCAAAGCTGCGTTCACCGTGGGGACACGATTGGCACTATTCGGGATTATTCAAGTTTTTTTTTTTTTTTTACTGATGACGAACAATGCATAAAAAAATTTGACCGATGCAACTACATCGGTTCAAACTGGTCGGGATCCGGGCCTTATTATCTAGCTGTATCATCATAGTTTCACCATGCATACACGAGTTTTGCAATGCAAATTTTATTAAGTAGGACAGTAGCTTAGGTGTCCCTCTTAGCCTTGAAAGGTTAGGCACTGGCTGCTACTTTGCAGATGATGCTGTATCTTTGTGAAATCGATGCATACTGAGGAGTTGGAGTGTCTGGGTGCGTGAGTTTCCTGGATCAAGACATAGATCCAGGCTGTTGATTACTTGCAGGCTTAGGCCACCAGAAATGTATCTCTGTGTGGTGACAGTGCCAAACTTGTGGAGCGTTTCACTTATGTCACCAGTGACATTCATGTTTCTGGGTCAATGGCCTTTGAGTATGAGAGATGCCTGAGATGTGCTGATGGAATCATGGGGTTGCTAGATGTCTGCCCATGCCAATGCATTTGCAGGAAAAGATTGTTCAAGTCTGTAAAATCTGGGTGGTGTCTGTATTATTGTATTATTGTATTGAGACTTGAACACTAACCACTGACCTAAGGTGATGACTGCATGTCGTGGTAATTGGTATCTTTGGAGGATCCTTGGGTACTGCTGGAATGACACTGCATCAATTGAGTGGTTATGTAAGGAGGCACAGATGAGGTATCTGCATACAGGAGCTTCAGTTACAACCTACTGGACATGTGGTGCATTTCTCTGGGCATGATACAGTATATAACTACCTCAGTGTTGAGTACCCCAGCAGCTGAAGAAGACCAACAGGATGTCCATGTTTTACCTGGCTGTGGCAGATGACTACCATTTGAGAAGTGGGCACAGAGTGCTTGTCAACCAGGATAGTTGCTATCCAGAGCCAAAGCCACTACAACTGCATAGTTGAAGTGTAATAAAATTAACAAAAGTGTAGCACTCTAACGTCACGTAATCCCCATGTATCACCATAATACATTAGCTGTTGACCTTCTTTAGCTTGTTTTTTTTGGGGGTTTTTTTCTGCTAGCTTCTTGCTAGGCCGACTTGCTGGCTTGGTGACCTATTTTAGTGACTGGACAGGGATCGCTAGCTTTTTAGCTAGTTTTTTAGCAGATGCTAATAAAATTTACAAGGTGCAACAACAGCAACAACAAACAAAGATGGTGTTTTTGCAAACCGCTTTTGCGATATACCTAAAAGGGGTGGTGGCCAAGTGGTTAGTGCACTTGGTTTCGGTGCGACAGGCTCCTGGTTCAAATCCCACCCCTGCCACATTTCTCCATATAATATGGAGTTGCGACAGGAAGGGCATGCGACATAAAACTTGTGCCAATTCACCATGCAGATCCACCTCAGATTTGCTGTGGCGAGCCTGAGTGCAAACAATGGAGAAGCCGAAGGGACTTTTTTGTGACATACCTAAGTACTCATTAAAACAATACGTGTTTGGAACACTTTATTTTACAGTCAAAGAGTAATATGACACCTGCCTTCATCTTGGATGCTGGTGGTATGCATGATTTAAAAGGTTACTAGCAAATCATAACCACTTGTCTTTCACCAGGAATTCTTTAATTTTAACATTTTCTCAAGACCTTTTCCCCTATAATTAACTGTGCCAGTGAGTTTCCTATTTTGGGTCATGTTGAGGTCATTTAACAAGAGAATGTGCATGAAGGACTATAATCCTTGTGAAATTTCTCCAAGGGATGGAAGCTGGATTTTCTATTTTTTTTAATATGCGCCATATTTGTCAATTACAAGTATAATCAGACCTGTTCTGTTTTATAATACAGAAGTTAATGTTGCCAGAGTATAAATCTCTAGTTGATAGAAATGAATAGGTCTGCACTCATCCAGATGGGTAATTCAGAAAGAAGGAATTTGAAGTAATTGGACTGGCTCGCTGGTTCCAGTTACTTCTGCTGGGGCACAGGTATGCCCTGCCAAAAATGCAGGACTAACAGGTATACGTTTTCTTTTATCCCTACTGCCATTTCCCTGTTAAATAAGTGATCTGTCATGTCTTTTCTCTATATTTATTTACAACCCCAATTCCAATGAAGTTGGGACGTTGTGTGGAATGTAAATAAAACAGAATACAATGATTTGCAAATCCTCTGAATACACCACAAAAACAAAATATTTTATGTTCAAACTGATAGACTTTATTGTTTTTCTGCAAATATTTGCTCATTTTGAAATGGACGCTTGCACCATGTTTCAAAAAAGCTGGGACAGAGGACAATAAAAGACTGGGAAAGTTGATGAATGCTCAAAGAACACCTATTTGGAACATTCCACAGCTGAACATGTTAATTGGAAACAGGTGATTGTCATGATTGGGTATAAAAGGAGCATCCCTAAAAGGCTCAGCCTTTCATAAGCAAACATGGGGCGAGGATCACAACTTTGTGAACAACAACTGCGTGAAAAAATAGTCCAACAGTCCCGCTGGGGTCCGAGGGCAGTTCACTTGCTTGGCATAAAGGTTTTATTATTACCGCTAAAGCTCACCCTGCATCCCACAATCAAGTAGTATGTCTCTTAACAATTGGTACAGAAACATATGTCTGCCATTACAGAGGTCAGACCTTTCCTGTAGTTCTTGATCAAGTTTTCACACACTGCAGCAGGGATTTTGGTCCACTCCTCCATACAGATCTTCTCGAAATCTTTCAGGTTTGGAGTTTCAGCTCCCTTCAAAGATTTTCTATTGAGTTCAGGTCTGGAGACTGGCCAGGCCACTCCAGGACCTTGAAATGCTTCTTACGGAGCCTCTCCTTAGTTGCCCTTGCTGTGTGTTTGGGGTCATTATCATGCTGGAAGACCCAGCCATGACCCATCTTCAATGCTCTTACTGAGGGAAGGAGGTTGTTTGCCAAAATCTTGCAATACATGACCCCATCCATCCTTCCTTCAATACGGTGCAGTCATCCTGTCCCCTTTGCAGAAGAGCACCCTCAGAGTATGATGTTTCCACCCCCATGCTTCACGGTTGGTATGGTTTTCTTGGGAGTTGTTTTCATCCTTTAAACATGGTAAGTGGAGTTGATTCCAAAAAGCTCTATTTTGGTCTCATCTGACCACATGACTGTGGTCCCAGCTCTCTTCAGGTCATTGACCAGGTCCTCCTGAGTAGTTCTGAGCTTTCTCAGAATCATCCTTATCCCACAAAGTGAGATTTTGCATGGAATCCCAGACCGAGGGAGATTGACACTCATCTTGTGTTTATTCCACTTTCTAATAAATAATCATAACAGTTGTTGTCTTCTACCAAGCTGCTTGCCTGTTGTCCTGTAGTCCATCCCAGCATTGTCCAAGTCTACAGTTTTGTCCCTGGTGTCCTTAGACAGCTCTTTGGTCTTGGCTACGGTGGACAGGTTGGAGTGTGATTGATTGAGTGTGTGAACAGGTGTCTTTTATACAGGTAACAAGTTCAAACAGGTGTAATTAATACAGGTAAAGAGTGCAGAATAAGAGGGCTTCTTAAAGAAAAATTAGCAGGTCTGTGTGAGCCAGAATTCTTGCTGGTTGGTAGGTGTCCAAGTACTTATTTGCAGCAGTAACACAAATAAATTATTAAAAAAAATCATACATTGTGATTTCTGGATTGTTTTTGATTATGTCTCTCACAGTGGACATGCACCTAACATGAAAATTTCAGACCCCTCCATGGTTTCTAAGTGGGAGAACTTGCAAAACCGCAGGGTGTTCATATACTTATTTTCCTCACTGTATGTTGTATGGCTTAGAGACGGTGGCACTAACAAAAAGACAGGAGGCAGAGCTGGAGGTGTCTTGGCTATGGTGGACAGGTTGGAGTGTGATTGATTGAGTGTGTGAACAGGTGTCTTTTATACAGGTAACAAGTTCAAACAGGTGTAATTAATACAGGTAAAGAGTGCAGAATAAGAGGGCTTCTTAAAGAAAAATTAACAGGTCTGTGAGAGCCAGAATTCTTGCTGGTTGGTAGGGGGTCAAATACTTATTTTCTGCAATAAAATGCAAAATCATACAATGTAATTTTCTGGATTTTTTTTTTTTTTAGATTCTGTCTCTCACAGTTGAAGTGTACCTACGATAAAAATTACAGACCTCTCCATTCTTTGTAGGTGGGAAATCCTGCAAAACTGACAGGGTGACAAATACTTATTTTCCCCACTGTGTGTGTGTGTGTGTGTGTGTGTGTGTGTGTGTGTGTGTGTGTGTGTGTGTATATATATATACGAGGTCTATTAGAAAAGTATCCAACCTTAGAATTTTTTTCAAAAACCATATGGATTTGAATCACGTGTGATTGCGTCAGACAAGCTTGAACCCTCGTGTGTATGGGTGAGTTTTTCCACGCCTGTCGGTTGCGTCAGTCGCCTGTGAGCAGGCTTGAGTGAGGAGTGGTCCAGCCCCCTCGTCGGATTTTCATTGTCAGGAAATGGCAGAATGATTTGGGCTTTTTTTTCCCATCAGAATTTTTCAGAAACTGTTAGAGACTGGCAGCTGGAAACCATTCGAAAAATTTATCTGGCTTTCGGTGAAAATGTTACAGGCTTGGTAGAGAATAAGGAGTGTTACTGTCGCTTTAAGGACAGCCCCCAGCGGTTGTGGGGCGCGCCACGCTCCGAAGCCGCCATCGACAGGCTGAACGACCATTTCATTTCTAAACGGATGGTTGTCTGGATCCGTGACCATCGTGTGCCATTTCTCTGGTTATCACAAGAGCTGGACATCAACCATTTTCTGGCAGATTTCACTTTTACAAGATATTTTGTCATGGAAAGCTGAGCGGAGGCTTTGCGCATCACGATGGATTCGCTAGTGGAGCGAGACAAAACCACCTCCGTTTTGGTCTCACAGGACGGCTTTGAGATGGCTTTCAGACAGCTGTCGGTGGTTTTTCCATCGAGTAATTATCCGAGAAATTGTGGATGTGCCTGGACATGCCAGAACATGTCCCGTGAGGCTTCATCACGGCGTTGCTGTGCGCCATGCGGCACCGCCGCGATGCGTGGAATTCCTCCGCACGTCTGTCTCAATGTGCCGAAAAAGTGCTGATGTCCTCGTCTTTTCACAATTCCTGTGCTAGTCAGACGACGTCCCGGATAAAACACAGCATCCAGTTTGGAAATGAACGGCACATTCCACTGTTACAGGAGTTTTTGTCATGGAAAGAGGAGCGGAGGCTTCGCGGCACACATTAGGCAACGGGGGTTAATACTCAGTTCTATCCTTTACAATCGCAGGTTAAGACACTCGTGAAAATGGCGGTGTTCTGCTGCCGCGATAATGCCCTGTGTACCGCTGGATTTATCCAGGCAAATTCTGCGTTACTCCAGGAACTTTTGCATATAGGCACCGCCCCCAGAGTATAATAGGCTGAAGCAGCTGTCACTGCAATCACTCAATCAATCAATCAATTTTATTTATATAGCAACAAACAGTTGCCCCAAGGCGCTTTATATTGTAAGGCAAGGCCATACAATAATTACGTAAAAACCCCAACGGTCAAAACGACCCCCTGTGAGCAAGCACTTGGCGACAGTGGGAGGAAAAACTCCCTTTTAACAGGAAGAAACCTCCAGCAGAACCAGACTCAGGGAGGGGCAGTCATCTGCTGGGACTGGTTGGGGCTGAGGGAGAGAACCAGGAAAAAGACATGTTGTGGAGGGGAGCAGAGATCAATCACTAATGATTAAAAGCAGAGTGGTGCATACAGAGCAAAAAGAGAAAGAAACACTCAGTGCATCATGGGAACCCCCCCAGCAGTCTAAGTCTATAGCAGCATAACTAAGGGATGGTTCAGGGTCACCGATCCAGCCCTAACTATAAGCTTTAGCAAAAAGGAAAGTTTTAAGCCTAATCTTAAAAGTAGAGAGGGTGTCTGTCTCCCTGATCTGAATTGGGAGCTGGTTCCACAGGAGAGGAGCCTGAAAGCTGAAGGCTCTGCCTCCCATTCTACTCTTACAAACCCTAGGAACTACAAGTAAGCCTGCAGTCTGAGAGCGAAGCGCTCTATTGGGGTGATATGGTACTATGAGGTCCGTAAGATAAGATGGGACCTGATTATTCAAAACCTTATAAGTAAGAAGAAGAATTTTAAATTCTATTCTAGAATTAACAGGAAGCCAATGAAGAGAGGCCAATATGGGAGAGATATGCTCTCTCGTTCTAGTCCCCGTTAGTACTCTAGCTGCAGCATTTTGAATTAACTGAAGGCTTTTCAGGGGACTTTTAGGACAACCTGATAATAATGAATTACAATAGTCCAGCCTAGAGGAAATAAATGCATGAATTAGTTTTTCAGCATCACTCTGAGACAAGACCTTTCTAATTTTAGAGATATTGCGTAAATGCAAAAAAGCAGTCAATCAATCAATCAATCATTTTTTTTTTATATAGAGCCAAATCACAACAAACAGTTGCCCCAAGGCGCTTTATATTGTAAGGCAAGGCCATACAATAATTATGTAAAACCCCAACGGTCAAAACGGACCCCCTGTGAGCAAGCACTTGGCTACAGTGGGAAGGAAAAACTCCCTTTTAACAGGAAGAAACCTCCAGTCCTACATATTTGTTTAATATGCGCATTGAATGACATATCCTGATCAAAAATGATTCCAAGATTTCTCACAGTATTACTAGAGGTCAGGGTAATGCCATCCAGAGTAAGGATCTGGTTAGACACCATGTTTCTAAGATTTGTGGGGCCAAGTACAATAATTTCAGTTTTATCTGAGTTTAAAAGCAGGAAATTAGAGGTCATCCATGTCTTTATGTCTGTAAGACAATCCTGCAGTTTAGCTAATTGGTGTGTCCTCTGGCTTCATGGATAGAGAAAGCTGGGTATCATCTGCGTAACAATGAAAATTTAAGCAATGCCGTCTAATAATACTGCCTAAGGGAAGCATGTATAAAGTGAATAAAATTGGTCCTAGCACAGCACCTTGTGGAACTCCATAATTAACTTTAGTCTGTGAAGAAGATTCCCCATTTACATGAACAAATTGTAATCTATTAGACAATATGATTCAAACCACCGCAGCGCAGTGCCTTTAATACCTATGGCATGCTCTAATCTCTGTAATAAAATGTTATGGTCAACAGTATCAAAAGCAGCACTGAGGTCTAACAGAACAAGCACAGAGATGAGTCCACTGTCCGAGGCCATAAGAAGATCATTTGTAACCTTCACTAATGCTGTTTCTGTACTATGATGAATTCTAAAAACCTGACTGAAACTCTTCAAATAGACCATTCCTCTGCAGATGATCAGTTAGCTGTTTTACAACTACCCTTTCAAGAATTTTTGAGAGAAAAGGAAGGTTGGAGATTGGCCTATAATTAGAAAAGATAGCTGGGTCAAGTGATGGCTTTTTAAGTAATGGTTTAATTACTGCCACCTTAAAAGCCTGTGGTACATAGCCAACTAATAAAGATAGTTTGATCATATTTAAGATCGAAGCATTAAATAATGGTAGGGCATCCTTGAGCAGCCTGGTAGGAATGGGGTCTAATAGACATGTTGATGGTTTGGATGAAGTAACTAATGAAAATAACTCAGACAGAACAATCTGAGAGAAAGAGTCTAACCAAATACTGGCATCACTGAAAGCAGCCAAAGATAACGATACGTCTTTGGGATGGTTATGAGTCATTTTTCTCTAATAGTTAAAATTTTATTAGCAAAGAAAGTCATGAAGTCATTACTAGTAAAGTTAAAGGAATACTCGGCTCAATAGAGCTCTAACTCTTTGTCAGCCTGGCTACAGTGCTGAAAAGAAACCTGGGGTTGTTCTTATTTTCTTCAATTAGTGATGAGTAGTAAGATGTCCTAGCTTTACGGAGGGCTTTTTTATAGAGCAACAGACTCTTTTTCCAGGCTAAGTGAAGATCTTCTAAATTAGTGAGACTCCATTTCCTCTCCAATGTACGGGTTATCTGCTTTAAGCTGCGAGTTTGTGAGTTATACCACGGAGTCATGCACTTCTGATTTAAAGCTCTCTTTTTCAGAGGAGCTACAGCATCCAAAGTTGTCTTCAATGAGGATGTAAAACTATTGACGAGATACTCTATCTCACTTACAGAGTTTAGGTAGCTACTCTGCACTGTGTTGGTATATGGCATTAGAGAACATAAAGAAGGAATCATATCCTTAAACCTAGTTACAGCGCTTTCTGAAAGACTTCTAGTGTAATGAAACTTATTCCCCACTGCTGGGTAGTCCATCAGAGTAAATGTAAATGTTATAAGAAATGATCAGACAGAAGGGAGTTTTCAGGGGAATACTGTTAATTCTTCAATTTCCATACCATAAGTCAGAACAAGATCTAAGATATGATTAAAGTGGTGGGTGGACTCATTTACATTTTGAGCAAAGCCAATTGAGTCTAATAATAGATTAAATGCAGTGTTGAGGCTGTCATTCTCAGCCTCTGTGTGGATGTTAAAATCGCCCACTATAATTATCTTATCTGAGCTAAGCACTAAGTCAGACAAAAGGTCTGAAAATTCACAGAGAAACTCACAGTAACGACCAGGTGGACGATAGATAATAACAAATAAAACTGGTTTTTGGGACTTCCAATTTGGATGGACAACACTAAGAATCAAGCTTTCAAATGAATTATAGCTCTGTCTGGGTTTTTGATTAATTAATAAGCTGGAATGGAAGATTGCTGCTAATCCTCCGCCTCGGCCCGTGCTACGAGCATTCTGGCAGTTAGTGTGACTCGGGGGAGTTGACTCATTTAAACTAACATATTCATCCTGCTGTAACCAGGTTTCTGTAAGGCAGAATAAATCAATTTGTTGATCAATTATTATATCATTTACTAACAGGGACTTAGAAGAGAGAGACCTAATGTTTAATAGACCACATTTAACTGTTTTAGTCTGTGGTGCAGTTGAAGGTGCTATATTATTTTTTCTTTTTGAATTTTATGCTTAAATAGATTTTTGCTGGTTATTGGTGGTCTGGGAGCAGGCACCGTCTCTACGGGGATGGGGTAATGAGGGGATGGCAGGGGGAGAGAAGCTGCAGAGAGGTGTGTAGACTACAACTCTGCTTCCTGGTCCCAACCCAGGATAGTCACGGTTTGGAGGATTTAAGAAAATTGGCCAGATTTCTAGAAATGAGAGCTGCTCCATCCAAAGTGGGATGGATGCCGTCTCTCCTAACAAGACCAGGTTTTCCCCAGAAGCTTTGCCAATTATCTATGAAGCCCACCTCATTTTTTGGACACCACTCAGACAGCCAGCAATTCAAGGAGAACATGCGGCTAAACATGTCCTCCCGGTCCGATTGGGTAGGGGCCCAGAGAAAACTACAGAGTCTGACATTGTTTTTGCAAAGTTACACACCGATTCAATGTTAATTTTAATTTTAGTGACCTCCGATTGGCGTAACCGGGTGTCATTACTGCCGACGTGAATTACAATCTTACCAAATTACGCTTAGCCTTAGCCAGCAGTTTCAAATTTCCTTCAATGTCGCCTGCTCTGGCCCCCGGAAGACAATTGACTATGGTTGCTGGTGTCGCTAACTTCACATTTCTCAAAACAGAGTCGCCAATAACCAGAGTTTGATCCTCGGCGGGTGTGTCGTCGAGTGGGGAAAAAACGGTTTAGAAATGTGAATGGGTTGGCGGTGTACACGGGCTTCTGTTTAGAACTACGCTTCCTCCCTCACAGTCACCCAGTCGGGCCTGCTTTCCCGGCTGCTCAGGGGAGGGAGCTCATCTCTCAGCCTTTTATTCTTCTTTCCTTTTCCCCTCCTCAACATGTTGCTCGTCTCCACTACAGGGCTCTCCTCTGCTTCTGAACCAGACCTCTTGGTAAGTCCTTGCCACTGCCAATTTCTTTTAGGAGGCATACTGGAGCTTCTGCAAAATATCTGGAGCTGGCCACGAGTGAGAGGCCATGCATGCAGAGCGCTAGCGTTTTTATATTGGACCGCTGCCCTATTGGCCGTTTGGAGCACCGTTAACCGGGAGGTGCCGTTAGAAGACGTACTGTCCGCTAGCACCGCCGTTTTGTCTGCCTCTGTTGCCGGGTTAAATGCTTTTGTGGATGCCGATGTGGGCTCTATCGCCATTTTACACGCCGTTGGTTAGGGATACAACGCAGGCCGCCAATTACGGCGGTGTAAACTGCGGCACTACAGGAAGGAGTAGGTGACACAGCGATTAAAAAGATATCAAACGCCGTTGTTTGCGTTGTCTCCGTCGTCACGCGAATTCTCCGGGAGTGCTCCCCGGAATTATTCGACATGTTGAATAATTTTTTCGACAATTCCTGGTAAAGCCGGAACTAAGCCAACACCCTAGTGCTGGCGTTGACAACGGCGTTTGATCCTTAAGACAGCCAAAAACTCTTCCGGGACGCTTCGGGAGCTCTTACCGCTATGTGTAAACGGGGCTTTACACATCTGTGATGGCACCATCAATGCTGAAAAGGTACATCCCGGTTTTGGAGCAACACATGCTGCCATCCAAGCAACATCTTTTTCAGGGACGTCCCTGCTTATTTCAGCAAGACAATGCCAAACCACACTCTGCCACGTTTTACAACAGCGGGGCTTCGTAGTAAAAAGTGCAGGTGCTAGACTGGCCTGCAGTCCAGACCTGTCGCCTATTGACAATGTATGGCACATTATGACGTGCAAAATAAACAATGGAGACCCCGGACTGTTGAACAACTGAAGTTGAACATCAAGCAAAAGTGGGAAAGAATTCCACCTACAAAGCTTCAACAATTAGTGTCCTCATTCCCAAAAGCTTATTGAGTGTTGTTAGAAGGAAAGGTGATGTAACACAGTGGTAAACATACCACTGTCCCAGCTTTTTGAAATGTGTTGCAGGCATCCGTTTCAAAAGGAGCAAATATTTGCACACAAACAAAAAAGTCTGTCAGTTTGAACATTAAATATCTTGTCTTTGTGGTGTATCCAATTGAATATAGGTTGAAGAGGATTTGCAAATCATTGTATTCTGTTTTTGTTTACATTTTACACAACATCCCAACTTCATTGGAATTGGGGTTGTAGTATTGTTGCTGTTGTCTGTATGATTGTGGCAGTGACTGTGTCATTGCAGGCTCAATTTATTTTCCTTTATATAGCGCCAAATCACAACAGCGTTGCCTCAAGGCACTTAATACAGGTAAGGTCTAACCTTACCAACCCCTAGAGCAACAGTGGTAAGGAAAAACTCCCTCTGAGGAAGAAACCTCAAGCAGACCAGACTCAAAGGGGTGACCCTCTGCTTGGGCCATGCTACAAACTTAAATTAGAGAAATAATTCACAGAACAATTCACAGACGAATATACAAGAATTGCTCTTGGTGCAGAGGACAGGAGGGTCGCCAACACAAACACAACTCCCATCTCTGGATGGAGCTGCACCTTAAACAGAGAAAAAACAGAATCAGGCATCAGAAAGACAAAAAATACTGTATAATTTGCCAGCATTAATCAACAAGAAGAACAGAAGAAATACTAAGGTGATCGCTGGCGGCTAGCCCTAAGCTTCATTAAAAGACCCAGAATTTAGGTGAAGTTTAGGCTGCAGCCCACTCAAATTACTAATAACATGAATTAAAAGAGTAAAAAGCATAAAACAAAACTGTACCAGTATGCTAGCCACATGAAAGAGAAAATAAGTGCGTCTTAAGTCTGGACTTGAAAGTCTCCACAGAATCTGATTGTTTTATTGAAGCAGGGAGACCATTCCACAACACAGGGGCACGATAAGAGAAAGCTCTGTGACCCGGAGACTTCTTATTCACCCTAGGGACACAAAGTAGTCCTGCACCCTGAGAACGTAAAGCCCGGGCCGGTACATAAGGTTTAATTAGGTCAGCTAGGTAGGGAGTGCCAGTCCATGAATAATTTTATTGGTTAGTAGCAGAACCTTAAAATCTGATCTCACTGGGACAGGAAACCAGTGAAGAGGCGCCAAAGTGGGTGTAATGTGGTCGAACATTCTGCTTCGCGTCAAAAGTCTGGCTGCAGCATTTTGAACCAATTGGAGACCCCTAATGCTAGACTGCGGTAAACGAGAAAATATAACATTGTAGTAGTCCAATCTTGAAGAGATGAATGCATGGATCAGGGTCTCAGCATCAGCCATAGACAGGATGGGACGAATCTTCGCTATATTTCGCAGGTGGAAGAAAGCAGTCCTAGTAATATTTCTAATATGGCGGCCAAAGGACAATGAAGGATCAAAAATTACCCCACGGTTCCTCACTTTGTCAGTGTGATGTATGACACATGAGCCTAGGCTGAGTGGTAAATGGACAAATTGATGCTGATGTCTCACTGGACCAAGAACCATCATTTCAGTGTTTTCAGAGTTTAAAAGTAGGAAGTTTCTAGACAGAGGTGGTCCTTCTGTTTAAGAAGGGGGACCGGAGGGTGTGTTCTAACTATAGGGGGATCACACTCCTCAGCCTCCCCGGTAACGTCTATTCCAGAGTACTGGAGAGGAGAATTCGACCAATGGTCGATCCTCGGATTCAGGAGGAGCAGTGTGGTTTCGTCCTGGTCCCGGCACACTGGACCAGCTCTACACGCTCCATCGGGTGCTCGAGGGTTAATAGAAGTTCGCCCAACCAGTCCACATGTGTTTTGTGGATCTGGAGAAGGCGTTCGACCATGTCCCTCGGGGCACCCTGTGGGGAGTGCTCCGGGAGTATGGGGTCCAGGGTCCTTTGCTAAGGGCTATCTGGTCCCTGTACAGCCGCAGCAGGAGCTTGGTTCGTATTGCCGGTAGTAAGTCAAACCTGTTTCCAGTGTACATTAGCCTCCATCAGGGCTGCCCTTTGTCACCGGTTCTGTTCATTATTTTTATGGACAGAATTTCTAGGCGCAGCCAGGGTGTAGAGGGGGTCTGGTTTGGGAACCACAGAATCTCGTCTCTGCTGTTTACGCACGATGTGGTTCTGTTGGCTTCGTCAAATCAGGACCTTCATCGTGCACTAGGGTGGTTTGCAGCCGAGTGTGAAGCATCCGGGATGAAAATCAGCACCTCCAAATCCGAGGCCATGGTTCCCGACCGGAAAAAGGTGCTTTGCCCTTTTCAGGTTGGTGGAGTGTCCTTGCCTCAAGTGGAGGAGTTTAAGTATCTCGGGGTCTTGTTCACGAGTGAGGGACAGATGGAGCATGAGATTGATAGATGGATCGGTGCAGCATCTGCAGTGATGCGGTCGCTGTATTGGACCGTCGTGGTGAAGAGAGAGCTGAGTAGGGGGGCAAAGCTCTCAATTTACCGATCAATCTACGTTCTGATCCTGACCTATGGTCATGAGATTTGGCTCATGACCGAAAGAACGAGATCGCGAGTACAAGCGGCCGAGATGAGTTTCCTCCGCAGGGTGGCTGGGTGCTCCCATTGAGATAGGGAGAGGAGCTCGGTCGCTCAGGAGGAGCTCGGAGTTGAGCCGCTGCTCCTCAATGTTGAAAGGAGTCAGTTGAGGTGGCTCGGGCATCTTTTCCGGATGCCCCCTGGACACCTCGCTAGAGAGGTGTTCCGGGTGCGTCCCATTGGGAGGAGGCCCCGGGGAAGACCCAGGACACACTGGAGGGACTACGTCGCTCGGCTGGCTTGGGAACACCTTGGGGTTCCCCCGGAGGAGCTGGGGGAGGTGTGTGTGGATCGGGAGGTCTGGGCGGCTTTGCTTGAGCTGCTGCCCCCGCGACCCAACTCCGGATAAAGCAGAAGAAAATGGATGGATGGATGGAAGTTTCTAGACATCCAACTTCTCACTGCTGCAAGGTAATCTGTTAAGGATTTTATGTGAACGAGATTACCAGCAGTTATCGTCATATAAGGTCTGTCCAAAAAGTTTCGTACCTTTTTATTTTTTCAAAAACTATATGGATTTGAATCACGTGTGATTACATCAGCCAAGCTTGAACCTTCGTGCCCATGCGTGAGTTTTTCCATGCCTGTCGGTTGCATCATTCGCCTGTGGGCAGGCTTTGAGTGAGCACTGGTCCACCCCTCCCGTCAGATTTCTTTTTTCTGAGAACTTGCTGAGAGACTGCCGCTTTGCTCCATGAAATTTTTTTCAGAAACTGTTAGAGACAGTCGATAGATTCAGTTGAATATCGGTGAAGATTCTGTCAGCGTCACGCGGATTATGGACTGTTAAAATCTTTTTAAAGACGGCCCACAGCGGCGGAGGGTGTGCGGCGCACTGAGCGGCCATTCGACAGGCTGGATCGACCAGATCATTTCTAAACTGAATGCTGTGTTGATCCGGGACATCATGTGACTACCACAGAAATGGCAACAGAGCTGGACATAGCACTTTTGCGGCACATTCCACTGTTACAGGAGATTTTGTAATGAAAGACGTGTGGAGGATTTCGCACGTCGGCACAAAGCAGCTCAGTACGCGCAGCAAAAAACACCTCCGTTTTGGAAGTCTCACAGGACATATTGGAGCATGTCCAGCTGTTACAGAATTTCTCGGATACTCACTCGACTGAAAGCCATCGAAAGCCGTCTAAATCTTCTGAATGGTTTCCAACATGGAGGTGTTTTTTTTTTTTGCTGCACGTCCTGAGCTGTTTCGTGCCGACGCGTGAAATCCTCCTCACGTCTTTCATTACAAAATCTCCTGTCCTCCTGTGGTGGACCAGCGCTCACTCAAAGCCCGCCCACAAGCGAATGACGCAACCGACAGGCGTGGAAAAACTCACTCATGCGCACGAAGGTTCAAGCTTGGCTGATGCAATCACACGTGATTCAAATCCATATAGTTTTTGAAAAAATAAAAAGGTCCGTTACTTTTTGGACAGACCTCGTATATAACTGAGTGTCATCTGCATAGCAATGAAAGGTAATCCAAAAATGCCGCAATATGTGCCCAAGGGGTGCTATATAAAGGGAGAAAAGCAGGGGGCCTAAGGCAGGGGGCCTAAGACAGACCCCTTAGGAACCCCAAATTTCATGTCCCTAAGGTTAGAGGTAGTGTTGCTGTACAAAACACAGTGAGAACAACTGGTCAAGTATGACGTCAGCCATGCAAGGGCCAAAATGATTTTCCAGCCTATCAAGTAGAATATGATGCTCCACTGTATCAAATGCGGCACTGAGATCTAACAGCAGCAGAACCGTCGTGGTGTCTGAGTCCATTGTAAGCAGAAGATCATTCACCACTTTAGTGAGAGCCGTCTCTGTGGAATGATATTTTCTAAAAGCAGACTGCAGTGGCTCAAAGACATTATTCTCAGTAAGATAGTCTACGAGCTGTCGTGAAACAACTTTTTCCAGAATTTTAGAGCAAAAAGATAGATTTGATATTGGCCAATAGTTTTTCAATACACTAGGGTCAAGATTAGGTATCTTAAGTAATGGTTTAATCACTGCAGATTTGAAATGTTTAGGAACAGATCCAGAAGTTAACGAAAGATTAATAATTTCCAGCACAGTCGGCCCAAAAGTGGGGCACAGGTCCTTAAACAGGTCCTTGGTATAGGATCAAATAAACAGGTTGTGCTTTTTGTTGACATTACGAGTTTCGTCAGCATGTCTTTTGAGATACTATCAAATTCTGTAAATCTAGGTAATACTTCAGTAGTAGCGCCCACCTCAATAGCAGGGTGTAGTGGCTGGGTTAAGGCATGCTGGGATATGTTCAACCTAATGTCATCTATTTTCTTCTCAAAGTAATCTAGGAAATCTTGTGCTGTAAAAGGAGAGCGAGCTACAGGTGGTTGTCCATGAATAAGTATTGCCACTGTGTCGAACAAGAACTTTGAGTTATGCTTGTTTTTATTGATCAAATCAGAGTAATAGGTTTGCTATGTAGCCAATAATGCATGCTTATAGTCTAAGATAGCATCACACCACGCAAGGTGAAATACTTCTAATTTTGAACGGCTGGCTGGACAAAAATTTCTCCACAGGGATATTAAAGATTTTTGAAGTTGAACTTGTTGCATTTGTAGTGATTGTGCAGTGATTTTACATTTTACTATCAAACAAATCACTTCATGATTCTATCTGCTTGCAAGACAAGTTTCTCTTATGAATCTTCTGGTTAATTAGAAAAACTGCTAAATTTCTCAAAGTTGACAGAAGAGAAAACCTTGGAGTTTAAGAGCTAATAGCACTTTGATTACAGAATTAATGTTGCCATGGGTTTATTTTTGCCACTCTGAGCCATCTGGACTAACAAAATTACTTCCTGGTGAAGCATCACTCCACGTGGTGAAATACTTTCATCATTTTGCACTGACTGCCTTCTGGAAAGCTAAGAGACAAGTAATGTGAATGGCTAATGTCCTTTTTAAATGGAATCACTTTTATTTACCACATGGCATGGAATATTTATGGTGGATTCATAGATGTTAAGAACAACCTGAGGAAATTTCTATGGATCCTTTACAGGAGTTAAAAAAAAAAAACACACCAGAGACAGTAATGAACAGTCCATAAAAATTCCTGTAATGGTGCATTGGGACAGGACTAAAATCACAGAAAAAAACTCCATCGCTCCATGTCAAACTTGAACCAATCTGAATACAGCTTTAGATCATAAAACCTTTTACCAAACTCTGCTGATGAATCATTCAGTCAGCCAAGTGGTACCTCTGTCAAAGAAAAGAGCAGGTAAGTCTCAGTACTGTCCTGGAACTGATTTGTACATTTGTTCAATTAAGATATTGAGTCTCAAATGTGATTTTCAGTGGGAGCAGTGCTTTGGTGTAACAGACCTTATAGAGCCAGTAGTCACTTTTGACATATTCACCACTATGACACGTACAATCCAGTGTCAGTGGCCTAGACAAAAATGTATGCCGACTATCCCAGGGTGGTGGTAGCCAGGTATCTGTCAATGAAGGATTACAATCTTATTGAAACATACACCACATCATTTGTCTGATTAAAACAATTCCAAAATGGTATAGCCTGGACTGTCTATGACTGAATGTTATTGGGTTATGGGGCAAAACAGCAAAAAATATTGACAAAGGGCAATTTCAGTTTGTACAGGGGTCAAAAATGTTTTCCAATTTTGATCTAAAGTGATGAAAATTATTGATTGAGGTAATAGGATTAATAAATGGAATAGCTTTGACTGTGCTTGATGTTTGGTATCCAAATTAAAAGTCAAACATCAATGTCCATTGGCTTCTTTGTCATAGAGTGCACCCAGAAAGTATTCACAGGGCTACACTTTTTCCACTTTTTATGTTACAGCCCAAATACAAAATGGATGAAATTCATTGTTTTCTTTAAAATTCTGCACACAATACCCATAATGACAATGTGAGAACGTTTTTAGAGATTTTTGAAAATGAATTAAAAATAAATAAACCAACTAAAAACTAAGCAATCAAATGTTCATAAGTATTCACAGCCTTTCCCATGAAGCTGCACACACATACCTAATACATACTCGTAACAACAAATACAAAAGGAACAAAGCACAGACATTTGAGATTAATTGATGAACAGAATTTTTTCATCACATCAAAATAAATAATAGTGCACAATCCAAAAGAAATAATACCAAATCAATAAACTTAATTGTCCATACTGTAACAAGATATTATATTATTTTTATGAAGTCTTTTAAACCTGACTATAGTACCACACAATGATGCACCAAATGTTTACACCTTTTACAGAAACACAATGACTTTTTACAGAAGTTTGAGTCTTTAATTTATCAAATAATAATGTCCATCTCAAATTATAACATTTAAACAGATTTTGGACTGTTGAAGAAGAAGTTTATATTTTGCATGTCGCGTGTGACATTTTGTGTCTGCTTGCTGTCCTCACTCTTACTTCTCTTAAGGGCCTTTATGAAAACCCATTAAACTCACTGACATGTACTTTCATTTGATTTAGACCTTTTCGTGGCACAATGTTCCTCTTTTCATTTATAGCAATGATGTTTGTAGTATAGCAACATACTAATTCAGTGCTTTTTATTCATCCGATGAACAGTGCACTGTGCATACAGTGGTGAGTGCAGCTAACCAAAAAGTTAGCTTTGATAACAGCTAATCAGCTAACTGAAAATTTAGCTTTTATGAAGCTAAACCGATAAACCACCCAAACAATTATTGGAAGCCACAACTAACCGATAATTTATTTTAGTATTGTCATTTTCCTTAACAGAATATAGCACTGCCACTGTGAGTTTTAACTTATGGTTTTGATTTATAAATTAAATTAATCCGGATAGAATAACTCCATTAATGTCAATTCTGTCATTTGTACAAAGTTAAAATGTAACACATATCTTTTCATTTTAAAAATGCATTAATTCTGAAGTTTTTAACAACAAACATAGACACATGCCAAAGGGATTATGGGTAAATGAGCCTCCGCTAATACTGATTGGTTGACTCATTCATTCTATGTAAAAACCAACATGTTAATCTGAGCTGTATGTTGGTGTTTACATATAAATGTGCTTTTGTAAAATATGCCTTTTTTTATTTGTTAAAAAAAAAGCCATTTGCAAAAGCCAAAAAGTCAAGTTGTGATTAGACAGAGAGAAAACACAATGACAATTGTAAATAAACATTATACAACCAAATGTACATTTTTATTCCTTTTTATCAGCTGCAGCAAGAGGATGCAATGACTCTCTGGTGCACAAAGGATTATGAGATATCTCATACTTAGTGCGAATACTGCCATGAATACTACTGGCCAGTAGATGGCACTAGAGACTGTGAAAACCTGCCACAACAAATATTTCAAATAATCTGTGTCTGCTACGTTTAAGATGCATGGAATTTAATAAATGCAAACTAAATTTCAGACATCTTATATATATATATATATATATATATTACTCTGGAACAAAGAGGACAGACTGTTTGACATAAGCAGGTCTCTAAAGAGCAAACAGGAAGAGATTGCAGCTCACAATGATTCCAACTGAAAATAATGGAGAAGCAACCGAGGCTTCTTCTGGCATTTTTTACATAAACAAACACAATAACATCTATAAAGTCAGAGAATATATTCACAAGACTTTTAGGCACAATATACAAAGGGTTTAATGCTGTTGTCTCAGTGTCTCAAATGCATTTCTCCTGTTGTGAATAGGATCGAGAACCAGTTCTTTTCGGGTATCGTTAATAAATGATTCGATCCACCGATATCAATAGTATTTTTGCTTAACAATTCCCTTATCAGTCCTTCAGAGTAACCATTGTTTTTGAGGGTGTTTGTCAGGAAATGATCATTTGGAGCGGCTCTGTAATCAACCACATCTGTGGCTTCAACCACTTCTGTTGACTCCACTTTGAAGCGTGAACCAATGAAGCATTGCTTCAATCCGCTGGCTCATGGTTCTTTATTTTATTTCGCTTTATCTTAATTTTTCCCCACTAAAACCCTAAGAGCATATATCTGTGAGTAATATTTACCTTTTTATGTAAACCGACCTGTTATGGTCTTCTGAAACAGTTGACAGATGTATTTATAACTTAAAAAGGGACCGATGCTAACGTGTTAGCATGTCTATGGCGTTTTCAGTGTTAAGTTAACATTAGCTGTTCGCATCTCTCAGCGTTGGTGTGCATTTGTTTTCGGTATAATAATTAATGCCTCAGCATTTGTTGTCGTAAAAGAGTCAAATGTATTAAAAATTGTAATATCTTTTTAATTTATTTTATTTATATGTTAATAATAATAACAGCAACAACAACAGCGACTCTTCAGAAGTGGAAGTCCACTTCTTAACCCCTCTCAAAGCCATTAAAATATGTTAATCGTGAGTCACTTTGTGTGGGTTAAAGTCACTAAATGGGACTCTTGTCTTGTTGCAGTCAAGAAACAACAATCATCCTCCGTTTCTGTTGGTAGAGCTCCAAATGCTGTGCAGCTCTCTGCCAACACAGAGTCTGCTCAGAATTAATAACTTCAGAACAAATTGCCAGTTTAAATAAAATTACACCTCTTTCCAAACGCTGTAATTCTGATTCTGATTCTGATTCTTTAATACAGACAATACACTACAATCAACTCAAACTTTTTTTTTCTCTCTGATAAGACTGAAATGATGGTTCTTGGTCCAGCCAAACATCTGCATCAATTTGACCAGCTGGTGCTTAGTTTGCATTTGTGTGTTATAAATCATACAGGCAAAGTGAGGAATCTTGGGTACTTTTTGATCCTACGTTGTCCTTTGATCTCCTTCTTCCATCTGCGAAACATAGCGATGATTCGTCCCATCCTGTCTATGGCTGATGCTGAGACTTTGATACATGCATTTATTTCTTCCAAACTGGATTATTGCAATGCTTTATTTTCTGGTCTGCCGCAGTCCGGCATTAGGGGTCTTCAATTAGTGTAGAATGCTGCTGCCAGACTTTTGACACAAGTAGAAAGTTTGACCACATGAAACCCATTCTGATGCCCCTTTATTGGCTTCCGGTTTCTGCCAGATCGGATTTTAAATTACTGGTCGATAAAATGTTCATGGACTGGGCACCTCCCTACCTTGACCTGACCTGATTAAGCCCAACGTACCGGCTCGGGCCTTTGCAAGGTGCAGGACTTGGTGTTTTCCTAGGGTGAATAAAATTTTAAAATATAAAAATATAAGTGGCAGGGAGACTGTTTAATCACTGCAGACTAAGGCAGTCAGACTCGGTGGAGACTTTTAAATCAAGATTAAAGACCCACTTTTTTAGACTGTCTTTTCATTAAGTTATTCAGTTTTTATGTTTGCCTTGCAATTTCTTTTTATATCACTGTATTTTACCTTTTTATATGCTCTTTGTCATTTTAATTTTGATTATAATTTACTTTGTGTTGTTATGAATATTGTGTTATGTGAAGCACGTTGGGGCAACTCTGTCGTGAGATGGTGGTATATAAAATAATAAATTTAAATGAAACTCTCAATAATTATTCTGGATGTCACTGCACAAGCAGGGTATTGTAATCATGCATGTGTGTGATCACGATAATAGATCTTACTAGATTTAAACCAAAACTGTTGGAAATATTGCTTTGGTTTATATCTCCTTATGATTTTTTTGCAACTGATTGGTCATAAGTAAGGCTTTGAACTGGTTCATCAAAGAAAATGAAAACCAGAAACTTTTGGTATTTTGCTAGAAACAGTTTCAATTTTCAATTTATTTTCATTTATATAGCAACCAAATCACAACAGAGTTGCCTCAAGGCGCTTCACACAAGTAAGGTCTAACCTTACTAACCCCCAGAGCAACAGTGGTAAGGAAAAACTCCGTCTGAGAAAGAAACCTCAAGCAGACCACACTCAAAGGGTGAGCCTCTGCTTGGGCCATGCTACAGACATAAATTACAGAACAATTCACAAACTAATATACAGGAAAAGCTGTTGATACACAGGACAGGAGGGTCTCCAGCACAATTACCACACCTATCTCTGCACAGATGAGGTATCTGCATACAGGAGCTTCAGTTACAACCTACTGGACATGTGGTGCATTTCTCTGGGCATGATACAGTATATAACTACCTCAGTGTTGAGTACCCCAGCAGCTGAAGAAGACCAACAGGATGCCCATGTTTTACCTGGCTGTGGCAGATGACTACCATTTGAGAAGTGGGCACAGAGTGCTTGTCAACCAGGATAGTTGCTATCCAGAGCCAAAGCCACTACAACTGCATAGTTGAAGTGTAATAAAATTAACAAAAGTGTAGCACTCTAACGTCACGTAATCCCCATGTATCACCTAATACATTAGCTGTTGACCTTCTTTAGCTTGTTTTTTTTGTTTTTTTCTGCTAGCTTCTTGCTAGGCCGACTTGCTGGCTTGGTGACCTATTTTAGTGACTGGACAGGGATCGCTAGCTTTTTAGCTAGTTTTTTAGCAGATGCTAATAAAATTTACAAGGTGCAACAATAGCAACAACAAACAAAGATGGTGTTTTTGCAAACCGCTTTTGCGATATACCTAAAAGGGGTGGTGGCCAAGTGGTTAGTGCACTTGGTTTCGGTGCGACAGGCTCCTGGTTCAAATCCCACCCCTGCCACATTTCTCCATATAATATGGAGTTGCGACAGGAAGGGCATGCGACATAAAACTTGTGCCAATTCACCATGCAGATCCACCTCAGATTTGCTGTGGCGAGCCTGAGTGCAAACAATGGAGAAGCCGAAGGGACTTTTTTGTGACATACCTAAGTACTCATTAAAACAATACGTGTTTGGAACACTTTATTTTACAGTCAAAGAGTAATATGACACCTGCCTTCATCTTGGATGCTGGTGGTATGCATGATTTAAAAGGTTACTAGCAAATCATAACCACTTGTCTTTCACCAGGAATTCTTTAATTTTAACATTTTCTCAAGACCTTTTCCCCTATAATTAACTGTGCCAGTGAGTTTCCTATTTTGGGTCATGTTGAGGTCATTTAACAAGAGAATGTGCATGAAGGACTATAATCCTTGTGAAATTCTCCAAGGGATGGAAGCTGGATTTTCTATTTTTTTTAATATGCGCCATATTTGTCAATTACAAGTATAATCAGACCTGTTCTGTTTTATAATACAGAAGTTAATGTTGCCAGAGTATAAATCTCTAGTTGATAGAAATGAATAGGTCTGCACTCATCCAGATGGGTAATTCAGAAAGAAGGAATTTGAAGTAATTGGACTGGCTCGCTGGTTCCAGTTACTTCTGGGGGCACAGGTATGCCCTGCCAAAATGCAGGACTAACAGGTATACGTTTTCTTTTATCCCTACTGCCATTTCCCTGTTAAATAAGTGATCTGTCATGTCTTTTCTCTATATTTATTTACAACCCCAATTCCAATGAAGTTGGGACGTTGTGTGGAATGTAAATAAACAGAATACAATGATTTGCAAATCCTCTGAATACACCACAAAAACAAAATATTTTATGTTCAAACTGATAGACTTTATTGTTTTTCTGCAAATATTTGCTCATTTTGAAATGGACGCTTGCACCATGTTTCAAAAAAGCTGGGACAGAGGACAATAAAAGACTGGGAAAGTTGATGAATGCTCAAAGAACACCTATTTGGAACATTCCACAGCTGAACATGTTAATTGGAAACAGGTGATTGTCATGATTGGGTATAAAAGGAGCATCCCTAAAAGGCTCAGCCTTTCATAAGCAAACATGGGGCGAGGATCACAACTTTGTGAACAACAACTGCGTGAAAAAATAGTCCAACAGTCCCGCTGGGGTCCGAGGGCAGTTCACTTGCTTGGCATAAAGGTTTTATTATTACCACTAAAGCTCACCCTGCATCCCACAATCAAGTAGTATGTCTCTTAACAATTGGTACAGAAACATATGTCTGCCATTACAGAGGTCAGACCTTTCCTGTAGTTCTTGATCAAGTTTTCACACACTGCAGCAGGGATTTTGGTCACTCCTCCATACAGATCTTCTCGAAATCTTTCAGGTTTGGAGTTTCAGCCTCCCTTCAAGATTTTCTATTGAGTTCAGGTCTGGAGACTGGCCAGGCCACTCCAGGACCTTGAAATGCTTCTTACGGAGCCTCTCCTAGTTGCCCTTGCTGTGTGTTTGGGGTCATTATCATGCTGGAAGAACCCGCCATGACCCATCTTCAATGCTCTTACTGAGGGAAGGAGGTTGTTTTGCCAAATCTTGCAATACATGACCCCATCCATCCTTCCTTCAATATCGGTGCAGTCATCCTGTCCCCTTTGCAGAAGAGCACCCCTCAGAGTATGATGTTTCCACCCCCATGCTTCACGGTTGGTATGGTTTTCTTGGGAGTTGTTTTCATCCTTTAAACATGGTAAGTGGAGTTGATTCCAAAAAGCTCTATTTTGGTCTCATCTGACCACATGACTGTGGTCCCAGCTCTCTTCAGGTCATTGACCAGGTCCTCCTGAGTAGTTCTGAGCTTTCTCAGAATCATCCTTATCCCACAAGTGAGATTTTGCATGGAATCCCAGACCGAGGGAGATTGACACTCATCTTGTGTTTATTCCACTTTCTAATAAATAATCATAACAGTTGTTGTCTTCTACCAAGCTGCTTGCCTGTTGTCCTGTAGTCCATCCCAGCATTGTCCAAGTCTACAGTTTTGTCCCTGGTGTCCTTAGACAGCTCTTTGGTCTTGGCTACGGTGGACAGGTTGGAGTGTGATTGATTGAGTGTGTGAACAGGTGTCTTTTATACAGGTAACAAGTTCAAACAGGTGTAATTAATACAGGTAAAGAGTGCAGAATAAGAGGGCTTCTTAAAGAAAAATTAGCAGGTCTGTGTGAGCCAGAATTCTTGCTGGTTGGTAGGTGTCCAAGTACTTATTGCAGCAGTAACACAAATAAATTATTAAAAAAATCATACATTGTGATTTCTGGATTGTTTTTGATTATGTCTCTCACAGTGGACATGCACCTAACATGAAAATTTCAGACCCCTCCATGGTTTCTAAGTGGGAGAACTTGCAAAACCGCAGGGTGTTCATATACTTATTTTCCTCACTGTATGTTGTATGGCTTAGAGACGGTGGCACTAACAAAAAGACAGGAGGCAGAGCTGGAGGTGTCTTGGCTATGGTGGACAGGTTGGAGTGGTGATTGATTGAGTGTGTGAACAGGTGTCTTTTATACAGGTAACAAGTTCAAACAGGTGTAATTAATACAGGTAAAGAGTGCAGAATAAGAGGGCTTCTTAAAGAAAATTAACAGGTCTGTGAGAGCCAGAATTCTTGCTGGTTGGTAGGGGGTCAATACTTATTTTCTGCAATAAAATGCAAAATCATACAATGTAATTTTCTGGATTTTTTTTTTTTTAGATTCTGTCTCTCACAGTTGAAGTGTACCTACGATAAAATTACAGACCCTCTCCATTCTTTGTAGGTGGGAAATCCTGCAAAACTGACAGGGTGGACAATACTTATTTTCCCCACTGTGTGTGTGTGTGTGTGTGTGGTTGTGTGTGTGTGTGTGTGTGTGTGTGTATATATATATACGAGGTCTATTAGAAAAGTATCCAACCTTAGAATTTTTTTCAAAAACCATATGGATTTGAATCACGTGTGATTGCGTCAGACAAGCTTGAACCCTCGTGTGTATGGGTGAGTTTTTCCACGCCTGTCGGTTGCGTCAGTCGCCTGTGAGCAGGCTTTGAGTGAGGAGTGGTCCAGCCCCCTCGTCGGATTTTCATTGTCAGGAAATGGCAGAATGATTTGGGCTTTTTTTTCCATCAGAATTTTTTCAGAAACTGTTAGAGACTGGCAGCTGGAAACCATTCGAAAAATTTATCTGGCTTTCGGTGAAAATGTTACAGGCTTGGTAGAGAATAAGGAGTGTTACTGTCGCTTTAAGGACAGCCCCCAGCGGTTGTGGGGCGCGCCACGCTCCGAAGCCGCCATCGACAGGCTGAACGACCATTTCATTTCTAACGGATGGTTGTCTGGATCCGTGACCATCGTGTGCCATTTCTCTGGTTATCACAAGAGCTGGACATCAACCATTTTCTGGCAGATTTCACTTTTACAAGATATTTTGTCATGGAAAGCTGAGCGGAGGCTTTGCGCATCACGATGGATTCGCTAGTGGAGCGAGACAAAACCACCTCCGTTTTGGTCTCACAGGACGGCTTTGAGATGGCTTTCAGACAGCTGTCGGTGGTTTTTCCATCGAGTAATTATCCGAGAAATTGTGGATGTGCCTGGACATGCCAGAACATGTCCCGTGAGGCTTCATCACGGCGTTGCTGTGCGCCATGCGGCACCGCCGCGATGCGTGGAATTCCTCCGCACGTCTGTCTCAATGTGCCGAAAAAGTGCTGATGTCCTCGTCTTTTCACAATTCCTGTGCTAGTCAGACGACGTCCCGGATAAAACACAGCATCCAGTTTGGAAATGAACGGCACATTCCACTGTTACAGGAGTTTTTGTCATGGAAAGAGGAGCGGAGGCTTCGCGGCACACATTAGGCAACGGGGGTTAATACTCAGTTCTATCCTTTACAATCGCAGGTTAAGACACTCGTGAAAATGGCGGTGTTCTGCTGCCGCCGATAATGCCCTGTGTACCGCTGGATTTATCCAGGCAAATTCTGCGTTACTCCAGGAACTTTTGCATATAGGCACCGCCCCCAGAGTATAATAGGCTGAAGCAGCTGTCACTGCAATCACTCAATCAATCAATCAATTTTATTTATATAGCAACAAACAGTTGCCCCAAGGCGCTTTATATTGTAAGGCAAGGCCATACAATAATTACGTAAAAACCCCAACGGTCAAAACGACCCCCTGTGAGCAAGCACTTGGCGACAGTGGGAGGAAAAACTCCCTTTTAACAGGAAGAAACCTCCAGCAGAACCAGACTCAGGGAGGGGCAGTCATCTGCTGGGACTGGTTGGGGCTGAGGGAGAGAACCAGGAAAAAGACATGTTGTGGAGGGGAGCAGAGATCAATCACTAATGATTAAAAGCAGAGTGGTGCATACAGAGCAAAAAGAGAAAGAAACACTCAGTGCATCATGGGAACCCCCCAGCAGTCTAAGTCTATAGCAGCATAACTAAGGGATGGTTCAGGGTCACCCGATCCAGCCCTAACTATAAGCTTTAGCAAAAAGGAAAGTTATAAGCCTAATCTTAAAAGTAGAGAGGGTGTCTGTCTCCCTGATCTGAATTGGGAGCTGGTTCCACAGGAGAGGAGCCTGAAAGCTGAAGGCTCTGCCTCCCATTCTACTCTTACAAACCCTAGGAACTACAAGTAAGCCTGCAGTCTGAGAGCGAAGCGCTCTATTGGGGTGATATGGTACTATGAGGTCCGTAAGATAAGATGGGACCTGATTATTCAAAACCTTATAAGTAAGAAGAAGAATTTTAAATTCTATTCTAGAATTAACAGGAAGCCAATGAAGAGAGGCCAATATGGGAGAGATATGCTCTCTCGTTCTAGTCCCCGTTAGTACTCTAGCTGCAGCATTTTGAATTAACTGAAGGCTTTTCAGGGGACTTTTAGGACAACCTGATAATAATGAATTACAATAGTCCAGCCTAGAGGAAATAAATGCATGAATTAGTTTTTCAGCATCACTCTGAGACAAGACCTTTCTAATTTTAGAGATATTGCGTAAATGCAAAAAAGCAGTCAATCAATCAATCAATCATTTTTTTTTTATATAGAGCCAAATCACAACAAACAGTTGCCCCAAGGCGCTTTATATTGTAAGGCAAGGCCATACAATAATTATGTAAAACCCCAACGGTCAAAACGACCCCCTGTGAGCAAGCACTTGGCTACAGTGGGAAGGAAAAACTCCCTTTTAACAGGAAGAAACCTCCAGTCCTACATATTTGTTTAATATGCGCATTGAATGACATATCCTGATCAAAAATGATTCCAAGATTTCTCACAGTATTACTAGAGGTCAGGGTAATGCCATCCAGAGTAAGGATCTGGTTAGACACCATGTTTCTAAGATTTGTGGGGCCAAGTACAATAATTTCAGTTTTATCTGAGTTTAAAAGCAGGAAATTAGAGGTCATCCATGTCTTTATGTCTGTAAGACAATCCTGCAGTTTAGCTAATTGGTGTGTGTCCTCTGGCTTCATGGATAGATAAAGCTGGGTATCATCTGCGTAACAATGAAAATTTAAGCAATGCCGTCTAATAATACTGCCTAAGGGAAGCATGTATAAAGTGAATAAAATTGGTCCTAGCACAGCACCTTGTGGAACTCCATAATTAACTTTAGTCTGTGAAGAAGATTCCCCATTTACATGAACAAATTGTAATCTATTAGACAAATATGATTCAAACCACCGCAGCGCAGTGCCTTTAATACCTATGGCATGCTCTAATCTCTGTAATAAAATGTTATGGTCAACAGTATCAAAAGCAGCACTGAGGTCTAACAGAACAAGCACAGAGATGAGTCCACTGTCCGAGGCCATAAGAAGATCATTTGTAACCTTCACTAATGCTGTTTCTGTACTATGATGAATTCTAAAACCTGACTGAAACTCTTCAAATAGACCATTCCTCTGCAGATGATCAGTTAGCTGTTTTACAACTACCCTTTCAAGAATTTTTGAGAGAAAAGGAAGGTTGGAGATTGGCCTATAATTAGAAAAGATAGCTGGGTCAAGTGATGGCTTTTTAAGTAATGGTTTAATTACTGCCACCTTAAAAGCCTGTGGTACATAGCCAACTAATAAAGATAGTTTGATCATATTAAGATCGAAGCATTAAATAATGGTAGGGCATCCTTGAGCAGCCTGGTAGGAATGGGGTCTAATAGACATGTTGATGGTTTGGATGAAGTAACTAATGAAAATAACTCAGACAGAACAATCTGAGAGAAAGAGTCTAACCAAATACTGGCATCACTGAAAGCAGCCAAAGATAACGATACGTCTTTGGGATGGTTATGAGTCATTTTTTCTCTAATAGTTAAAATTTTATTAGCAAAGAAAGTCATGAAGTCATTACTAGTTAAAGTTAAAGGAATACTCGGCTCAATAGAGCTCTAACTCTTTGTCAGCCTGGCTACAGTGCTGAAAAGAAACCTGGGGTTGTTCTTATTTTCTTCAATTAGTGATGAGTAGTAAGATGTCCTAGCTTTACGGAGGGCTTTTTTATAGAGCAACAGACTCTTTTTCCAGGCTAAGTGAAGATCTTCTAAATTAGTGAGACTCCATTTCCTCTCCAATGTACGGGTTATCTGCTTTAAGCTGCGAGTTTGTGAGTTATACCACGGAGTCAGGCACTTCTGATTTAAAGCTCTCTTTTTCAGAGGAGCTACAGCATCCAAAGTTGTCTTCAATGAGGATGTAAAACTATTGACGAGATACTCTATCTCACTTACAGAGTTTAGGTAGCTACTCTGCACTGTGTTGGTATATGGCATTAGAGAACATAAAGAAGGAATCATATCCTTAAACCTAGTTACAGCGCTTTCTGAAAGACTTCTAGTGTAATGAAACTTATTCCCCACTGCTGGGTAGTCCATCAGAGTAAATGTAAATGTTAATAAGAAATGATCAGACAGAAGGGAGTTTTCAGGGAATACTGTTAAGTCTTCAATTTCCATACCATAAGTCAGAACAAGATCTAAGATATGATTAAAGTGGTGGGTGGACTCATTTACATTTTGAGCAAAGCCAATTGAGTCTAATAATAGATTAAATGCAGTGTTGAGGCTGTCATTCTCAGCCTCTGTGTGGATGTTAAAATCGCCCACTATAATTATCTTATCTGAGCTAAGCACTAAGTCAGACAAAAGGTCTGAAAATTCACAGAGAAACTCACAGTAACGACCAGGTGGACGATAGATAATAACAAATAAAACTGGTTTTTGGGACTTCCAATTTGGATGGACAACACTAAGAATCAAGCTTTCAAATGAATTATAGCTCTGTCTGGGTTTTTGATTAATTAATAAGTTGGAATGGAAGATTGCTGCTAATCCTCCGCCTCGGCCCGTGCTACGAGCATTCTGGCAGTTAGTGTGACTCGGGGGAGTTGACTCATTTAAACTAACATATTCATCCTGCTGTAACCAGGTTTCTGTAAGGCAGAATAAATCAATTTGTTGATCAATTATTATATCATTTACTAACAGGGACTTAGAAGAGAGAGACCTAATGTTTAATAGACCACATTTAACTGTTTTAGTCTGTGGTGCAGTTGAAGGTGCTATATTATTTTTTCTTTTTGAATTTTTATGCTTAAATAGATTTTTGCTGGTTATTGGTGGTCTGGGAGCAGGCACCGTCTCTACGGGGATGGGGTAATGAGGGGATGGCAGGGGGAGAGAAGCTGCAGAGAGGTGTGTAAGACTACAACTCTGCTTCCTGGTCCCAACCCAGGATAGTCACGGTTTGGAGGATTTAAGAAAATTGGCCAGATTTCTAGAAATGAGAGCTGCTCCATCCAAAGTGGGATGGATGCCGTCTCTCCTAACAAGACCAGGTTTTCCCCAGAAGCTTTGCCAATTATCTATGAAGCCCACCTCATTTTTTGGACACCACTCAGACAGCCAGCAATTCAAGGAGAACATGCGGCTAAACATGTCACTCCCGGTCCGATTGGGTAGGGGCCCAGAGAAAACTACAGAGTCTGACATTGTTTTTGCAAAGTTACACACCGATTCAATGTTAATTTTAATTTTAGTGACCTCCGATTGGCGTAACCGGGTGTCATTACTGCCGACGTGAATTACAATCTTACCAAATTTACGCTTAGCCTTAGCCAGCAGTTTCAAATTTCCTTCAATGTCGCCTGCTCTGGCCCCCGGAAGACAATTGACTATGGTTGCTGGTGTCGCTAACTTCACATTTCTCAAAACAGAGTCGCCAATAACCAGAGTTTGATCCTCGGCGGGTGTGTCGTCGAGTGGGGAAAAACGGTTAGAAATGTGAATGGGTTGGCGGTGTACACGGGGCTTCTGTTTAGAACTACGCTTCCTCCTCACAGTCACCCAGTCGGCCTGCTTTCCCGGCTGCTCAGGGGAGGGAGCTCATCTCTCAGCCTTTTATTCTTCTTTCCTTTTCCCCTCCTCAACATGTTGCTCGTCTCCACTACAGGGCTCTCCTCTGCTTCTGAACCAGACCTCTTGGTAAGTCCTTGCCACTGCCAATTTTCTTTTAGGAGGCATACTGGAGCTTCTGCAAAATATCTGGAGCTGGCCACGAGTGAGAGGCCTGCATGCAGAGCGCTAGCGTTTTTATATTGACCGCTGCCTATTGGCCGTTTGGAGCACCGTTAACCGGGAGGTGCCGTTTAGAATGACGTACTGTCCGCTAGCACCGCCGTTTTGTCTGCCTCTGTTGCCGGTTAAAATGCTTTTGTGGATGCCGATGTGGGCTCTATCGCCATTTTACACGCCGTTGGTTAGGGATACAACGCAGGCCGCCAATTACGGCGGTGTAAACTGCGGCACTACAGGAAGGAGTAGGATGACACAGCGATTAAAAAGTATCAAACGCCGTTGTTTGCGTTGTCTCCGTCGTCACGCGAATTCTCCGGGAGTGCTCCCGGAATTATTCGACATGTTGAATAATTTTTTCGACAATTCCTGGTAAAGCCGGAACTAAGCCACACACCCTAGTGCTGGCGTTGACAACGGCGTTTGATCCTTAAGACAGCCAAAAACTCTTCCGGGACGCTTCCGGGAGCTCTTACCGTCTATGTGTAAACGGGGCTTTACACATCTGTGATGGCACCATCAATGCTGAAAGGTACATCCCGGTTTTGGAGCAACACATGCTGCCATCCAAGCAACATCTTTTTCAGGGACGTCCCTGCTTATTTCAGCAAGACAATGCCAAACCACACTCTGCACGTTTTACAACAGCGGGGCTTCGTAGTAAAAAAGTGCAGGTGCTAGACTGGCCTGCAGTCCAGACCTGTCGCCTATTGACAATGTATGGCACATTATGAAGTGCAAAATACAACAATGGAGACCCCGGACTGTTGAACAACTGAAGTTGAACATCAAGCAAAAGTGGGAAAGAATTCCACCTACAAAGCTTCAACAATTAGTGTCCTCATTCCCAAAAGCTTATTGAGTGTTGTTAGAAGGAAAGGTGATGTAACACAGTGGTAAACATACCACTGTCCCAGCTTTTTGAAATGTGTTGCAGGCATCCGTTTCAAAAGGAGCAAATATTTGCACACAAACAAAAAAGTCTGTCAGTTTGAACATTAAATATCTTGTCTTTGTGGTGTATCCAATTGAATATAGGTTGAAGAGGATTTGCAAATCATTGTATTCTGTTTTTGTTTACATTTTACACAACATCCCAACTTCATTGGAATTGGGGTTGTAGTATTGTTGCTGTTGTCTGTATGATTGTGGCAGTGACTGTGTCATTGCAGGCTCAATTTATTTTCCTTTATATAGCGCCAAATCACAACAGCGTTGCCTCAAGGCACTTAATACAGGTAAGGTCTAACCTTACCAACCCCTAGAGCAACAGTGGTAAGGAAAAACTCCCTCTGAGGAAGAAACCTCAAGCAGACCAGACTCAAAGGGGTGACCCTCTGCTTGGGCCATGCTACAAACTTAAATTAGAGAAATAATTCACAGAACAATTCACAGACGAATATACAAGAATTGCTCTTGGTGCAGAGGACAGGAGGGTCGCCAACACAAACACAACTCCCATCTCTGGATGGAGCTGCACCTTAAACAGAGAAAAAACAGAATCAGGCATCAGAAAGACAAAAAATACTGTATAATTTGCCAGCATTAATCAACAAGAAGAACAGAAGAAATACTAAGGTGATCGCTGGCGGCTAGCCCTAAGCTTCATTAAAAGACCCAGAATTTAGGTGAAGTTTAGGCTGCAGCCCACTCAAATTACTAATAACATGAATTAAAAGAGTAAAAAGCATAAAACAAAACTGTACCAGTATGCTAGCCACATGACAGAGAAAATAAGTGCGTCTTAAGTCTGGACTTGAAAGTCTCCACAGAATCTGATTGTTTTATTGAAGCAGGGAGACCATTCCACAACACAGGGGCACGATAAGAGAAAGCTCTGTGACCCGGAGACTTCTTATTCACCCTAGGGACACAAAGTAGTCCTGCACCCTGAGAACGTAAAGCCCGGGCCGGTACATAAGGTTTAATTAGGTCAGCTAGGTAGGGAGGTGCCAGTCCATGAATAATTTTATTGGTTAGTAGCAGAACCTTAAAATCTGATCTCACTGGGACAGGAAACCAGTGAAGAGGCGCCAAAGTGGGTGTAATGTGGTTGAACATTCTGCTTCGCGTCAAAAGTCTGGCTGCAGCATTTTGAACCAATTGGAGACCCCTAATGCTAGACTGCGGTAAACGAGAAAATATAACATTGTAGTAGTCCAATCTTGAAGAGATGAATGCATGGATCAGGGTCTCAGCATCAGCCATAGACAGGATGGGACGAATCTTCGCTATATTTCGCAGGTGGAAGAAAGCAGTCCTAGTAATATTTCTAATATGGCGGCCAAAGGACAATGAAGGATCAAAAATTACCCCACGGTTCCTCACTTTGTCAGTGTGATGTATGACACATGAGCCTAGGCTGAGTGTTAAATGGACAAATTGATGCTGATGTCTCACTGGACCAAGAACCATCATTTCAGTGTTTTCAGAGTTTAAAAGTAGGAAGTTTCTAGACAGAGGTGGTCCTTCTGTTTAAGAAGGGGGACCGGAGGGTGTGTTCTAACTATAGGGGGATCACACTCCTCAGCCTCCCCGGTAATGTCTATTCCAGAGTACTGGAGAGGAGAATTCGACCAATGGTCGATCCTCGGATTCAGGAGGAGCAGTGTGGTTTCGTCCTGGTCCCGGCACACTGGACCAGCTCTACACGCTCCATCGGGTGCTCGAGGGTTAATAGAAGTTCGCCCAACCAGTCCACATGTGTTTTGTGGATCTGGAGAAGGCGTTCGACCATGTCCCTCGGGGCACCCTGTGGGGAGTGCTCCGGGAGTATGGGGTCCAGGGTCCTTTGCTAATGGCTATCTGGTCCCTGTACGGCCGCAGCAGGAGCTTGGTTCGTATTGCCGGTAGTAAGTCAAACCTGTTTCCAGTGTACATTGGCCTCCATCAGGGCTGCCCTTTGTCACCGGTTCTGTTCATTATTTTTATGGACAGAATTTCTAGGCGCAGCCAGGGTGTAGAGGGGGTTTGGTTTGGGAACCACAGAATCTCGTCTCTGCTGTTTACGCACGATGTGGTGCTGTTGGCTTCGTCAAATCAGGACCTTCATCGTGCACTAGGGTGGTTTGCAGCCGAGTGTGAAGCATCCGGGATGAAAATCAGCACCTCCAAATCCGAGGCCATGGTTCCCGACCGGAAAAAGGTGCTTTGCCCTCTTCAGGTTGGTGGAGTGTCCTTGCCTCAAGTGAAGGAGTTTAAGTATCTCGGGGTCTTGTTCACGAGTGAGGGACAGATGGAGCATGAGATTGATAGATGGATCGGTGCAGCATCTGCAGTGATGCGGTCGCTGTATTGGACCGTCGTGGTGAAGAGAGAGCTGAGTAGGGGGGCAAAGCTCTCAATTTACCGATCAATCTACGTTCTGATCCTGACCTATGGTCATGAGATTTGGCTCATGACCGAAAGAACGAGATCGCGAGTACAAGCGGCCGAGATGAGTTTCCTCCGCAGGGTGGCTGGGTGCTCCCATTGAGATAGGGAGAGGAGCTCGGTCGCTCAGGAGGAGCTCGGAGGTGAGCCGCTGCTCCTCAATGTCGAAAGGAGTCAGTTGAGGTGGCTCGGGCATCTTTTCCGGATGCCCCCTGGACGCCTCGCTAGAGAGGTGTTCCGGGTGCGTCCCATTGGGAGGAGGCCCCGGGGAAGACCCAGGACACACTGGAGGGACTACGTCGCTCGGCTGGCTTGGGAACACCTTGGGGTTCCCCCGGAGGAGCTGGGGGAGGTGTGTGTGGATCGGGAGGTCTGGGCGGCTTTGCTTGAGCTGCTGCCCCCGCGACCCAACTCCGGATAAAGCAGAAGAAAATGGATGGATGGATGGAAGTTTCTAGACATCCAACTTCTCACTGCTGCAAGGTAATCTGTTAAGGATTTTATGTGAACGAGATTACCAGCAGTTATCGGCATATAAGGTCTGTCCAAAAAGTTTCGTACCTTTTTATTTTTTCAAAAACTATATGGATTTGAATCACGTGTGATTACATCAGCCAAGCTTGAACCTTCGTGCCCATGCGTGAGTTTTTCCATGCCTGTCGGTTGCATCATTCGCCTGTGGGCAGGCTTTGAGTGAGCACTGGTCCACTCCTCCCGTCGGATTTCTTTTTTCTGAGAACTTGCTGAGAGACTGCCGCTTTGCTCCATGAAATTTTTTTCAGAAACTGTTAGAGACAGTCGATAGATTCAGTTGAATATCGGTGAAGATTCTGTCAGCGTCACGCGGATTATGGACTGTTAAAATCTTTTTAAAGACGGCCCACAGCGGCGGAGGGTGTGCGGCGCACTGAGCGGCCATTCGACAGGCTGGATCGACCAGATCATTTCTAAACTGAATGCTGTCTTGATCCGGGACATCATGTGACTACCACAGAAATGGCAACAGAGCTGGACATAGCACTTTTGCGGCACATTCCACTGTTACAGGAGATTTTGTAATGAAAGACGTGTGGAGGATTTCGCACGTCGGCACAAAGCAGCTCAGTACGCGCAGCAAAAAAACACCTCCGTTTTGGAAGTCTCACAGGACATATTGGAGCATGTCCAGCTGTTACAGAATTTCTCGGATACTCACTCGACTGAAAGCCATCGAAAGCCGTCTAAATCTTCTGAATGGTTTCCAACATGGAGGTGTTTTTTTTTTTGCTGCACGTCCTGAGCTGTTTCGTGCCGACGCGTGAAATCCTCCTCACGTCTTTCATTACAAAATCTCCTGTCCTCCTGTGGTGGACCAGCGCTCACTCAAAGCCCGCCCACAAGCGAATGACGCAACCGACAGGCGTGGAAAAACTCACTCATGCGCACGAAGGTTCAAGCTTGGCTGATGCAATCACACGTGATTCAAATCCATATAGTTTTTGAAAAAATAAAAAGGTCCGTTACTTTTTGGACAGACCTCGTATATAACTGAGTGTCATCTGCATAGCAATGAAAGGTAATCCAAAAATGCCGCAATATGTGCCCAAGGGGTGCTATATAAAGGGAGAAAAGCAGGGGGCCTAAGGCAGGGGGCCTAAGACAGACCCCTTAGGAACCCCAAATTTCATGTCCCTAAGGTTAGAGGTAGTGTTGCTGTACAAAACACAGTGAGAACAACTGGTCAAGTATGACGTCAGCCATGCAAGGGCACTCCCAGTAATCCCAAAATGATTTTCCAGCCTATCAAGTAGAATATGATGCTCCACTGTATCAAATGCGGCACTGAGATCTAACAGCAGCAGAACCGTCGTGGTGTCTGAGTCCATTGTAAGCAGAAGATCATTCACCACTTTAGTGAGAGCCGTCTCTGTGGAATGATATTTTCTAAAAGCAGACTGCAGTGGCTCAAAGACATTATTCTCAGTAAGATAGTCTACGAGCTGTCGTGAAACAACTTTTTCCAGAATTTTAGAGCAAAAAGATAGATTTGATATTGGCCAATAGTTTTTCAATACACTAGGGTCAAGATTAGGTATCTTAAGTAATGGTTTAATCACTGCAGATTTGAAATGTTTAGGAACAGATCCAGAAGTTAACGAAAGATTAATAATTTCCAGCACAGTCGGCCCAAAAGTGGGGCACAGGTCCTTAAACAGTTTTGTTGGTATAGGATCAAATAAACAGGTTGTGCTTTTTGTTGACATTACGAGTTTCGTCAGCATGTCTAGAGAGAGACAATCAAATTCTGTAAATCTAGGTAATACTTCAGTAGTAGCGCCCACCTCAATAGCAGGGTGTAGTGGCTGGGTTAAGGCATGCTGGGATATGTTCAACCTAATGTCATCTATTTTCTTCTCAAAGTAATCTAGGAAATCTTGTGCTGTAAAAGGAGAGCGAGCTACAGGTGGTTGTCCATGAATAAGTATTGCCACTGTGTCGAACAAGAACTTTGAGTTATGCTTGTTTTTATTGATCAAATCAGAGTAATAGGTTTGCTATGTAGCCAATAATGCATGCTTATAGTCTAAGATAGCATCACACCACGCAAGGTGAAATACTTCTAATTTTGAACGGCTGGCTGGACAAAAATTTCTCCACAGGGATATTAAAGATTTTTGAAGTTGAACTTGTTGCATTTGTAGTGATTGTGCAGTGATTTTACATTTTACTATCAAACAAATCACTTCATGATTCTATCTGCTTGCAAGACAAGTTTCTCTTATGAATCTTCTGGTTAATTAGAAAAACTGCTAAATTTCTCAAAGTTGACAGAAGAGAAAACCTTGGAGTTTAAGAGCTAATAGCACTTTGATTACAGAATTAATGTTGCCATGGGTTTATTTTTGCCACTCTGAGCCATCTGGACTAACAAAATTACTTCCTGGTGAAGCATCACTCCACGTGGTGAAATACTTTCATCATTTTGCACTGACTGCCTTCTGGAAAGCTAAGAGACAAGTAATGTGAATGGCTAATGTCCTTTTTAAATGGAATCACTTTTATTTACCACATGGCATGGAATATTTATGGTGGATTCATAGATGTTAAGAACAACCTGAGGAAATTTCTATGGATCCTTTACAGGAGTTAAAAAAAAAAAAACACACCAGAGACAGTAATGAACAGTCCATAAAAATTCCTGTAATGGTGCATTGGGACAGGACTAAAATCACAGAAAAAAACTCCATCGCTCCATGTCAAACTTGAACCAATCTGAATACAGCTTTAGATCATAAACCTTTTACCAAACTCTGCTGATGAATCATTCAGTCAGCCAAGTGGTACCTCTGTCAAAGAAAAGAGCAGGTAAGTCTCAGTACTGTCCTGGAACTGATTTGTACATTTGTTCAATTAAGATATTGAGTCTCAAATGTGATTTTCAGTGGGAGCAGTGCTTTGGTGTAACGGACCTTATAGAGCCAGTAGTCACTTTTGACATATTCACCACTATGACACGTACAATCCAGTGTCAGTGGCCTAGACAAAAATGTATGCCGACTATCCCAGGGTGGTGGTAGCCAGGTATCTGTCAATGAAGGATTACAATGTTATTGAAACATACACCACATCATTTGTCTGATTAAAATAATTCCAAAATGGTATAGCCTGGACTGTCTATGACTGAATGTTATTGGGTTATGGGGCAAAACAGCAAAAAATATTGACAAAGGGCAATTTCAGTTTGTACAGGGGTCAAAAATGTTTCCAATTTTGATCTAAAGTGATGAAAATTATTGATTGAGGTAATAGGATTAATAAATGGAATAGCTTTGACTGTGCTTGATGTTTGGTATCCAAATTAAAAGTCAAACATCAATGTCCATTGGCTTCTTTGTCATAGAGTGCACCCAGAAAGTATTCACAGGGCTACACTTTTTCCACTTTTTTATGTTACAGCCCAAATACAAAATGGATGAAATTCATTGTTTTCTTTAAAATTCTGCACACAATACCCCATAATGACAATGTGAGAACATTTTTAGAGATTTTTGAAAATGAATTAAAAATAAATAAACCAACTAAAAACTAAGCAATCAAATGTTCATAAGTATTCACAGCCTTTCCCATGAAGCTGCACACACATACCTAATACATACTCGTAACAACAAATACAAAAGGAACAAAGCACAGACATTTGAGATTAATTGATGAACAGAATTTTTTCATCACATCAAAATAAATAATAGTGCACAATCCAAAAGAAATAATACCAAATCAATAAACTTAATTGTCCATACTGTAACAAGATATTATATTATTTTTATGAAGTCTTTTAAACCTGACTATAGTACCACACAATGATGCACCAAATGTTTACACCTTTTACAGAAACACAATGACTTTTTACAGAAGTTTGAGTCTTTAATTTATCAAATAATAATGTCCATCTCAAATTATAACATTTTAAACAGATTTTGGACATGTTGAAGAAGAAGTTTATATTTTGCATGTCGCGTGTGACATTTTTGTGTCTGCTTGCTGTCCTCACTTCTCTTAAGGGCCTTTATGAAAACCCATTAAACTCACTGACATGTACTTTCATTTGATTTAGACCTTTTCGTGGCACAATGTTCCTCTTTTCATTTATAGCAATGATGTTTGTAGTATAGCAACATACTAATTCAGTGCTTTTTATTCATCCGATGAACAGTGCACTGTGCATACAGTGGTGAGTGCAGCTAACCAAAAAGTTAGCTTTGATAACAGCTAATCAGCTAACTGAAAATTTAGCTTTTATGAAGCTAAACCGATAAACCACCCAAACAATTATTGGAAGCCACAACTAACCGATAATTTATTTTAGTATTGTCATTATTCCTTAACAGAATATAGCACTGCCACTGTGAGTTTTAACTTATGGTTTTGATTTATAAATTAAATTAATCCGGATAGAATAACTCCATTAATGTCAATTCTGTCATTTGTACAAAGTTAAAATGTAACACATATCTTTTCATTTTAAATAATGCATTAATTCTGAAGTTTTATAACAACAAACATAGACACATGCCAAAGGGATTATGGGTAAATGAGCCTCCGCTAATACTGATTGGTTGACTCATTCATTCTATGTAAAAACCAACATGTTAATCTGAGCTGTATGTTGGTGTTTACATATAAATGTGCTTTTGTAAAATATGCCTTTTTTTATTTGTTAAAAAAAAAGCCATTTGCAAAAGCCAAAAAGTCAAGTTGTGATTAGACAGAGAGAAAACACAATGACAATTGTAAATAAACATTATACAACCAAAATGTACATTTTTATTCCTTTTTATCAGCTGCAGCAAGAGGATGCAATGACTCTCTGGTGCACAAAGGATTATGAGATATCTCAATACTTAGTGCGAATACTGCCATGAATACTACTGGCCAGTAGATGGCACTAGAGACTGTGAAAACCTGCCACAACAAATATTTCAAATAATCTGTGTCTGCTACGTTTAAGATGCATGGAATTTAATAAATGCAAACTAAATTTCAGACATCTTATATATATATATATATATATATATATATTACTCTGGAACAAAGAGGACAGACTGTTTGACATAAGCAGGTCTCTAAAGAGCAAACAGGAAGAGATTGCAGCTCACAATGATTCCAACTGAAAATAATGGAGAAGCAACCGAGGCTTCTTCTGGCATTTTTTACATAAAACAAACACAATAACATCTATAAAGTCAGAGAATATATTCACAAGACTTTTAGGCACAATATACAAAGGGTTTAATGCTGTTGTCTCAGTGTCTCAAATGCATTTCTCCTGTTGTGAATAGGATCGAGAACCAGTTCTTTTCGGGTATCGTTAAGAAATGATTCGATCCACCGATATCAATAGTATTTTTGCTTAACAATTCCCTTATCAGTCCTTCAGAGTAACCATTGTTTTTGAGGGTGTTTGTCAGGAAAATGATCATTTGGAGCGGCTCTGTAATCAACCACATCTGTGGCTTCAACCACTTCTGTTGACTCCACTTTGAAGCGTGAACCAATGAAGCATTGCTTCAATCCGCTGGCTCATTGGTTCTTTATTTTATTTCGCTTTATCTTAATTTTTCCCCACTAAAACCCTAAAGAGCATATATCTGTGAGTAATATTTACCTTTTTTATGATAAACCGACCTGTTATGGTCTTCTGAAACAGTTGACAGATGTATTTTATAACTTAAAAAAGGGACCGATGCTAACGTGTTAGCATGTCTATGGCGTTTTCAGTGTTAAAGTTAACATTAGCTGTTCGCATCTCAGCACGTTGGTGTGCATTTGTTTTCGGTATAATAATTAATGCCTCAGCATTTGTTGTCGTAAAAGAGTCAAATGTATTAAAAATTGTAATATCTTTTTAATTTATTTTATTTATATGTTAATAATAATAACAGCAACAACAACAGCGACTCTTCAGAAGTGGGAAGTCCACTTCTTAACCCCTCTCAAAGCCATTAAAATATGTTAATCGTGAGTCACTTTGTGTGGGTTAAAGTCACTAAATGGGACTCTTGTCTTGTTGCAGTCAAGAAACAACAATCATCCTCCGTTCTGTTGGTAGAGCTCCAAATGCTGTGCAGCTCTCTGCCAACACAGAGTCTGCTCAGAATTAATAACTTCAGAACAATTGCCAGTTTAAATAAAATTACACCTCTTTCCAAACGCTGTAATTCTGATTCTGATTCTGATTCTTTAATACAGACAATACACTACAATCAACTCAAACTTTTTTTTTCTCTCTGATAAGACTGAAATGATGGTTCTTGGTCCAGCCAAACATCTGCATCAATTTGACCAGCTGGTGCTTAGTTTGCATTTGTGTGTTATAAATCATACAGGCAAAGTGAGGAATCTTGGGGTACTTTTTGATCCTACGTTGTCCTTTGATCTCCTTCTTCCATCTGCGAAACATAGCGATGATTCGTCCCATCCTGTCTATGGCTGATGCTGAGACTTTGATACATGCATTTATTTCTTCCAAACTGGATTATTGCAATGCTTTATTTTCTGGTCTGCCGCAGTCCGGCATTAGGGGTCTTCAATTAGTGTAGAATGCTGCTGCCAGACTTTTGACACAAAGTAGAAAGTTTGACCACATGAAACCCATTCTGAGGCCCCTTTATTGGCTTCCGGTTTCTGCCAGATCGGATTTTAAAGTTACTGGTCGATAAAAATGTTCATGGACTGGCACCTCCCTACCTTGACCTGACCTGATTAAGCCCAACGTACCGGCTCGGGCCTTTGCAAGGTGCAGGACTTGGTGTTTTCCTAGGGTGAATAAAAATTTTAAAAATATAAAAATATAAGTGGCAGGGAGACTGTTTAATCACTGCAGACTATAAGGCAGTCAGACTCGGTGGAGACTTTTAAATCAAGATTAAAGACCCACTTTTTTAGACTGTCTTTTCATTAAGTTATTCAGTTTTTATGTTTGCCTTGCAATTTCTTTTTATTCAACTGTATTTTACCTTTTTATTATGCTCTTTGTCATTTTAATTTTGATTATAATTTACTTTGTGTTGTTATGAATATTGTGTTATGTGAAGCACGTTGGGGCAACTCTGTCGTGAGATGGTGGTATATAAAATAATAAATTTAAATTGAAACTCTCAATAATTATTCTGGATGTCACTGCACAAGCAGGGTATTGTAATCATGCATGTGTGTGATCACGATAATAGATCTTACTAGATTTAAACCAAACTGTTGGAATATTGCTTTGGTTTATATCTCCTTATGATTAATTTTTGCAACTGATTGGTCATAAGTAAGGCTTTGAACTGGTTCATCAAAGAAAATGAAAACCAGAAACTTTTGGTATTTTGCTAGAAACAGTTTCAATTTTCAATTTATTTTCATTTATATAGCACCAAATCACAACAGAGTTGCCTCAAGGCGCTTCACACAAGTAAGGTCTAACCTTACTAACCCCCAGAGCAACAGTGGTAAGGAAAAACTCCGTCTGAGAAAGAAACCTCAAGCAGACCACACTCAAAGGGGTGAGCCTCTGCTTGGGCCATGCTACAGACATAAATTACAGAACAATTCACAAAACGAATATACAGGAAAAGCTGTTGATACACAGGACAGGAGGGTCTCCAGCACAATTACCACACCTATCTCTGGATGGAGCTGCACCTTAAAGAGAGAGAAAAAGCTGAACAAGCATCAGAAAGACAAGAAATGTAGTATTATTTGTCATCATTAAACAAGAAAAACAGGAAATACTAAGGTGCTCGCCGGCCACTAGCCCTGAGCTTCACTAAAAGACCCAGAATTTAGGTAAAGTTGAGGCCGTGGCATGCTTTGTTTCCTAATAAAATGAGTTAAAAGAGTGAAAAGTGTAGAACTATACTATGCCAGTATGCTAGCCATACAAAAGGGGAAATAATTGCATCTTAAGTCTGGAGTTGAAAGTCTCCACAGAATCTCATCTTTTATTGATGTAGGGAGACCAGTCCACAGAATGGGGGCACGATAAGAGAAAGCTCTGTGACCCGCAGACTTTTTATTCACCCTAGGGACACAAAGTAGTCCTGCACCCTGAGAACGCAAAGCCCGGGCTGGTACATAATGTTTAATTAGGTCAGCTAAGTAGGGAGGTGCTAGTCCATGAATAATTTCATAGGTTAGTAGCAGAACCTTAAAATCTTATCTCACTGGGACAGGAAGCCAGTGAAGGGATGCCAAAATGAGTGCAATGTGGTCAAACTTTCTGCTTTGTGTCAAAAGTCAGGCAGCAGCATTTTGAACCAACTGGAGACCCCTAATGATAGACTGTGGTAAACCAGAAAGTCAAACATTGCAGTAGTCCACTCTAGAAGAGTTAAACGCATGGATCAGGGTCTCAGCATCAGCTATAGACAGGATGGGATGAATTGTCACTATATTCTGCAAGTGGAAGAAAGCAGTCCTTGTAATATTTCTAATGTGGAGGCCAAAGGACAACGTAGGATCAAAAATTACCCCAAGGTTCCTCACTTTGTCCGTGTGATGTATGACACACAAGGCTAATCTGAGCGTTAACTGGTCAAATTGATGCTGATGTCTCAATGGACCAAGAACCATCATTTCAGTCTTATCAGAGTTTCAAAGTAGGAAGTTCTAAACATCCAGCTTCTCACTGATGCAGGGCAATCTTCTAAGGATTTTATGTGGATGAGATGACCAGCAGTTATCCGCATGTATAACTGAGTATCATCAGCATAGCAGTGAAAGGTAATCCCAAAGTGCCGCAATATGTGGCCAAGGGGTGCTATATAAAGGGAGAAAAGCAGGGGGGTCTAAGACGGAACCCCAAATTTAATGTCACTATGGATGGAGGTTGTGTTACTGTACAGAACACAGTGAGAACGACTGGTCAAGTATGACGTCAACCATGCAAAGGCACTCCCAGTAATCCCAAAATGATTTTCCAGCCTATCAAGTAGAATATGATGATCCACGGTATCAAATGCAGCACTGAGATCTAACAGCACAAGAATCATAATGGTGTCCGAATCCATTGCAAGCAGAAGATCATTCACCACTTTAGTGAGAGCTGTCTCTGTGGAATATATTTCCTAAAAGCAGCTTGCAGTGGCTCAAAGAGATTATTCTCAGTAAGATAGTCCACGAGCTGCCGTGAAACCACCTTTTCCAGAATTTTAGAGCAAAATGATAGATTTGATATTGGCCGATAGTTTTCAGTACACTAGGGTCAAGATTATTGTAATTATTGTATGGCCTTGCCTTACAATATAAAGCGCCTTGGGGCAACTATTTGTTGTGATTTGGTGCTATATAAATAAAATTGAATTGAATTAGGTTTTCGTACATAATGGTTTAATCACTGTAGATTTGAAACATTTAGGAATAGATCCAGAAGTTAAGAAAGCTTCATAATTTCCAGCACAATCAGCCCAAGAGTGGGCCACAGGTCCTTTAACAGTTTTGTTGGTATACTAGAATCAAATAGGCAGGTTATGCTTTTTGTTGACGTTATGAGTTTCGTCAGCATGCCTGGAGAGATACTCTCAAATTCTGTAAATCTAGGTAATACCTCAGTAATGAAGCCCACCTCAATAGTAGGGTGTAGTGGCTGGGTTAAATCATGCTGGGATCTATTTAACCTCATATCTTCTATTTTCTTCTCAAAGTAATCCAGGAAATCTTGTGCTGTAAAATGAGACTGAACTGCAGGTGGTTGTCCATGCATAAGTGTTGCCACCGTGTTGAAAAAGAACTTTGAGTTGTGCTTGTTTTTGTTGATCAAATCAGAGTAGTAGGTCTGCTTTGTAGACAATAATGCATGCTTATGGTCTAAGATAGCATCACGCCGCGCAAGGTGGAATACTTCTAATTTTGAATGACACAATTTCCGTTCTAGACCTCTAGCCTTATGCTTGAGGTCATGCAGGTAATCATTGAACCAAGGTTATTGTGATTTGGGGGGGGGGGGTGCAATTTTAACAAAGGTGGCACAATCATGTCAAGTGTAGTTTTGAGCACTAAGTTTAAACTGTCCACAAGTCTGTCTACTGATTGGGTATTTGCCAAATTTGAAGCTAAGACATCAGGCAGTCTAGTTTCGAGTTCAGTCTTAGTTGAGGAGTTGATGCATCGCTGTAGTGATATATATGGTTGTTGTTCCACAAAACATGGCAGCGAAACTGTAAACTTAATAAGTGAGTGATCAGACACCACTGATGTAAGAGGCATGATGTCAATATTCGTGACAGCAATACCACATGTGAGAACCAAATACAAGGTATTTCCACTAATGTGCGTCGAGTCCTGAATGCATTGCCGGAATCCTAATGTTTCCACAATTTCCATAAATGATTTGCAGAAGTGATCAGAAGGCTTATTTATATGAATGTTAAAGTAATCAATGATCAGAATGTTTATCTGCACTCGTTGGCAGATTAGAGATGAATGCACCAAATTCATATAAGATTTCAGAATATAGGCCAGAAGGTCGATACACAGTGACATAATATGGCTGATTTTTATTCTTCTGACCTTGGCAATGTGTAATATCCTGAACAAAGCGGATAATCAGATGCTCAGATGAGTTATATTTGTGACCCCAACAGCTAATAAGCTAAAACTAGATTTATAAATAAGAGCAACACCCCCGCCTTGCTTCGCATCACGAGGGACGTGACTAAATGTATATGCTGGTGGGCAGGCCTCATTTAAGGGGAGGACAGCTGTAGGTTTAAGCCAGGTTTCACATAACCCAATCATATCTAAGTAATGATCAATAATTAGATCATTAACCAACAATGAACAAGGAACAAAAACAAAATGAGAACTTTATATTTTTTATCTTCCAGAACAGAATTTTTTTCTTTAAAATAATGGTAACTAGTTAATACTGTTAATTTTATGTTGTTGATGAGAAGGTTTGCATTTACAATGCGCACAAACCACACTGACAAGGCAAAAATGGCCATAATCCAAACACAGTCAGGAGGGAAAGAGGCATGTAGACTGTGGGTTGATCCCGTCCAGACTGCCTTGTCCACACTTGTACGATCACATCAAAAGTGTATTTAGACAACAGTTAGATGATACAGACTGCTGTTAGATGGCCATAAAAAGCGCAGACGACTGCCCAATGTCCAAACGTCTGAATTACAAGTGAGAGTGCGAGTGGGAGGCAGCACTGTGTGCTCCCTTTGCACAGTCCCTGACTATACTGAACATCGGAGTAAAACCAATGTACTCATGCCATATGTATCAAAGCTAGCACTGGTGCTGTCACTTGCTCACTCCCATGCAATCACATCTTATCACTCTGTACAATGCCTCACGTTCACCCATTCACAGGGTGCTGTCATGCAAGGTGCTCACGACACCGGGAGCACCTTGGGGATTAAGGACCTTGTCCAAGGGTGCTTAGTGATTTTCTGGTCAGTGTTTGGTTGGATTATCGGTGCACGGCACGTCAAATGGGATTTATTTATGCTGCAGTTGATTCCAGCACACAGCACATCTGGGTGAGAGGCTTTTCACCACAGGCTGTGATCCCTGGCTCCTGTCCGCCCTGCTTTGTGAAACACTCCTGGGGCCATGCCGGAGGTGAGATTCATGTTTAATACTGTTGCCATAGGCTGGTGAAACAGTTCCACGTCATACCTCCTACTGAGTTAGATGATGATCAAGCAATAATATGTATATTACAGTGGTGAGATCCATTCAGGTGTGAGCCTCTGACATGTGCAATGGTGCTTTTATGCGCATGAGACAGCAATGGGGTGCACCTGCCCGTGGAGTCACAGATATGATAATTCACATTATTTACGCCACCCATGGGAAGGAATAGAAGTGTAACTGTCCTGTAAGGTCTATTGTGGCTATAAAAGCCTGTTCAGCTCTGCAGCAGTGTGTGCTGTGTGATGCATTGACCTGCAGTGGCACACTGTGCTTTCAGTTTGTTTGCGCACTGTTCACATCCACTGCACATGATGAATGCGTGGCAGATACATGTTATTACATATCAACATTTCCTTTGCCCTCCCTGGCCGGGGTCCAGTGGAGGTGAACATACGTGGCACAAACAGGACATGCTGCCATGTGACCGATTCATCTCAGAGCTCAATCACCCGCAATCAGATTGTTTCAAATGCCGTTACGACGCCGTCAGAATATGTAGTTTGGGATCAGATTTCACACAAACTGCACATAGACCAGCGTCAGATGTGTGTCCCATCTTGACGGCGCCAAAAGTGGCACCCTCTCATGTTTTGAACTTTGCAACACACTCGCGACAGCTGAGTGAATGGGACCAACTATGTAGACTGATCTGAGACTGCTATCCGTTCATCTTCAGAGCCCACTCAACACTTCCCAACTGTATAGGCAATCAAGAAGCCTATGCCATTTTGCTTATCCATTTGTCCTCTTCTGCTATTTCAAATGTCGATTTGTTGACTGCAGGAAAAATTGGTACACATAAATATTTGGGTGAATTTGATATGGTCAAATTTTTATGGCTGTATGACTTGGCCAGAACATCTCCAGAACTGCAGCTTTTGTGGGATGTTCCCAGTCATTAGTGGTCAGTACCAACCAAAAGTATCCCAAATCATCACTGATGCATGTGGGGCGCAAAGAATGACCCGCATGGTCTGCTCCAGCAGAAGGATCTGTTGGAAAATGTATGATTTGCAGCTGATTCAGGTTTTGGGGGTTAACACAGGTCAGTACTGTTTTAATGAGACCTACACAATATTAGCCAGGTAGTCGCAATGTTATGGCTGATTAGTGTTTGAATTTTATTTCAGTAAAGTCATCAAATGGAAAAATTGGCTCACATTACCAATTTTTTTCAGGCCTTTCCATATATTCATTCTTTTATTCAAAAAAAGGGTTCACGTTTCTTATAATGATGTCAAAGTGTTATGTTTGATCCCATCTTAATACTGTTGCAAGAGGTCTTAGTTTTATGAGAGATATCAGACTGTACTGCCGCAGAAATAAATAAATAAATAAATCTGAGGCCTGGCAGCTGCAATTAAATCAAGTGAATTTAGCTTCAATCTGGGTTTTATTGTCAGAGTTGTGGCCATTATTCTTCTGTGTTATGGTACCTGTTTGCTTCCTTGCAGAGATTTTTGAGTCCAAGAGTCTGTCCTCCACCCATAACAGCAAGAAACACAGCCCTCAACTCTGTCCTTTTAACACAACAATAAATCCTCCAGCGCCTCAGTTCCATCATGTACATGACTTTCCACTCTGTATGTTTTGCCATGGTTGCCTGTTCCACTTCAAATGTGAGCTTTTAGAGCTACATGGCCTTCATATCAGCAAATCATTTTCAGTGGAGTTTCACACATACTGGAAGAAGAAATGAATAAAAAAAAAAATTGTTTGTTGAAAATGCAAAAGGCTTTCTAGCGCCAAATCACTTCAATGCTGCCTTAAGGCACCTCACACAGATACCATCCCCCCTGAGCAAGACAGGTGACAGTGGTAAGGAAAAATTTCCTCTGGTGTTTTAAGGAAGAAACCTCAAGCAGACCAGAGGCAAAGGGGTGACTCACTGCTTGAACCATTCTAACAGTTACAAGGTTCTTTTTTTTTTTTTTTTTTTTTTTTTACAAAAAATGAAGAAAAAAAAAGAAAAACAGTCAGTTATGAAGGTAGTGCAGAGTCTCTAGTTTCAGCCCTTGAATACTTTGTATAGCAGACGAAATGGCAATGCCTGGTTAGTCTGGTTGTCTGGAAGCAACACAATCTCTGCGATCCTGGCAACAGCAACTTGGACAGAGAGTGAAAGAGCAGAATCCTTCGGCCAGAGATAATATCACTTAAGGCTTTAGTTCACCAGCAGTAAATCAACATGGAAGTAGAGAGATTACTAAACTGGTTGCCGGCAACTAGCCCTGTGCTTCACTAACAGACCCAGAATTTAGATATAGTGAGGCTGAGACCTGTTCCATTGCTAATAATAAGACTTAAAAAGAGAGGAAACATAATTCCATACTACACAGAGGGAGAATAGATGAGTCTTTAGTCTGGACTTGATGAACAACTCGACATAATCTGACTGTTTTATGTCTGCAAGGTTATTCCACAGGACAGGCACACGATAAGAGAAGGTTCTCTGGCCTCCTGACATTTTTATAACCTTAGGTACACAATGTAGTCCTGCACCCTGAGAACGCAGAGCCTGGGTCAGTAGGTAGGGTTTAGTTAGGTGAGTTAATGAGTTTATAAGTTTATACTGCAAGTAACAAAACCTGAAGTTTATAAGTAACCAAACCTTAAAATTTGACCTCACAGAGACAGGAAGCCAGTGACTTCAAATCCATTTAATGGCTTTTCAGTAATAAACAAATTTTCAACATGGTGGCTATTTATTGTATTTTATCTCTGCCGAAATTAAATAGCAACCACAAATTTTTTATTTGTGGTTGGTGTGTACTACCACTAATGTGTGGTTAGTATTTGGCTAATCTGGTGGTTGGCTCTCACTGTGGTATTGTACCAGTTCCTGTTCCGGAGCACAGCGGCGTTTTGCTGTATCTGTTAGCTGTTTAATCTGCGCAGTTAGATTGATCTAGTTAACTAGATAACGATTTGTTTCACAGTGTAATCTTCACGTGCCTTAACTAAAGCACTCCCTCTGCTGAATCACCTCTAAATTATTTACACATTATTCACTTTGCGTGTTTTTAGGAATCTGCTAGCTTAGCACAGCTACTAGCTCTTAGCCGGTTTAGCATGGCGGCTTCTCCTGTCTCTCCCGCACTTTTCTGCTCTGGGTGTGAAATGTTTAGTTATTCCTTGGCCTCCTTTAGCAGTAATGGTACTTGTAATAAGTGTAGCTTATTCGTAGCTTTAGAGGCCAGGCTGGGCGAACTGGAGACTCGGCTCCACACCTTGGAAAATCATACAGCTAGCCAGGCCCCTGTAGTCGGTGCAAACCAAGGTAGCTTAGCCGCCGTTAGTTCCCTCCCGGCAGATCCCGAGCAGCCGGGAAAGCAGGCCGACTGGGTGACTGTGAGGAAGAAGCGTAGTCCTAAACAGAAGCCCCATGTACACCGCCAACCCGTTCACATCTCTAACCGTTTTTCCCCACTCGGTGACACACCCACCGAGGATCAAACTCTGGTTATTGGCGACTCTGTTTTGAGAAATGTGAAGTTAGCGACACCAGCAACCATAGTCAATTGTCTTCCAGGGGCCAGAGCAGGCAACATTGAAGGAAATTTGAAACTGCTGGCTAAGGCTAAGCGTAAATTTGGTAAGATTGTGATTCACGTCGGCAGTAATGACACCCGGTTACGCCAATCGGAGGTCACTAAAATTAATATTGAATCGGTGTGTAACTTTGCAAAAACAATGTAGGACTCTGTAGTTTCTCTGGGCCCCTCCCCAATCGGACCGGGAGTGACATGTTTAGCCGCATGTTCTCCTTGAATTGCTGGCTGTCTGAGTGGTGTCCAAAAAATGAGGTGGGCTTCATAGATAATTGGCAAAGCTTCTGGGGAAAACCTGGTCTTGTTAGGAGAGACGGCATCCATCCCACTTTGGATGGAGCAGCTCTCATTTCTAGAAATCTGGCCAATTTTCTTAAATCCTCCAAACCATGACTATCCAGGGTTGGGACCAGGAAGCAGAGTTGTAGTCTTACACACCTCTCTGCAGCTTCTCTCCCCCTGCCATCCCCTCATTACCCCATCCCCGTAGAGACGGTGCCTGCTCCCAGACCACCAACAACCAGTAAAAATCTATTTAAGCATAAAAATTCAAAAAGAAAAAATAATATAGCACCTTCAACTGCACCACAGACTAAACAGTTAAATGTGGTCTATTAAACATTAGATCTCTCTCTTCTAAGTCCCTGTTAGTAAATGATATAATAATGGATCAACATATTTATTTATTCTGCCTTACAGAAACCTGGTTACAGCAGGATGAATATGTTAGTTTAAATGAGTCAACACCCCCGAGTCACACTAACTGCCAGAATGCTCGTAGCACGGGCCGAGGCGGAGGATTAGCAGCAATCTTCCACTCCAGCTTATTAATTAATCAAAAACCCAGACAGAGCTTTAATTCATTTGAAAGCTTGTCTCTTAGTGTTGTCCATCCAAATTGGAAGTCCCAAAAACCAGTTTTATTTGTTATCTATCGTCCTCCTGGTCGTTACTGTGAGTTTCTCTGTGAATTTTCGGACCTTTTGTCTGACTTAGTGCTTAGCTCAGATAAGATAATTATAGTGGGCGATTTTAACATCCACACAGATGCTGAGAATGACAGCCTCAACACTGCATTTAATCTATTGTTAGACTCGATTGGCTTTGCTCAAAATGTAAATGAGTCCACCCACCACTTTAATCATACCTTAGATCTTGTTCTGAATTATGGTATGGAAATTGAAGACTTAACAGCATTCCCTGAAAACCCCCTTCTGTCTGATCATTTCTTAATAACATTTACATTTACTCTGATGAACTACCCAGTAGTGGGGAATAAGTTTCATTACAGTAGAAGTCTTTCAGAAAGCCCTGTAACTAGGTTTAAGGATATGATTCCTTCTTTATATTCTCCAATGCCATATACCAACACAGGGCAGAGTAGCTACCTAAACACTGTGAGTGAGATAGATTATCTCATCAATAGTTTTATATACTCATTGAAGACAACTTTGGATGCTGTAGCTCCTCTGAAAAAGAGAGCCTTAAATCAGAAGTGCCTGACTCCGTGGTATAACTCACAAACTCGCAGCTTAAAGCAGATAACCCGTAAGTTGGAGAGGAAATGGCATCTCACTAATTTAGAAGATCTTCACTTAGCCTGGAAAAAGAGTCTGTTGCTCTATAAAAAAAGCCCTCCGTAAAGCTAGGACATCTTACTACTCATCACTAATTGAAGAAAATAAGAAGAACCCCACGTTTCTTTTCAGCACTGTAGCCAGGCTGACAAAGAGTCAGAACTCTATTGAGCCGAGTATTCCTTTAACTTTAACTAGTAATGACTTCATGACTTTCTTTGCTAATAAAATTTTAACTATTAGAGAAAAAATTACTCATAACCATCCCAAAGACATATCGTTCTCTTTGGCTGCTTTCAGTGATGCCGGTATTTGGTTAGACTCTTTCTCTCCGATTGTTCTGTCTGAGTTATTTTCATTAGTTACTTCCTCCAAACCATCAACATGTCTATTAGACCCCATTCCTACCAGGCTGCTCAAGGAAGCCCTACCATTAATTGATGCTTCGATCTTAAATATGATCAATCTGTCTTTATTAGCTGGCTATGTACCACAGGCTTTAATGGTGGCAGTAATTAAACCATTACTTAAAAAGCCATCACTTGACCCAGCTATCTTAGCTAATTATAGGGCAATCTCCAACCTTCCTTTTCACTCAAAAATTCTTGAAAGGGTAGTTGTAAAACAGCTAACTGATCATCTGCAGAGCAATGGTCTATTTGAAGAGTTTCAGTCAGGGTTTAGAATTCATCATAGTACAGAAACAGCATTAGTGAAGGTTACAAATGATCTTCTTATGGCCTCAGACAGTGGACTCATCTCTGTGCTTGTTCTGTTAGACCTCAGTGCTGCTTTTGATACTGTTGACCATAAAATTTTATTACAGAGATTAGAGCATGCCACAGGTATTAAAGGCACTGCACTGCGGTGGTTTGAATCATATTTATCTAGTAGATTACAATTTGTTCATGTAAATGGGGACTCTTCTTCACAGACTAAAGTTAATTATGGAGTTCCACAAGGTTCTGTGCTAGGACCAATTTTATTCACTTTATACATGCTTCCCTTAGGCAGTATTATTAGAGAGCATTTCTTAAATTTACATTGTTACGCAGATGATACTCAGCTTTATCTATCCATAAAGCCAGAGGACACACACCAATTAGCTAAACTGCAGGATTGTCTTACAGACATAAAGACATTGGATGACCTCTAATTTCCTGCTTTTAAACTCAGATAAAACTGAAGTCATTCAATGTGCATATTAAAAAAATATGTAGGACTGCTTTTTTGCATTTGCGCAATATCTCTAAAATTAGAAAGGTCTTGTCTCAGAGTGATGCTGAAAAACTAATTCATGCATTTATTTCCTCTAGGCTGGACTATTGTAATTCATTATTATCAGGTTGTCCTAAAAGTTCCCTGAAAAGCCTTCAGTTAATTAAAAATGCTGCAGCTAGAGTACTGACAGGGACTAGAAGGAGAGAGATTATCTCACCCATATTGGCCTCTCTTCATTGGCTTCCTGTTAATTCTAGAATAGAATTTAAAATTCTTCTTCTTACTTATAAGGTTTTGAATAATCAGGTCCCATCTTATCTTAGGGACCTCATAGTACCATACCACCCCAATAGAGTGCTTCGCTCTCAGACTGCAGGCTTACTTGTAGTTCCTAGGGTTTGTAAGAGTAGAATAGGAGGCAGAGCCTTCAGCTTTTAGGCTCCTCTCCTCTGGAACCAGCTCCCAATTCGGATCAGGGAGACAGACACCCTCTCTACTTTTAAGATTAGGCTTAAAACTTTTCTTTTTGCTAAAGCTTATAGTTAGGGCTGGATCAGGTGACCCTGAACCATCCCTTAGTTATGCTACTATAGACTTAGACTGCTGGGGGGTTCCCCTGATGCACTGAGTGTTTCTTTCTCTTTTTGCTCTGTATGCACCATTCTGCATTTAATCATTAGTGATTGATCTCTGCTCCCCTCCACAGCATGTCTTTTTCCTGGTTCTCTCCCTCAGCCCCAACCAGTCCCAGCAGAAGACTGCCCCTCCCTGAGCCTGGTTCTGCTGGAGGTTTCTTCCTGTTAAAAGGGAGTTTTTCCTTCCCACTGTCACCAAGTGCTTGCTCACAGGGGGTCGTTTGACCGCTGGGGTTTTTCTGTAATTATTGTATGGCCTTGCCTTACAATATAAAGCGCCTTGGGGCAACTGTTTGTTGTGATTTGGCGCTAAATAAATAAAATTGATTTGATTTTGATTTTTGATTTAATTTTCTTTCTCATAGCATAGACAGACACAACAGATTTGCCTGTATCTCTGTGTGTTAGTGTGTGTGCGAAACTTTTTTCCTTCCATCATTCATGTCATGTTTAGGTTAAGAATCAGCAAATATTTTTGTGGGTCAGGTGGTGCGAATTGGCTCTTGTTATCATTTGGGTGGGTGTGGGTTAAAAAAACCCCACTTCCGATCATCCATTAGTTTATGTACGCACATACAGCAGAAGAGAAAAGCAAGCAGAGCTTCACATATTATAGTAAGTGCGTGTAGCCCCACAACATGCACAGATGCATCAGTTGCCTTAGCACTGAATTGTATCATGTTCAAGGTCAAATGATTGCAGAACAGTTATGTTTAATTACAGTCTTCCCATTTTTTAATTGAATTTGTGGCAAACACCCCCTGCACCCGTCTCTATGATACACTCTCCAGTCTGTGCTCTTTGTTTTCAGCTGAACAATTAATTGCAGTAATAACATCAGCACTGAACATGACTTTGCACCACAAGGTTCTCCACTTGCAGAAGGTCACTTCATGTGCATGCTGGCAGCGGCGGTGGTGCTGTGGTGGCATTTACTAGAGGGCCAAGCGATGCTGTTGCTTCATATTTCCTGCTGCCAGCTTTTTCACCTCCTGTTCTGTTTTTTTTTGTTGTTTGTTTGTTTGTTTTTTGGACATGTCATTTAGCCAGCCCTCTGTTGCATGTGTGATCTTTAGATGTGATGTGAAAGTTAAGCTTTAAGCTGGACTGAGTTGAAAGGAACCAGTGTCCCCTGTGTCAAGGTGCTCCAAACAAATACAGCCAAAAATAATCTGCACTTAACCCGCTCTTGTCTCTGCTGTTTTCTTCCTGCTCACAGGGATGAGAATCATAATTTTGCACATGTAAAAGCCTGAAGTCCTGCCAGCACAACCATTCTGAAGTGGTTAATGGACTGAAAAAAAACAAAACAAAACACAAAACACTGACAATTCGGTGTATTTGGAATCTCAGTAATATTGAGGGGAAAAATGTTCCCTCAGAAAAGTTATTTGTTCTCTCTGGACCATGAATGATCTGATTAACTATGATTTGTTAATTAAGTAAGTGGTTTTCAATGTTTTAGCTTGTGAGTCTTGAACACACAAAAGTTCTTGCTGGGAGCTCAGTTGTTGTCTGTTGTGTTATTGGTAATGAAGCCTATTTAGCCAAAAAGTCAACGGATTATAATGAGGTACATATGTCCTTAGTAAAGCAAATAATTACTGAAATTTCAAAACCATTATCATATATTTTTAATAAATCATTTCAAACTGGAATTGTTCCTAACGGCATGAAAGTGGCAAAGTGATACCTTTATTTAAATCTGGTAGCAAGCATCTTTTGACTAACTACAGGCCTGTGTCTCTATTGTCACACTTTTCAAAGATAATGGAAAAACTTTACAACATCAGACTGGATAAATTTATAGAGCAACACAACTTGCTTGATGAAAGTCATTATGGTTTTAGAGAGAAAAGGTCCACAACACTGGCATTGCTCGATTCAGTAGAGGAGATCAATAAACATGTGGACCAAAGGGTAATAGTATTAGGTTTATTTATTCACCTAAGAAAAGCTTTTGATACAATTGATCACAATATATTATTTCAAAAAGTTGGAACTGTATGGGATCAGAGGGGTTGCTCTGAGTTGGATTAAAAGTTAGTTACAAAACCGGAAGCAGTTTGTCAAACTCAGTCACTACTCCTCTCCATGTCTAGACATCATTTGTGGGCTTCAACAGAGTTCTGGGGTGGGCCCAAAAAATATTTATTTTATACATTAACAATTTATATAAAGTTTCAGATCTGTTTAAAGCAGTTCTCTTTGCAGATGACACAAACCTGTTTTGCTCAGGAGAAAATCTGCAGCAATTATTGTCTCATTTAGGAACTGAAATGATAAAGTTAAAGAGATGGTTTGATATTAACAAACTGTAATCAAATTTGTCTAAACTAAATTAATGTTATTTGGAAATTATAAAACAGACATACAAATATATATGGGGTAAACATAGAACGTGTCAAAGAGAATAAGTTTTTAGGTGTCATTACTGATGAAAGAATTAATTGGAAAGCTCATATTCAGCATATTCAAATGAAGGTATCAAAAAGACTATTGCAGTATTAAATAAAGTAAAGCATGTTCTTGATTGCAGAGCACGATATACTTTGTACTGTTCATTGGTTGCACCCTACTTGACTTACTGTGGTGAAGTTTGGGACAACAATTATCAAACTACATTGCAACCATTATTCATTCTTCAAAAAAGAACATAAGAACAATTCAGAATGCAGTTTATCAAGACCACACCAACCCATTGTTCATTAAATCTCAAATGTTAAAACTTCACAATATGATTTTGTTCAAGACTGTTCAATTAATGTACAAAGTGAAAAATAAACAAGTGCCATTTAGAATTCAAGAATATTTTACTGAGAGACGGAAAATATCATTTACGGGGCTTGTATCATTTTAAAATTGCTGGCACTCAGACGACCAGGAAAGGTTTCTGTGTCTCCACGTGTGGTCCTAGACTATGGAATAACCTGATAGATGAACTCAAACGATGTCCAAATATCAGTCAGTTTAAAAATCAATATAAAGACATGATGTTTTCAAGATATGCATCTGCTGAAGAAGACTGAGTTTTGTGTGTTGCCAAATTGCAAATATAAATTTGTTCGGTATCATTCGGACTGTCACTGGACCAGCAGTGTTGCTCCAACAGCATGTGGAAACGAGATCTTTTATGATGTTGACCTTATGCTCACCAAGAAATCTCATAAAACAATGATTTGCAGGCTGGAGGACCACCCACGGTCTCAGATGCATTTTAATATTGCACGCAGAACAGTTCCTTGGGTGCTGCTGTAATAAGTTTTCAAATGAACAGTTATTTAGGGAGATTCCAGTGAGATGTGCTAGTTACACTGTGACAAAATGTTAGCCAGTACAACATGGCCATGTGTTGCACTTCCCATACCATAATGCAATGTGCAGGTGCATCAGTGCTTATACCGTTGTGGTTTGATGGCAATGCTCTACCTCAGCCATTGATGGATATCCTCCAAGAACCAGCACATGACAACAAGAATGATGATTATGATTCTAATAATGATGATCCCATCATTAGGGCCAGCATCTGAGGACAGAGATGATGAATGAACTGGTCTCAATGAGAGTATTTGCAAATCATATCAATGTGATTATCTGTATATATATTTTTTTTCATTTCATTTATGTAGCATCAAATCACAACAAAGCTGCCTCAAGGTGCTTCACACAAGTTAGGTCTAACCAACCAATAAATTGAATAAAAAGAGAAGCAAAATCGCACCACATCGTGCACTTTTACCTTTCGCCTTGTTCTACCGCTTGGACCAGACTATCATGAACAGGTGGTTCATATACACTCAACAAAAATATAAACGCAACACTTTTGGTTTTGCTCCCATTTTGTATGAGATGAACTCAAAGATCTAAAACTTTTTCCACATACACAATATCACCATTTCCCTCAAATATTGTTCACAAACCAGTCTAAATCTGTGATAGTGAGCACTTCTCCTTTGCTGAGATAATCCATCCCACCTCACAGGTGTGCCATATCAACATGCTGATTAGACACCATGATTAGTGCACAGGTGTGCCTTAGACTGTCCACAATAAAAGGCCACTCTGAAAGGTGCAGTTTTATCACACAGCACAATGCCACACATGTCGCAAGATTTGAGGGCGCGTGCAATTGGCATGCTGACCACGTGTAACCACACCAGCCCAGGACCTCCACATCCAGCATGTTCACCTCCAAGATCGTCTGAGACCAGCCACTCGGACAGCTGCTGAAACAATCGGTTTGCATAACCAAAGAATTTCGGCACAAACTGTCAGAAACCATCTCAGGGAAGCTCATCTGCATGCTCGTCGTCCTCATCAGGGTCTCGACCTGACTCCAGTTCGTCGTCATAACCGACTTGAGTGGGCAAATGCTCACATTCACTGGCGTTTGGAACGTTGGAGAGGTGTTCTCTTCACGGATGAATCCCGGTTCACACTGTCCAAGGCAGATGGCAGACAGCGTGTGTGGCGTCGTGTGGGTGAGCGGTTTTCTGATGTCAGTGTTGTGGATCGAGTGGCCCATGGTGGCGGTGGGGTTATGGTATGGACAGGCTTCTGTTATGGATGAAGAACACAGGTGCATTTTATTGATGGCATTTTGAATGCACAGAGATACCGTGACGAGATCCTGAGGCCCATTGTTGTGCCATACATCCAAGAACATCACCTCATGTTGCAGCAGGATAATGCACGGCCTCATGTTGCAAGGATCTGTACACAATTCATGGAAGCTGAAAATGTCCCAGTTCTTGCATGGCCGGCATACTCACCGGACATGTCACCCATTGAGCATGTTTGGGATGCTCTGGACCGGCGTATACGACAGCATGTACCAATTCCTGCCAATATCCAGCAACTTCGCACAGCCGTTGAAGAGGAGTGGACCAACATTCCACAGGCCACAATTGACAAACTGATCAACTCTATGCGAAGGAGATGTGTTGCACTGCATGAGGCAAATGGTGGTCACACCAGATACTGACTGGTATCCCCCCCAATAAAACAAAACTGCACCTTTCAGAGTGGCCTTTTATTGTGGGCAGTCTAAGGCACACCTGTGCACTAATCATGGTGTCTAATCAGCATCTTGATATGGCACACCTGTGAGGTGGGATGGATTATCTCAGCAAAGGAGAAGTGCTCACTATCACAGATTTAGACTGGTTTGTGAACAATATTTGAGGGAAATGATGATATTGTGTATGTGGAAAAAGTTTTAGATCTTTGAGTTCATCTCATACAAAATGGGAGCAAAACCAAAAGTGTTGCGTTTATATTTTTGTTGAGTATATGTTACAGAGCTTGTTTTGTTTGTTCTTGGGCACCAAAACTGTTGTGCCCAAACAAAATTCTGAGGACCTTTGGGTATTTGCCAGTTTCAGAAGTGTGCCACATACCTCACTGATCTTAACAGCATTAAACAAGCATGGTGAGCAGGCACAGAAGTTCAGTCTGTGGGGAACTGATCAACTGACATGACTGAGGAGTTGAGGTAAACCAGTTTGCAATGTTTTCATTGCACCATTTTATTGCATTACTGCTTCATGCAGTTTGCACATTCTTCCAAATGTGCTTTCATGAACATTACTTTCAAATAAAACTTAAAAACAATAAAGTGGGATGGGGGGGGGGGGGGGGGGGGGGGGATATTGAGGCCAATGTCGTGACTTTTAGATTTTTATTCACTTTAACCATTAATTCGCTTATGTTTCAATGTCTGTTCATTGAATTTGTGCATTTCAGTGTTATTTGTTTTTGTATTTATCTATGAAGCTTTTTTAAAATCTTTTGTGCAGGGTAGGAGTGGTGGCCAGGAAGAGGTTATGTGCGCTTGTTTCCAATGCAGAAATGTTACGGTTTCAAGCCAGGCCCTCCCTCCTACCCATTCTCCATGTTTTGGAGTTGCACCAGGAAGGGTATCTGGCATAAAATTTGTGCTAAATTGCCATGCAGATCCGCCATGGATCTCCTGTGACAACTCCTTGGTAATTAATATTTTGCAGCCCGTGGTGATCAAAACTCCCTATCAGGAGTGATACTGCATTTCACTTGGACTGTACAGGTTAAATAAATTGATAAAACCAAAACCAAAAACAAACAAACACAAAAAAAATGTTGCTGCTCACAAGGAGACATCTTTTCACTTGCATGTGGACCTGTCTCAGAGGAACACACAAATCCACATATGGACCTCTGGAAGTCTAAAAGTTAGCATTTAACCAACATATGGGAATTCTAAGCAAGATATTTAAAAAAGTGTAGTGATGCAAATGTTTCACACAAAGCAACATTTTAAGTGTTTGTGTGTGCGTCCCTTTGTTACACAAAGCATTACCTGAAGGACACATTGCTGTCAGACATTATCTATGCACATGCTTATTAACAAGGCTAGCAATTAAAATGATGTAAAACATTGCTCAGCCCGAAAGAGCGATGTGGGCCCGCCCTCCTGTGGGTTCATCACCTGCAGAGGGGCCATGGGGGTCAGGTGCAGAGAGGACTGATTGGCAGTTGAGGGTGGGTGGCCCGGTGGCCCAGTCCACGCTCACAGCTTCTGGCTGTTGGGACGTAGAACGTCACCTCGCTGGGGGGAGTAGCCTGAGCTTGTGCGGGAGGTTGAGAGGTACCGACTACAGATATTCAGGCTCACCTCCACACACAGCTTGGGCTCTGGTACCCAACTCTTGGAGAGTGGCTGGGCTCTCCACTTCTCTGGTGTTGCCCACGGGGAGAGGCGGCGAGCTGTGGTAGCATTGCTCATTTCTCCCCAGCTCAGTCACCATGTGTTGGAGTAAACCCTGGTGAACAAGAGGGTTGTGTCTCTATGCCTATTGTTGCCTCAGCCTACGGGTCGAGTGGCAGTGCAGAGTACCCAACCTTCTTGGAGTACCTGGGAGGGGTACTAGATAGTGCTCTGACTGGGGACTCCATTGTTCTCCTGGGGAACTTCAACGCCCATGTGGGCAGTGACAGTGAGCCCTGGAGGGGGTGATCGGGAAGCAAGTCCTCCCCAATTTGAACCTGAGTGGTGTTCAGATGTTGGACTTCTGTGCTAGCCACAGTTTGTCCATCATGAACACCATGTTTGAGCATAAGGGTGTCCATAAGTGCACGTGGCACCAGGGCACCCTTAGCCGGAGGTCGATGATTGACTTTGTAGTCGTATCATCTGATCTTCGGCCACGTGTCTCGGACACGCGGGTGAAGAGAGTGGCTGAGCTGTTGACCGATCACCACCTGGTGGTGAGTTGGATCTGCTGGGAGGGGAGGAAGCCTGTCAGACCTGACAGGCCCAAATGTATCATGAGGGTCTGCTGGGAACGACTGGCAGAACCCTCTGTCAGCGAGGTCTTCAACTCCCACCTCCGGGAGAGCTTCTCCCAGATCCCAGGGGAGGTTGGAGACATAGAGTCCGAGTGGACCATGTTCTCCACCTCCATTGTTGTTGCTGCTGCTTGTAGCTGTGGTCGCAAGGTCTCTGGTGCCTGTCGCGGGGCAATCCCTGAACACGGTGGTGGATGCTGGAAATAAGGGATGCCGTCAAGCTGAAGAAGGAGTCCTACTTGTCTTTGTTGGTAAGTGGGACCCCGGAGGCAGCTGACAGGTCCTGGCAGGCCAGGCATGCTGCAGCCTGTGCGGTTGCAGAGGCAAAAACTCGGGTCTGGGAGGAGTTCCAGGAGGCCGTGGAGGAGGACTATTGGTCAGCCTCGAAGAAATTCTGGCAAACTGTCTGACACCTCAGGAGGTGGAAGCAGCTCTCCACCAGCACTGTCTATAGTGCGGGTTGGGAGCTGTTGACCCTGACTGGGGATGTTGTCGGGCGGTGGAAGGAATACTTCGAGGATCTCATCAGTCCCATTGTCATGTCTTCCGAAGAGGAAGCAGAAACTGGGGACTCAGAGGCGGACTCATCCATCACCCAGGCTGAAGTCACCGAGGTGGTCAGAAAGCTCCTTGGTGGCAAGGCTCCTGGGGTGGATGAAATCCGTCCTGAGTACTTTAAGTCTCTGGATGTTGTGGGACTGTCTTGGTTGACACACCTCTGCAACATTGCGTGGCAGTCAGGGACAGTGCCTCTGGATTGGCAGACCGGGGTGTTGGTCCCTCTGTTTAAGAAGGGGGACCGGAGGGTGTGTTCCAATTACAGGGGAATCACACTCCTCGGCCTCCCCAGTAAGGTCTATTCCAGAGTACTGGAGAGGAGAATTCAACTGATAGTCGAACCTCAGATTCAGGAGGAGCAGTGTGGTTTTCGTCCAGGTTGTGGCACACTGGACCAGCTTGACACCCTCCATCGGGTGCTCAAGGGTTCGTGGGAGTTCACCCAAGCAGTCCACATGTGCTCTGTGGATCTGGAGAAGGCTTTCGACCATGTCCCTCAAGGCAGACTGTGGGGGATGTTCCGGGAGTATGGGGTCCGGGGTCCTTTGCTAAGGGCTATTCAGTCCTTGTACGAACACAGCAGGAGCTTGATTGCCAGTAGTAAGTCAAACCTGTTTCCAGTGCACATTGGCCTCTGCCAGGGCTGCCCTTTGTCACGTGTTCTGTTCATTACCTTTATGGACAGAATTTCTAGGCGCAGCCAGGGTGTAGATGGGGTCCGGTTTGGGAACCACAGAATCTCATCTCTGCTGATTGTGGAAGACGTGGTTCTGTTGGCTTTGTCAAATCAGGACCTTCAGCGTGCACTGGGGCAGTTTGCAGCCGAGTGTGAAGCCTCCAGGATAAAAATTAGCACCTCCAAATCCGACGTCATGGTTCCCGACCGGAAAAGGGTACCTTGCCCTCTTCATGTCGGGGGAGTGTCCTTGCCTCAAATGGAGGAGTTTAAGTATCTCAGGGTCTTGTTCACTAGTGAGGGACAGATGGAGTGTGAGATTGACGGATAGATCGGTGCAGCGTCTGTAGTGATGTGGTCGCTGTATCAATCAATCAATCAATTTTTTTATATAGCACCAAATCACAACAAACAGTTGCCCCAAGGCGCTTTATATTGTAAGGCAAGGCCATACAATAATTATGTAAAACCCCAACGGTCAAAACGACCCCCTGTGAGCAAGCACTTGGCTACAGTGGGAAGGAAAAACTCCCTTTTAACAGGAAGAAACCTCCACCAGAACCAGGCTCAGGGAGGGGCAGTCTTCTGCTGGGACTGGTTTGGGCTGAGGGAGAGAACCAGGAAAAAGACATGCTGTGGAGGGGAGCAGAGATCAATCACAAATGATTAAATGCAGAGTGGTGCATAGAGAGCAAAAAGAGAAAGAAACAGTGCATCATGGGAACCCCCCAGCAGTCTACGTCTATAGCAGCATAACTAAGGGATGGTTCAGGGTCACCTGATCCAGCCCTAACTATAAGCTTTAGCAAAAAGGAAAGTTTTAAGCCTAATCTTAAAAGTAGAGAGGGTGTCTGTCTCCCTTATCTGAATTGGGAGCTGGTTCCACAGGAGAGGAGCCTGAAAGCTGAAGGCTCTGCCTCCCATTCTACTCTTACAAACCCTAGGAACTACAAGTAAGCCTGCAGTCTGAGAGCGAAGCGCTCTATTGGGGTGATATGGTACTACGAGGTCCCTAAGATAAGATGGGACCTGATTATTCAAAACCTTATAAGTAAGAAGAAGAATTTTAAATTCTATTCTAGAATTAACAGGAAGCCAATGAAGAGAGGCCAATATGGGTGAGATATGCTCTCTCCTTCTAGTCCCCGTCAGTACTCTAGCTGCAGCATTTTGAATTAACTGAAGGCTTTTTAGGGAACTTTTAGGACAACCTGATAATAATGAATTACAATAGTCCAGCCTAGAGGAAATAAATGCATGAATTAGTTTTTCAGCATCACTCTGAGACAAGACCTTTCTGATTTTAGAGATATTGCGTAAATGCAAAAAAGCAGTCCTACATATTTGTTTAATATGCGCTTTGAATGACATATCCTGATCAAAAATGACTCCAAGATTTCTCACAGTATTACTAGAGGTCAGGGTAATGCCATCCAGAGTAAGGATCTGGTTAGACACCATGTTTCTAAGATTTGTGGGGCCAAGTACAATAACTTCAGTTTTATCTGAGTTTAAAAGCAGGAAATTAGAGGTCATCCATGTCTTTATGTCTGTAAGACAATCCTGCAGTTTAACTAATTGGTGTGTGTCCTCTGGCTTCATGGATAGATAAAGCTGGGTATCATCTGCGTAACAATGAAAATTTAAGCAATACCGTCTAATAATACTGCCTAAGGGAAGCATGTATAAAGTGAATAAAATTGGTCCTAGCACAGAACCTTGTGGAACTCCATAATTAACTTTAGTCTGTGAAGAAGATTCCCCATTTACATGAACAAATTGTAATCTATTAGACAAATATGATTCAAACCACCGCAGCGCAGTGCCTTTAATACCTATGGCATGCTCTAATCTCTGTAATAAAATTTTATTTAAATTGTATCGGACCGTCGTGGTGAAGAGAGAGCTGAGCAGGGGGGCAAAGCTCTCGATTTACCGATCGAACTACATTCCTACCCTCACCTATGGTCATGAGATTTGGCTCATGACAGAAAGAACAAGCTCGCGAGTACAAGCGGCCGAGATTAGTTTCCTCTGCAGGGTGGCTGGGCGCTCCCTTAGAGATAGGGTGAGGAGCTCGGCCACTCGGGAGGAGCTCGGAGTCAAGCCGCTGCTCCTCCACATTGAAAAGAGTCAGCTGATGTGGCTCGGGCATCTTTTCCAGATGCCCCCTGGACGCCTCCCTGGAGAGGTGTTCCGGGCATGTCCCATCGGGAGGAGGCCCCCGGGAAGACCCAGGACACGCTGGAGGCACTACGTCTCTCAGCTGGCTTTGGAACGCCTCGGGGTTCCCCCGGAGGAGTTGGGGGAGGTGTGTGTGGATCAGGAGGTCTGGGCAGGTTTGCTTGAGCTGCTGCCCCCGTGACCCGACCCCGGATGAAGCGGAAGAAAATGGATGGATGGATGGACATTGCATAGTCTTTTATTTTTTTCTTAGCATATGGTTATTGTAATTTATACTTTTCATTAACCAAGAATACAGAAAGAACACTTTGGCTGAGCAAAGTGTGCAAATTGCACAGGAATTGCACAAAAAACAGAACCTTTTAAATATGAACTTTTGAGAAATTTCATCTCAAATTTCTCAAACGTGGTTCATAAGAAATTGTCAAAAGGACCACTAATGAATTCCTTGAGTTGAAAAATGTAAGTTTAGACACCAAGGTTATGATTCTACAGCAATTAGATGCCGAGATATAATGAAAACTCCTGTCCTTTATCCAAATTTGACTGCTAACAGTCTATAAACTGAGATGCACTATGCAATTTTAACATATTCCCATTGATACTGTCAGCTGTATACGTCGTTAGGAGCCGTGAATTCTGCTCCCAGAGCACCGTAGCCCAGGCGCGTGCCTCTCCTCGAAGCAGATTTATTACGTAAGCCAACCGGCTGGTGTCTAACGCGTACATGACGGGACGCTGTGAAAAGACGAGCGAGCACTGCATTAAGAAGTCCGCGCACATCTCGACACAGCCTCCGTACTGCTCCGGAGGGCTTATGTAAGCTTCAGGGGACGGTGGGGGGGTTCGTTGAACGACCAGCGGAATGTCTGTTTCAGGCCTCCGGTCAGCAGGGGGAGGTGCTGCAGCAGCAGCGCCCTGAGCCTGCGCTTCCACCTTGGTGGTGAGAGCCTCCATCCTCCGATTGAGAATCACATTCTGCTCGGTGACTAAGTCCAGCCGAGCAGTGAAAGCGGTTAAGATTTGCTGCAGCTCACCTAACACACCTCCTGCTGATGCCTGTGCACCTCGCTCTTCCATTGGCTGTTCAAGCGATGGTTGACGCCCCTCGGGATCCATGACGCTGGCCGAGACATCCTGTTGTGAAGGTGTAGGAGCACGGACCCACAACAGGGGGCGTTAAATGAATGGACAATGGATAAGCCAAACAGTAACAATTTAATGTTGTGAAGTGCACAACGGAATACAGACAAACAGTTTTGGTACCACAGACAATTATATGTAGCATGACGTGTGGGCAGGCTTGAGGATAGGAGACGTCCGTCCCGAACCGAGCCGGATCCCACACGGCCCTCACCGCCAACGGATCTAAAGAACACCGGAGCCGCCAAGTCCTGGATCCCCAGGTGGCCACCGTCTCCAGCTGTCAGACCTGGTACTGCTGGCAGAGAATAGAAACAGTATTGATGAGTGTGAGTTCACACTCAGTAATCCCACAGTCTGTGTTCTTTTGGGAGGGAGCACCTCCACCTCCAATCACACACTCGTGCAGCTCCTGTCTAACCACTTATCTGGTTGGAGTGTGAAGCGAAGCCATCGCTGATCACACCAAACGCCAATCCCTCAGATAAGGCACACCACAGGAAAACTGCTGCAACGAAGTTCAGACTCTAAGTCAGAGTTAAGTGTAGCAGAGAAATTACCTCTCTAGTGGCTGATTTCTCGGCGGGGAAGTAGAGTTGTAGTCCAGCCTTTATGGTGGTGGTGATGAACTGTGGATGAGTGACAGCTGGTGCTGATGATGAGTGACAGCTGTCACTCCCGGTTGCTCCGACGCCCTCTCGTGCTTGAAGCCCACACTTCAAGCAGGGCACCATCTGGTGGTGGTGGGCCAGCAGTACCTCCTCTTCAGCGGCCCACACAACACTAAAGTAACCAGCTATCTGCCACAGCCAGGGTTCTTCGGCAAAGATCACCAAACACCTCTGTCTAGTGACCTTCAAATTTCATGAGCTCTTCTCAGGCATCTCTATCTCAAAGACCAAGCTAATTCAGCTAATTTCACTGTGCTTACCAGATTTATGTGGACCAATGTAATCATTTTAGTCATTCCTGTCCATGCCCATAGTTGCATTTAAATCACCCATGTCCAATAAAATAGCACTTTTGGGGCAGTTGTCTATCAGAAAGAGAGAAGCTATGAATAAAGTCAAAAAGTCTTTTTATTTAAAATGCTAACATCTATTGAAAGACACCTGTACTAGTAAAGCCATCATACCACAGTTACAATAAACTATACCAGTGGTTGTACTTGATGTGCTTTCGTTCTCTGCCTGTTTACAGCATTATTTTTCTATACCCACTTACTCCAAACAAGGGTCACATGGGGCTGGGACTTACTCCTGCAGTCATAGGCCATGAGGCAGGGTACATCCTGGACAGGACGCAAGTCTGTCACAATACCACTTATAGACAGACGAACACATCACAAATGCCTACACCTACGGTCAATTTGGAGTCGCCAGATCACCTATCCTGAATCTTTGTCAAAGTGGGAGGAGACCAGAGCACCCAGAAGGAACCCATGCAAACATGGGGAGACCTTGCCAACCCCACACAGAAAGGCCCAGGTGGGAAGTGATCGCACAGCCTTCTTGCCATGAGGTAACAGTCCTAACTACTACGCACAGTGCTGCCCAATGTTTTCAACCGTTGCAACATTTATCAAAATGATAAGTACGAGGAAAGAATAAGTACCCACTGAAATCACATTTGATTAATCACTATAATTGTTTGAATGTGTTAAAGTTGTGATAAATGGTTGCAGACTGTTGTCTCAGCCATGGGTATAGGAGCAGCTGCTTGAACAGCATGAGGACATGGAAATAAAGAGCCATTTATGTGGCCTGAATTCACTAGATGCTTGGTTAATGCTCTAGTCTGATCTACATTATTCATCTCATTTGGCCAATAAATCATATAGGAGCATCAGTGTTTAAGATGTATAGTTAAGGCCTAAACAAACCGCTTTTCTGGCTATTATTTCTGTCAGCAGCAAAATGCTGCTACTAAACACTTTCTTTTGTATTTTCCAGCATGCTGCCATTCACTGTCACAGTATTTTTCACACACCACACTGCAGTTTTCTCCGCTTGCATTGTCCTTGGAACACTGCTTTCAAAATGGTTTTAACTGATTCATTTTCTTTGGTCTGGTTTGAATGATTCAAGCTGGGTCTTACTTGAAGATATTTTTCAGTTCTGCTTCAAACCCATGACAAAAATTATGCTAATCTGTCCAGTATTGAGTTGAAACCATCAAAGGCTAAAAAGCTATATAACAAAAGACTATGGACGAAGGTAAAAACCTCAAAGTAAACCACATTCCTTTAATACTCTCAATTTGACCAGAAACCTCTGACAATACAAACTACAAGAAGAAGCAGTTTACTTTGAGGTTTTTAACTTGCCCTATGGAATCCATATAGCTAGGCTTGGGATTATGATACCTGAGTACTGATTCGTTGCATATCATAACACTTAAGTAAGGCAGTTATTAATATTATTGTAAGATTGCACATACTGCAATTTAGTATGACAATATTGTGATTTTTTGTGTTTGTTTTTTGCCTTTTTTAACACCATGCCAAAAGTTACACTTCTTAAGATTGTATATCATAAATCATATTTACAAAAATTGTAGATCACATTTGTATTTTTTTGCTCAAGAAATTTGGACTGCATATTTGGTAATTAAATAATTAAAACACTTTTTTAAGCATATTGTTTGCCTGCCAATGTGTCTTTAAATCCCAGAGTTGGCTTAAAAGAGACAAAATGTTTCATCTTTGAGTTGGACAATTATAATTACCAGTAATTAATTGGTATATCCCAATGTCTGCCATGGCACATCATGGCACTCTTGCTGGATTTTTTTTTCTTTTTTTTTCATGATTGAACTGACAATCCAGCAGTGTGGTTGTGCCCTACCTTGGCACTTGCAAACTGTTGGCACATCTCAACCTTTAGAAACAAATGGAGACACCATCCTGAGTTTTTCACACTTTGGTTGACACTCCTTTACATTAACAGTTATCAGTGCTCAATTTGATGTCTGGCAAAATTTCTACCACCATTATTACATGTTTTTTCTTGTGTATGTTTGAAATGGAGGTGGCTTCACATAATACTCAGAGTAGGCATACCATCCGTTAATGGCCTCTGCTGAGTGAAAGTGGTCTACATTTCCCCCTCATTTCCACTCACATACCAATTTGAATTATATCAGTTCTGGCCTTTAAAAATCAATTCTCATATCATAAAAATAAATATTGCCATATCAGGAACATTGATTTATTTTTTCCTCACCCCTACCGCCTTAACTGCTTAGCCATTGACAGTGTTGGTGTTCTAACTCAGTACTGCACTGATAAAATAACTTTTGTTTAGAGTGAAAAGTTGAACACTAAAACATCTGTAATTAGGGTTCAGGTTGAAAAATGTTTGAGTTCTCTGTAACTCTTCTGGCCCCTGCCAACGTAGTAGTGAATTTGGATATAACAAATCACATAGCTGATCAAATTCAATATGAATGTTTCCTTGACTTACATTAGACTGACATTAATTTTAAGGGCAGTCTATGGAAACAAAACACGTGTCGTACCAGTGTAAGCACTATCTCTCTCTCTCTCTCTCTGTATATATATATATATATACGAGAAAAGTATTAGTATTAGAAAAGTATCCGACCTTATTATTTTTTTCAAAAACCATATGGATTTGAATCACGTGTGATTACATCAGACATGCTTGAACCCTCGTGGGCATGTGAGAGTTTTTTCACGCCTGTCGGTTACGTCATTCGCCTGTGGGCAGTCTTTGAGTGAGGAGTCGTCCACCCTCTCGTCAATTTTTTCATTGTTTAGGAATGGCTCAGAGACTGTTGCTTTGTTTGATCAAAATTTTTTCAAAACTGTAAGGCACAACTGAGTGGACACCATTCGATAAATTCAGTTGGTTTTCGGTAAAAATTTTAACGGCTGATGAGAGATTTTGGTCTGGTAGTGTCGCAGTAAGGACGGCCCATGGTGCCTGACTGCAATCTGCGCTTCGAGGCGGCAGCGTCTCGCCGTTTCAAGTTGAAAACTTCCACATTTCAGGCTCTGTTCACCCAGGAAGTCGTCAGAGAACAGAGAACTTTCAGAAGTCGTCGGCATGAGGAGTTTATTCGGACATTCCATTGTTAACGGACATTTTGTAATGAAAAAACATGCGGGCAGAGTCGCATGTCGGGCCGGACCCGACCGTGGGGCGTCGCGACAGGAAAAACACCTCCGTTGGAAACCTTAACGGGCAAGTTGGAACATGCCCAAGCTGTTAAACAATTTCTCAGTTACTCACTTGTTGAAAGCCATCAAAAGCCGTCTGAATTTTACAAATGGTTTTCAACACGGAGGTGTTTTTCCTGTCGCGGCACACACAGATTTGTCGTTTCCGTGACGACTCGGCGAATTTGCGCGCACGTCTTTCATTACAAAATGTCCTTAAACAGTGGAATGTCTGCAAAAAGTCCTCATGCCGGCCTCTTCTGAATCTTCTCTGTTCTCTCACGACGTCCTGGGTGAATTAAGCCTTAAATTAGGATGTTTTCAGGTCGAAACAGGCCGATGACGGTGCCTGGAAGCGCTGTGCGACGTCCCGCTCCGTGGGAAGTCCTTACAGCGACAGAAACACCCCATAATCTCTCATCAGCCATTAAACTTTTCACCGAAAACCAGCTTAATTTCTCGAATAATGTCCACTCGGATATTCCTCACAGGTCCAGAAAAAATGTTGATAAAGCAACGCGCGCCGTCTCAAGCAACGTGTGAAACAAAGGAATTCAGCCGAGAGGGCTGAACCACATCTCACTCAAGGCCTGCCCACAGGGAAATGACATCACCGACACGCGTGAAAAAACTCACGCATGCGCACAAGGGTTCAAGCATGATTGGTGTAATCGCACGTCATTCAAATCCATATACTTTTTTAAAAAATAAAAAGGTAGGATACTCTTCTGATAGACCTCGTGTGTATATATATATATATATATATATATATATATATATATATATATATATATATATCATAACTAAGTAATCCAGAGGAAGCACAATACGAAATGTGTGTGTGTGTGTGTGTGTGTGTGTGTGTGTGTGCGCATGTTGGGGGGGTTGGTTCCATTGTACATATTATATTGTTGTGGAGTGCTGAATGTTTACAGGAAATTACTGTAAGTCTTAGTTTAGGGAAAGTCACTATTAATGCACCACAGTGTTGCACTGGCAACACGTTTGACTAATGATGTGCCGTCGTCAAGACAGCACTATCAATTTTAGAGTAAATGCTTGCTCTCTCGTCGACAGTCTTCAGGTCATGGTGATGGAGTGCTCTCTTAATGGAGCTTGAAATCACAATTCTACCTAATGCTTCAAAGTCCTTCAGAATGCTGCTGCCAGACTTTTGACATGAAGCAGAAGGTTTGAACATATTACACCCATTCTGGCATCTTTACACTGGCTTCCCGTCTCTGTAAGAGCAGATTTTAAGATCTTGTTATTAACCCATAAAGTTGTGCATGGACTGGTACCTTCTTATCTGGCCAATTTGGTGAAACCCTACGTGCCGGCCCAGGTTTTGTGGTCGCAGGATGCGGGACTATTGTGTGTTCCCAGGGTGAAGAAGAAGTCAGCGGGTCAAAGAGCTTTTTCTTATCATGCACCTGATCTGTGGAACAGTCTTCCTGCGACCGTTAGGCAGTCAAAGTCCATGGACGTTTTTAAGTCAAGACTTAAAACGTATTTTTATTCTCTTTCTTATGAAAAGCTTTTATTTTTCATCTGTTTTATTCTTTTACTTGTGTTTTTAATTATGTATTTGATTTTTTTATTTACTCACTTATTTTACATTTTATTTTGAACTGTTCTGTGTGAGATGCCTTGAGGCAACTTTTTTGTGATTTGATGCATTATAAGGTGATTAAATTGAACGTGAATTGAAATTGTCCCTTACCAATTCCTAGTTTGTGATCTTGTGGTTCTGTTGGATCTTTTAGACGAATGTTTGTTCATTCTGGGGTGCCAATTTGGGCCTCATTTCTCCACTATGTGAAATCTGCATTTTTTAACCCTCTGGGGTCCAAGGGCATTTTTTGGACAGTTCATTCGCCTGGCATAAATGTTTTATTATTGCTGTTAACAGCTCTCCCTGCATCCCACAATCAAGTTTTATGTCCTTGTGTTTTCAGGACAACCTGTGTTTTCAGAATGTATATGTTTTTGTTGTGTTTTATAAGTGTAATAAAGGTTTACAATCAAAAATAGGCTAGGAAATAATAAAGCTAAAAATAATTTTCCACACACATTTATTCAAAACACACAACAAACTATAATAAACAACTTTTATGACACTTTATAAAGGTAATTTGAGGTCTTGTGTGAAAGACTGTACAACAAAAAGCTTCAAACAATAAACACAAATGCACATTTTGAAAAATATATACAAAATGGTCTATGCGTTTTGTTGTCCATTGATATGGTAAACAGTGCTTATGCTGAGACAGCAACACAGTAATCCAGTAACATTCAAATGCAAACTAGTGGAGCGATCCTGATAGTTACACCCTCTTTGTTTGAGCACGTGAGATTGTCATCAGGGGCTCTCCGTCTGCTCCTGCTTTCACTGATCATTGTGCGTAATGGCGCAGGGCCCTCAGGGGGTTAAAGTCTTGTGTTTTTGTGTAGAATATATTGCACAATTAGTTGTGGTAACTCACAACCCCATCCAGCAGGTCTGGATTTTTTTTGCAGCACTTCATAATGTCTTTTCTCACACACCTTATTTATTTCAACATTTCTAGTGGTGATGCTCAAGACACTGTTGTTTTTAACCGCATGTTGTTCAGCAATCTTTGCATTATGAATCGACAGTCTTCATACACCACATGCTTCAAATATCCAGTGTTGTATGCTTTTATGTGCAGTGAAAGTTTTCCAGACAGTGGATCATGTTCAGCCATTTCCCATTAGTCTTTCAACCTCTCGTTTCATTTACACACCTGTATGTGATAGAGGGCCTCATTCAAGAACCACTCGTACAAACGGGGTGGCTCGTATGAATGATTTCATTGATTCATCAGTTGTTGTGTACAATATTTATGATCACACATGGCATCACAGGTCACATGCAGGGTGGTGTCACACACAGCTGAAGGTCAAGTTTGGACAGTCAGAATGCACTTGGCTGTGTAAACAAGTCATCTCAACTTGTCTTTCTTTTGTTTTTCACCCTTTTTTCCACCATTACACCATGGGTAGGATTAGAAATGGTAAAATAAAAAGTAACATGCCACTAAAACATGACTCATTTCGTTACGGCAGCCACTGTTGTATGGCTGGGGGGGCCTGGCTGCCTTTTTGTTTCTGTCTTTTGGTTTTCCTTCCAGGTGGCTTGCATTTGGGACTGAGTGGCTGTGTAGCTGAGGTTATCAGGACCTCACCCTGATCACCTGCGGCTCGTCAGGACTCACAGCTGTGGTGCATCTATTTGGGATTGGAACATGGTGGCATTTAAGACTGGAGTATACAGTGTGTATTTGCCAGAGACTCGACCTTGTGACCAGACGGGTGAGATCGTCGTCTCGGGAGCAATCTCATCATCAGTGGATGCAGAGAACGTCCAGGGTTTGATGCATGGTCTGTGAAAGAGGAGGGGGTGAGGTCTCACGCTCGTCAGCACACTTCCTGAGGTACGTTAGATTTTGTGACTAACGTTTATACAGTCAGTAAATGTGGTGTCCCTCACACCTTATTATATTGAGCTGTACGTTAGTCATGTATCGGCTTCCACTGCAGTGGAGTTTTGTGAACTGGATGTTCCATGCCTGCAGGTTGGGAAGCTGATTAGTAATTAAGCCAGGAAGTGTTTGCTGTTTATGTACACCTTTGAGTGGTCTCTCTGTGTGTAGAGTGTGGACTCACATAATGGTTCCTTCTTTCACAGACTCGGTTTGTTGCAGCCACCTGGGGGGTGTCGGCGGGGTCCTTGGGTCCGAACGGCTTCTGGCTCCGGACCGTTAGCGCTGCTGGGAGCGCACCGTATCACCACCACGCCAGACCGCACACTCTTTTGTTGTTTTGTATCACTGTTATGTATTAAATTCAGTTAGCCTTTGTACCGTGCTCTGCTTATTTCATACTGGGTCCTTCAAACGCTGGTCGGTTCTCTGAGCTGCGTCCGACACATAACAGTAGTCTCTGGCCAAACATCACGGACCCAGCGGTAGCAGAGACGGTAACGCGCCGGGAAGGCGGCAGCAGACGTTCAGTAGTTATCCGGATCAGTTGCGGGTGCTCTCCGCCCGGATGGTGCGTGTTTGAGACCCATTACTGAATACTGATTTGTGCTCTCTTGCAGCCGTGTTCCTGTGTTTGTGCCTTATCCGTGGGTCGTGGTGGAGTGTGACTGGCGACGGCTTCGCGTCACGCTCTGACCGGATAAGAGGTTTAAACGGGAGCTGCAAGAGTGTGTCTGTAATGGGTGCAAGCGCACGGCGGAGCTCTGTGGCACGGGTCGCTGAGCTTCCTGTGTTACAGTTGTAGCCCCGTTTCCCCGGATAAAGATAACTACTGCGTCTGTTGTATCAGCTCCGGCGTTATTTAGTTGAGCACATTTTGGTTGTGTGTTGCACACAGCTGCGCACGGAGATGCAGCTCGTTTGTTTTCTGTCACCAAAGGGGGTTTTTTCATTTTTAGCACTTTGGCTCCCTCTTTTGGTGACTTAGTCACATTACCGTTAAGCTCTTAAGTTAGAACAGGTGTGTTCGATTTGTTTGAGCTTAACGGTATACGTCACTGATTTGTTTTGTGTTAGTTCATTTTGTGTGGGTGTTTTTTGAGTTGGTTTTTGTGTGGGATTTATTTTTTTTTTTCCACTGTTTGTGTCTGGGGTTGTGACCCTGCAGCCTGTCTAAGAAGAAAAAAAAAAGAAAAAAGGACCCAAACAACTGTATGTTGGTCTGTTAGTCTTTCTTTTTATTTCTTTTTGTTTCACCTCCCCAGGGTTTGATGGGACGGTCCCCTGGGGGGTGATGGGGTGGTACTTGGGTTTTTTTTTCTTTTTTTTTGTTTGTTTTTGTTATGCCCTCTCTTCTCCTCTGACTCCAGCTGGGTGAGCCGTAGTGTCGGCGTTGCTGGAGGGGTGCAGTTTGGTTGTGCTGGGCATTTCCCAGGTAGCCTCTGCACCCGGGAGGGGGGGGGGGGGGGTTGGGGTATTTTCTTTTTCTTCCCTCTTTTCTCCTCTGGCTCCAGCCGGGTGAGCCGTAGTGTCGGCGTTGCTGGAGTGGTGCAGTTTGGTTATACTGGGCGTTTCCCGGGTAACCTCTGCACCTGGGGGGGGGGGGGGGTGTTTTTTGATTCCCTGTTCCACCTCCGGCTTCAGCACGCCTTTGGCCGTCTGCCATCGGCGTGGCTGAGGTTTGGGGCAGTGGGATATACCCGCAGCTAGTGGCTGGTGTAGAAGTCGGAGGAGTGGCGCCGTTTTGTGCTGTTTGCCATAACCGCTGTTCCACTCCTCCCGGTTGGCTTCTGGGGTATAGTCACGGTTGGTGACACTGGACGTGCTTCCAGTTTCCACTGCGCCAAGGGGGTGGGGTTGGGGTTGTTTTGTTTGTATGGTTTTTTTTTTTCTCTCTTCTTGTTTTTCCCCCCAGTTTCCGCCCTCAGGGTTTGACCGTGGTGTCCTCTGGGGGGGAAAGGGCTGTGGGTCCATCTAGCCATAGACGGCCGGGGCTGGGTCCGTTGGTCATGAGGGGAGGCGTCTCCTGGGGTTGACGAGTGGTCCTCTGGGAGGCGCTGGGAGTCCCCGTGGGTGACGTTGGATCCCAGAGGGACCTCGGCTGTGGTTATTACTCCTGGAGCTGGCGGGAAGTCCTCTGGGGGGTGTTGGTCCCTACATGTCGTTTGGGGGGGGGGGTGTTTTAGCACTTTTATTTGTAAGCTTAAGTTTGGGGGTTTTCTTTTCTCCTCTTCCCGGGGTTTGATGGGACGGTCCCCTGGGGAGGGGGGGTGTTTTGGTTGTTTGTGTTTGTCTTTTTTGTTTTATGACTAAAGACCGAACATGGTTGGATAAAGGCTGACCGCACAGGTTTAAGAACTCCTGGCCACACCTGTGCTAAGTGACTGACTGAAACAAAGGCAAGGATGCAGCCAGAGGAGAGGACATCAACCATTCTGTTGGAAGACGAATGCAGATGCGGTTTCCAGCCATGGTCCCTGGAGGGGGGTGTTTCTCCTGGGCCAGGTTTGTGTGGTCACCGGGAGGCTTCCCGTGAGGGTGGGGTACTGTTGTATGGCTGGGGGGGCCTGGCTGCCTTTTTGTTTCTGTCTTTTGGTTTTCCTTCCAGGTGGCTTGCATTTGGGACTGAGTGGCTGTGTAGCTGAGGTTATCAGGACCTCACCCTGATCACCTGCGGCTCGTCAGGACTCACAGCTGTGGTGCATCTATTTGGATTGGAACATGGTGGCATTTAAGACTGGAGTATACAGTGTGTATTTGCCAGAGACTCGACCTTGTGACCAGACGGGTGAGATCGTCGTCTCGGGAGCCATCTCATCATCAGTGGATGCAGAGAACGTCCAGGGTTTGATGCACGGTCTGTGAAAGAGGAGGGGGTGAGGTCTCACGCTCGTCAGCACACTTCCTGAGGTACGTTAGATTTTGTGACTAACGTTTATACAGTCAGTAAATGTGGTGTCCCTCACACCTTATTATATTGAGCTGTACGTTAGTCATGTATCGGCTTCCACTGCAGTGGAGTTTTGTGAACTGGATGTTCCATGCCTGCAGGTTGGGAAGCTGATTAGTAATTAAGCCAGGAAGTGTTTGCTGTTTATGTACACCTTTGAGTGGTCTCTCTGTGTGTAGAGTGTGGACTCACATAATGGTTCCTTCTTTCACAGACTCGGTTTGTTGCGGCCACCTGGGGGGTGTCGGCGGGGTCCTTGGGTCCGAACGGCTTCTGGCTCCGGACCGTTAGTGCTGCTGGGAGCGCACCGTATCACCACCACGCCAGACCGCACACTCTTTTGTTGTTTTGTATCACTGTTATGTATTAAATTCAGTTAGCCTTTGTACCGTGCTCTGCTTATTTCATACTGGGTCCTTCAAATGCTGGTCGGTTCTCCGAGCTGCATCCGACACATAACAGCCACGAAAGGACCATGAAAATATAACGGGACTCGGCTTGGTTTTGCTCCACAATCTGACAGCAGTATACAAAAAATTCTGTAAAGTTAATGATGGACATTATCACTAAATACTATTATAAACATGTAAGTCTTCAATCCCCAGTCAGCCAGTCAACAGTTATCACAGGTCTTATTGTTTTCATGTGTGTGTGTGTGTGTGTGTGTGTTTCCTTTAAATAAATATCTCAAAGTCTAAGATAGGAATTTTAACCAAATTTTCTACATATGTGAGTTAAAGTTCTATCCAAGGATGAAACCATTGACTTTTCAGGTGCAAGGGTCAGTGGTCAAGGTCGCAGGGTCAATGTTTTTCCCCAATGTGTGGGGGGTCAAATGGTGGTAACTCATGAATCAAAGGCGATAGACCTTTGAGTAGTATAAACCATGGACTGTGAGCCATGTGTGGCCTTTCAAAATAAATCATCAGATTTTACTTTGAATAACCTTGAAGATTACAATCAACACTGGTCAGAGTTTGATTGTTTGAAGTGGGTAATCTGTGCCAGATAGGCCAGTAGCTACTGAAACACGCAGATATGAGCAGAAAGTCATATGTGACCTTTCTAAATACACTAGCAAATTTGACCTTGAATGACCTTGAATGTCAATATCTGGACTGCAGAGTGGGTTTTGAATTCATTAGAATGTCATATATAAAAACCTGTGATGGACTGGTGTCCTGTCCAGGGTGTACCCCATCTCACACCGTATGACTACTGGGATAGGCTCCAGCCACCTCCACCATGACCTTTAATTGGAGTGAAGGGATATTGAAAATTAATGAACAAATACATATAATACTAGGGATACGAGGTCTGTTAGAAAAGTATCTGACCTTTTTATTTTTTCCAAAAACCATATGGATTTCAATCATGTGTGCTTGCATCAGCCAAGCTTGAACCTTCGTGCGCATGCGTGAGTTTTTTCACGCCTGTCAGTTGCGTCATTCGCCTGTGGGCAGGCTTTGAGTGAGCACTGGTCCACCCCTCTCGTCGGATTTTCATTGTCAGGAAAATGTCTGAATGGCTGGAGCAGCGCTGCATCAAATGTTTCAAGAAACTGTGTGAGACAGCCAGGTGGACACCATTAGGAAAATTCAGATGGCTTTCGGTGAAAACCCTATGGGCATCACACAGATTAAGGAGCATTACAACCGGATTAAAGACGGCCCACAGCGGCTGAGGGCGCACCACGCTTCTAGCGGCCATTGACAGGCTGAAATGACCAGATCATTTCCAAAGTGAAGGCTGTGTGGATCCGGGACATCGTGTGACTACCAGAGAAATGGCAGAAAAGGTGGACATCAGCCATTTTTTGTCAGATTCCACTGTTACAGGAGATTTTGTAATGAAAGACATGCGGAGCTGCAATGGCATTAGGTCTTCCACCATTCAGAAGATTCAGACGGCTTTCGGTGGCTTTTTAGTCGAGTGAGTATCCGAGAAATTGTGGAGAGCTGAGCATGTCACAACATGTCCCGAGACTTCCAACACGGACTTGCTTTTGTTCTCCGCCATTGCGGCAACTGACAGGCGTGAAAAAACTCACGCATGCGCACGAAGGTTCAAGCTTGGCTGATGCAAGCGCACATGATTCAAATCCATATAGTTTTTGCAAAAAATAAAAAGGTCTGATACTTTTCTAACAGACCTTGTACAACTTTTTTGCAACCCCATGGTCCTGTATCATGAACTTTTGCTAGAAAACAATGAAAATTAATGTCTTTTTTTTTTTTTTTTTTTTTTTGGTATTTCATCAAAAAAGTTCACCCATATCTAGCTTTGAAATTTTTGCATTTGGGCAGATTTCCAAAAAACTGGAACCTTGGTTGAATAATTGAATAATTCAAATCACCACTAAAGTTTTACAAATGCGAAGAATTTATTGAAAGCCAAAAGTGCTATGGAGCCTTGCCCATATTCAAACCGGCTTTGCATAGTAGAGTGCAAACATGCATTAATGGGTTAACTTTTTTGTGTTAGGTACTTGTGCATAAAACCTCATCTACATATGATGCAGGGAATTGTTTAAAAAAATAAAATAAAACGTTGTATCTCGACTATATACTCAGCTGTTGTTGAGTGTTCTCAGCGATGTCTCAGCTCATAACAGCAGATGTGCCGTTTTCATTATTTTTGACAATCAATTGCACCATTCAGTTGTAAATTATTGTCTGTTTCATAACATACTCGGCTAATGAAGGAGTGGGACATTGTGAGTTCTCCACCTTAAAGATTTCATGATGATCTGGCTCATGTGCCTTTTGTGTCCAGCACCCATAAAATGACATTCTGCTTTGCTCATTAAAGAGGCAAGTGAGCTGGAAGGTACATTATATATTTTTTTCTTTCTTTTTTTTTTTAACCAGCTCATCAGATCGGCCAAAACTATCATTAGGACAAGAAGAAGGTTGTTAAGGAGGATTGGGACATTAGATTCATGACAGATTTACAATGAAGCTGAACATTGTCTAATTATTCACAGTTATGCTTTTTCTGTCATTGTAATTTTATTTTTGCTGTATGTTAACATTTTAATATAAGATGTAGTGATATTAATGAGCGGGTTTAACTCATAGTTTAGCCATGCATGAAGAACTAGAAATGTTACTCAAAATGAGCAATCCAGATGTAACATTTTAATTTCCTGTGAAGGGCACGCCTGTGGTTCTCAGTGGAGCAGGAAGCATTCATTACTTCATTACCTGATCATTGACGCCCCAGCTAAGAGCAGCGTGCAGCGCAAAGAATGCTAATGAGATGAAAGCGGGCTGATAATGCCACATGATATCGTCTGTAACCTTGAAACCTTTGCCCTCATCCAAGGCAAGCCTTGAGCTGGCTACGTGTGAGATGTATCTCCACAAACATTTTTTTGTTTTTTTTGACCAGGAGGTTGTTTGGTCACAGCTGCACAGCACACAGAACACATTGAAAGCACAGAGGAAATTATCCATGGCCCTGAGGTCTCTGATCAATGGGACCACTGCAGCAGAATAACCCACACTGTGGTTCCAGTGCACCAGCTCATACAAAGTAATTACTGCTCACGCCCGAGGCAACTAAGTGAAGGAAAACTTTAAATGTCAATGACTGATGGCTTGAGTCTTTTTTTCTCTTTTTTAAAATAGAACCCCTGTTGTCTGACTGGAATTTTCCATGACTGTTGCCCTGCCTTCCCACAATTCAACTGTTAACTCTAATTATCACATTGCAATTGCAGTATTACTCACTGTTGATCTGAGGTGGAAACAAGGACACTGGCATTCAAGATGTGTATGTTTCCACTGATAATTTGGCTAGATTTATTTCCTTATGTATTTATCTATCGAGCTATTGTTATTTTTGATTGTCACACTTTTTGTTATTTTAGCAAACTAGTCAGCTACATTCATAATCATGGTTAGATATCGGTGAGCCCCATATAAAATTATAATAATAATAATTAGATAATAATATATAATTCTCTTTAATTCCATGTATGCATTTGTATTATTTTGCTTTTCATAAAGTATGATTGAAATTATGGTTTTATAAGTGGAAGAACTCATTGAATTAGGGAATAGCCCTGTTGTGTGTGATGATTTGTGGGCGTTCGTGCTTGATTTTACAGTCGCAAATTGAGTAAAACGGCTATTTGCGACCGTAATCCAGCATGAGTGTTCGCAAATCATCACACACAGCAGGGTTATTCCCATTCTAATCCAATTCTATCATTTGCACGGTTTATTTTTCTTTAAGTGATCTGGTCGGCGAATTGTTGTGATAGGGTGTGGGTGACTCATCAAACTTTACCGTATCAACAGCGTGTTCATGCCAAACTTGAAATTCTGTGAGTAGATCCACAGATTTCTCCATCTCATCAGCTGCATTAAGATAAATCCATGGTGAATCCATCAATCAATCCAGCTAAATCCATTAAATCCACACATTTCAGCATGTTGGTTTGGTGTCTTATAGTTGGTAGGGATGTGATATGATGAATCTGTGACTTAATGACAACTGAGAATTTCCATTTCCCAAATTCTCATTGGTGGTCTTAATGATAACATATATTGCATATGAGTTGGTTCATCCAATAGCATGTGTGGTTTTGGTGTTGAATCATAACCTTTCACCTAATCCTTGTGGATCTCCAGAGACATGCTCATATATTTCATTGCACTTTCAAATCACTCTGTACACCAAATCCTGTACAAAGAACCTGTGTTATATGGCTGGGGGGGCCTGGCTGCCGGTTTGTTTGTCTTTTTGTTTTCCTCCCAGGTGGCGTGCATTTGGGACTGAGTGGCTGTGTTGCTGAGGCTGTCAGGACCTCACCCTGATCACCTGCGACTCATCAGGACTCACAGCTGAGGTGCATCTGGATGGATTGGAGCATGTTGGCATTTAAGACTGGAGTGCACAGTGTGTATTTGCCAGAGACGCGACCTTGTGACCAGACGGGTGAGATCGTCGTCTCGGGAGCCATCTCATCAGCAGCGGATGCTGAGAAACGTCCAGGTTTGATGCACAGTCTGTGAAAGAGGAGGGGGTGAGGTCTCACGCTCGTCAGCACACTTCCTGAGGTACGTTAGATTTAGTGACTAACAGTTTTACAGTCAGTAAATGTGGTGTCCCTCACACCTTATTGTATTGAGCTGTTTGTTAGTCATGTATCAGCTTCCACTGCGGTGGAGTTTTGTGAACTGGATGTTCCATGCCTGCAGGTTGGAAGCTGATCAGCAATCAAGCCAGGAAGTGTTTGCTGTTTGTACACCTTTAAGTGTTCTGTGTGTAGAGTGTGGACTCACATAATGGTTCCTTCTTTCACAGACTCGGTTGTTGCGGCCACCTGGGGGGTGTCGGCGGGGTCCTTGGGTCCGAAACAGCTTCTGGCTCCGGACCGTTAGCGCTGCTGGGAGTGCACCACGCCAGACCGCACCTTTCTGTATTATCACTGTTATGTATTAAATTCAGTTAGCCTTTGTACCGTGCTCTGCTTATTTCATACTGGGTCCTTCAAACGCTGGTCGGTTCTCCGAGCTGCGTCCGACACATAACAACCTGTTTCCCTTTGAAAGTAAAAAGCAGCAAACAACAGTAAATATCAATGTTGTATCTAAACCCCAACCGCCAATGCTGGAAAATTAAGCCAACGTCAAGATGTCAAATCTTGCGGTTCCTCAAATGGTAGCTTGAGGCTCACTCCAAAAGTGAATCCATCCTCATAGATGCACATGTTTAAATCCAGAAACTTTATAGCAGCAAAGTAAAAAAAAAAAAGAATTAAAAAAAAAAAAAAAAACTGCTTTTGTCTCTCTGGTGAGTTCACAACAGGAAAAACGGTGAGTTAAATGAACATCATTAGGTTAATCTATCTGAAACCATAAAGATGTGAATAAATTGTCGTGGTTGTTAGAGCAGTGCATAACACAACGACCTTGCAGACCTTGATAAAAAGCACCAGATTTGGTGTAATTGATGTTTATGCATACCTTGCAAGTCAGATTCATTAGTCACTCACATTTTCAAGATGGCAGACTTTTTTTTTCAAGATGGCTGCCAAAATGACATGACATATTATGGGGTTTCCCTGTAACAGCCCTGCCAATATGGCTAATGGCACTAAAATTGGCTTATTTATTCTTGATGGTACATCTTAAATCTGAACTATTAGTGACGCAAAATTCCAAAATGGCAGCCTTTTTGAAGATGGCCACCATGGTAATCTGTCAAATTATGAGGTCCTGTCATTTCAAAATGTAATTTTCTTGTATAAGTCTTTAAAATGCGTAAATCTGTATTGTGTTGATTGAAGTTGGGCAGCACGGTGACTTAGTGGTTAGCACTGTTGCCTCACAGCAAGAAGATCGTGAGATCGATTCCCACCTGTGGCCTTTCTGTGTGGTGTTTGCATGTTGTCCCCATGTTTGCGTGGGTTCCCGCTGGGTGATCCAGCTTCCTCTCACAGCCAAAGACATGCATGTTAGGTGGAGTGGAAACTTATCTGCAGGTGTGCTCACAGGTGTGAATGTGTTCGTTTGTCTATATGTGCCCCTGTGACAGACTGGGGTCCTGTCCAGTGTGTACCCCCCCTCATGCCCTATGTCTGTTGAGACAGGCTCCAGCCCCCACTCCCCCGCAACACTTAATTGGAGCAAATGGTTGAAAATGAGTGAATCGATTGAAGGTGAGTTCCTGACATAGTTGTAAGGATAGAATTACCTTTGCTATAAGACCTTGTGAAATTATACCAGAATGACAAACATTCATAGGATAATAGGAACAAATCACTGGATAGAATATTCAACTTTTACAAGCATGTTAGTACTTAATGTGTATCCTATTTTATCTTGAAGGGCCAGCATCACACACACACACACACACACACACAAAAAAAAAAACAGCTCACAAGATGTGTCTTTGGTGGCCATCTTGAAAAATGCCCACCATCACAGAATTTCATGTCGCTAATTGATCAGATTTGTTAAATACACCCTTAGGAATATTCAGGAAAAAAATCGGTGCTTTTATCATGATTTGTGTGATTATGGGTTAAAATGGACTTTATCCATTCCACTATTTTGAGTGGCAGCTCTGTGCCAAGGGCCCCAATATCGGAGGCTGCTGCTTCCATTATTGCATGCTAGCACCTATGGACTTGTTCGTTATACTCCTTTTTGAACATTTTATTACACATATCTGATATAGCATGGCTTGCTGTTTGCTTAATTATATTTACTCATTATCTAATGCACAAAATAAACTACTTTACACTTTACATAAATCCTGTAAAATGCTGGCAGATAGGGTGGCTCTTTTAGAGAGCTATGTCCATAAGATAGAGCAACTTCTTAGTTCAGTGGAGCTACATATTAGGGGCACTCTAGATGAGGTTAGTGTTGTGCTGACTAGCATGCCCATTAGCATTAGCCTAGATATGCTGGCTGTTCACGGTTGTGGTACCCCATTCACACTCGCCACTGTAAACCGGTTTTCTCCCTTGGATATGCCTATTGTTAGTCCTTTGAGCCCACGGGTAACCTCCACTCCTATCTCCAGGCTGAAACGCTGGGCTTTAGTGATAGGGTATTCTATCACCCGCAATGTCAGGTTACAGACGCTGGCTAACTTTAAATGTATTCCTGGAACCATAGCTCCCAATTTTGCCGCTCATCTTAGGGTGCTGACACTGCAGAAGGGTAGACAAAGGAACATGACACTAGATCCGGCCTCATAGTTATTCATGTTGGCACCAATGATGTCAGAATGAAGCACTCTGAGGTCACAAAAATGGACAATGGACTTATGACCTTGCCAGAAAGATGTGTCGGCATCAATTAATAGTTTCTGGTCCCCTCCCCTCCTAGGGTAATGATGAGGTGTTTAGCAGACTGACATCATTAAATAGGTGGCTGGCGCAATTTTGTAGACAGCAAGGCTTTAGTTTTATTGACAACAGACCTTCTTTTTGGGGCCACTGTGGCTTGCTGATTCCAGACGGCCTTCACCCCACTGGGCAAGGTGCCGTCGTCTTGTCTGCAAACATAGATAGAGCTCTACAGGGAGGGTCACATCAGGACTTTAGTAGTTGCAATTATACTGGAGACAATACTAGAATTATCGGTTATCTGTAACTTCTGACACATTTTTGGGTGGTTTATCATTTTATCTTCATCGAAGATAACTTTTCAGTTATCTGATTATCTGTTATCGAAGTAAATTTTTTGGATATCTGTGCCCACCACTGCTCACCTATTAGGTTTACAGTTTCACTGCCATGTTTAGTGGAACATCAACCTGATTTATCATTGTGGCGACACATCAACTCCTCAACTATGACTGAACTTGAAGCTAGACTGCCTTATATCTTACCTTCAAATATGGAAAATGCCCAATCAGTAGACAGTCTTGTGGACAGTTTAAACTCAGCACTCAAAACTACACTGAATATGATTGTGCCACCAATATTAAAACCACGCCCCCCCAAAACACAGTCACCTTGGTTCATTGATTATGTGCGTGACCTCAAGCATAAGGCTAGAGGTATAGAAGAAAATGGTGTGGTTCAAAATTAGAAGTATTCCACCTCACATAGCACAATGCTATCTTAGACAATAAGCATACACTACTGGCTACAAAGCGGACCTATTACTCTGATTTGACAAAAACAAGCATAGCTCAAAGTTCCTGTTTGACATGGTGGCAACACTTATTCATGGACAACTTGTTCTCCTTTTACAGCACAAGATTTCTTGGATTACTTCTAACTACACCCCACTATTGAGGTGGGTGCCAACACTGAGTTTTTACCTAGATTTACATAATTTGATAATATCTCACTAGGCGTGGTGATGAAACTCGTAATATCTACAAAATATTCAATCTGGATGGTCTTTTTCCTCTTTTGTCTGGAGGACATGACATCCATGAGTTTCAAAAACAATGTGAAATGTGGACTCATCAGACCACAGCACACTTTTCCACTTTGCATCTGTCCATTTCAAATGAGCTCCGCCCCAGAGAAGGCGGCAGCATTTTTATATGTTGTTGATGTATGGCTGTCGCTTTGCATGGTGGAGTTTTAACTTGCACTTGTAGATGAAGTGACGAACTGTGTAAACTGATGGTTTTCTGAAGTGTTCCTGAGCCCACGCGGCAAGATCCTTTACACAATGATGTTGGTTTTCAATGCAGTGTATCAGGGTGGAAAGCCAGGACAGGCAGGACACAAATGCACGACACAGGTACACAGCTCTGTGGAGCAAAACCGTTTACTGAATTAGCAGGCTTAGGTCGGTACACGGATAGGCAGTCCAAACAAAACAACAGGATCCAGAACATCAGGCAAAAAACGTGGTTGAAGGGCAAGCAGGTAGTCATAAACCAAAGAGGCACAATATGCAAGGCAAGGAAACAAGAACAGAGCTGGTAAGAAGGCACAAGGCACATCGAACTGGCAAAGGACAGATTCAAACCGAGCGGCTAATAAAGCACCCAAGTGATTAAACGAAACACAGAACAGGTGTGTAGGGTGACACCCAGAACTGGGGCGGGGCCAGACAAGCGGAGACACCCACCACCAAGAACTGACAGAAAAAGACAAGAGATAACAGGACAGAGTAAACCCTAGCAGAAAGGAGACAGATCAAGCCCCAAAACCAACCCCACGACCCTGACACAGTGCCATCTAAGGGATTGAAGGTCAATGTTGGTTTTTGGCCTTGCCACTTACATGTAGAAAGTTCTACAGATTCTCTGAATTTTCTGATTATATTATGCACTGTAGATGATGGAATCCCTAAATTCCTTGCAATTGAACATTGAGAAACATTGTTCTTAAACTGATGGACTATTTTTTCATGCAGTTGTTCACAAATTGGTGATCCTCACCCCATCGTTGCTTGTGAACAGCTGAGCCTTTTGGGGATGCTCCTTTTATACCCAGTCATGACACTCACCTGTTTCCAATTAACCTCTTCACCTGTGGAATGTCGCAAACAGGTGTTCTTTGAGCATTCATCAACTTTCCCAGTCTTTTGTCGCCCCTGTTCCAACCTTTTTTGAAATGTGTGGCAGGTATCCATTTCAAAATGAGCAAATATTTGCACAAAAACAATAAAGTCTATCAGTTTGAACATTAAATATCTTGTCTTTGTGGTGTATTCAACTGAATATAGGTTCAAGAGGATTTGCAAATCATTGTATTCTGGTTTTATTTACATTTCACACAATGTCCTAACTTTACTGGAATTGGGGTTGTAGATTGCAGAAATTAATGTTCAAAAGGTCTGAAATTCTTTCAGAAATTAGGTGCTTATAAAGACATAATTTGGCTGTTCTGTATTTATCACAATATTACTCACTGTGCATACATATGCAATGAAATGCAGGCAAACACTAGAATGTTTTTTTCTTTAATCTCTAGTGGACAATTAATGTTTCAAAAGTTTCTAGAACAATTCATTGTTTTTAAGAAACATTTCCAGGCAAGTGAGTCATATTTCCCCCCCCACTGGCTCATTATAGCACTTGTTGTCTGAGCCATGTCAAAAAACAAACAAACAAAAAACATGGAACACACCAGCATCAAGTGACCTAATTACATTATGATTATTTTGACAGCTTTAAAATTGTGGTGGTTATATAATGAAAAGATATCCTCAGTCATTTCCTTCTCTCTCAATGTTTGACTATGTTGTCTGTTAAAACAAAGGAACTATGACAGCATGAATACTGACAGCTCCACAGAGCGTCACTGTGTGCTGATTCTGTTTTACATACTGAGTTAAACCTCCAATCATTATTAATGTGATCTTCAGCATCGCTTTCAAATGCATGCATTAAAATTGCATGGAACACCCTGTGAGCTGTGGTCTCCAGTAACAATTGGGTAAACTAGATTTAAGGAAAAGCAGTGTAGTCCTCCTGTATGACCCGCTTGTGTCTGGGATTCACAGTTGTGTTGTGCAAGGTTCTGATAAAGTGTGTCATTACTGTAGCCTCCTTGCATAGCTCTCAGAGGGATCCAATCTGCCCCCACCCGCTTCTTCATAGGCAGACATCCCAGCTCAGGCACCTGCTGGTGGCAAGGAAGATGAGGATGTGTTCCCTGCGGCAAGGAGACCCAGGAGACACACACACATAAACAAATGTATTTACCCCCCTCTATATCGCCCGTTTGAATATATCTGCAGGTATAGCAGTGCTGCCTTATCAGACAAGGACAGTAACTTCTGTCAAGAGATAAGGTCATTGTTGAGGTGAAGTAATTACAGATATCTGAGATGTAGAGAAACCAGGAGTACAGTTCCTCAGGGAATTGGGAGGCAAATCCAGATTAGACTCGATCGTCATCTACATACTCTAGGTAAAATTTGTGTTATCCCCTGTATTGAAATGGGGTAAACGAATTTGGGTCATTTTATCCATTATACATGATACATCTGCCATGTTACTGGGATATGCTCCAGTTTCAGGAAATAGTCATTTTCTGTCTGGATGCTCCAGTTCTTATCTGTTAGTCGAGTTGTACTTCTTTTTGTGCATGTTTGGTTCAAATGGTTTGTCGACATAATGTAGAACATAAATTCTATTTTACCTGTATGACTTCCATTGAAGGATTTTATTTTTTGTTTTCCCTACTGAAAGGCAGCAAAAGGAAGTGCTAACAATAAACTGGGGTGTTGACTGCATCACTTACATCATTTGAGCACTTGGTGTAGCACAAATGATGAAACAGTGTGATTCTTCAGCAGCACTTAAGAATTATGAGATAAATTAGCAGATGGTCTTTCAGGAGTAGAGATAGCAGAGCAGCATTGACAGCTGCCAGAAAATACAATGTTTTTCAGCTCATATTCCACAGTACATTGGCTTTAAACTGTTGAGGCGCCATCTCTGTTACACATATGCACTCTAGTTTCCACAATTCCAAATACTGCAATATAAATCTAAAGTTAATGGAGTAAAAAAAAAACAAAAAAAACAAATTTTATGTTTAACAAGTGTTGAAGATATGAAACCTGAAGCACATGACTGATTTAGTCTGTTGCATTCAAGCATCAGGGGCCTAATTTTGACTTTGAAGAAAACTTACTTGAAGCCTTTTTTTTTCTATTGGGAAAGTACTGTGTTACCTCACAATACAGCAAATTATTTGTTACTAAAAGTAGTTTTTTAGTTGTTTTTTTTTTTTTTGGTAACAGGAGGGCTAAAAAAAGGCAGTGTACAGGGCAGTCCACTGAGCATGTAATCCTGCTGTTGATGTAACTTGAGCAGTTTTAACCTTAACAGTTTCTGTGATGAACAACTAGTGGAGCAATCGTTAACCTTGTTGCTAGTAACATGGTCATGGATTTGGTTCCAACGAATCCCAGTTGCTTTTTTTCTGGATAATGTACAGTTTTTCTACAAATCTGTTTCAAATCAGTTTTATTCCCATTCTGCTACATACTGAATATGTGGATGAACAAAATGTGATTTCGTGCAGACCCTGGGTCCAATACACACAACCCTGGGGGAGGTGATGGTCTAGTGGTTAAATCGTCGGGCTTGAGACCAGAGGATCCTTGTTTCAAATCCCAGCCTGACCAGAAAATCACTAATGGTCCTTGGGCAAGGTCCTTAATACCCTAGTTGCTCCAGGTGTGCAGTGAGTACCTTGTATGGCAGCACCTTCACATCATGGTGAATGTGAGACATTATTTGTAAATCACTTTATGATGCAGATGGAAAGTGCTATATAAATGCAGTGCATTTATCATTTAGTGGTTAAGCATTGGGTTTAACCACTAAAGATTCTTGGTTCACCAGAAGATTCTTGGTTCAAAACCCAGCCAACCCAACCTTTGGGCAAGGTTTATACCCCCGGTTGCTCCCGGTGTGTAATGAGTGCCTTGCATGACAGCACACTGGCATCGGTGTGTGAGTGTGCCTATGTAAATGGGTGAATGCAAGGCATAATTGTAAAGGACTTTGAGCTTCTGATGCAGATGGACAATTGCTATATAAATGCAGTCCATTTACCTGTAACATAAATCAAATAGCAACCAGCAAAAAATAAGAAATAACAAATAGTGCAAAAGACAAGCTGAATAGTGCAAGACACACATAATGCAAACAGATGCAAGGCAGGTAGACAATGCAAAACAATAATAGCCTGTGATCACCTGGGCAGCAGAGCAGAAACTATGGAGGAGCTCACCAGCAGCTCACCACATGCCACCTACTCTCTGTACTGTGCATCATTGTTGTTGGTGATGAGGCCGACAACAGGTCTATGTAAGTAAGTAAGCTTTATTTGTATAGCACCTTTCACAGACAAGAGCCACAAGGTGCTTCACAACATAACCCCCCCCCCCCCCCCAAAAAAAAACAGACAACACAATACACCACACAATGGCCGAGACTTTTAAAAAGATAGCATAGCAGCCCAAAAAACTAAGCAAAAGCTTGTGTTAAAAAGAAAGTCTTAAGTTGGCTTTTAAAAGTGTCAACAGAGTCCAGCGAGCGCAGAGAGAGCGGGAGACCGTTCCAAAGCCTGGGAGCAACAGCCTGGAAGGATCGCTCTCCTCTGGTTGAAAAATGGGTGCGTGGAACCATCAACAGATTTTGATCCACAGACCTCAGCGCCCTGGCAGGGACATAAGGCTGGATGAGGTCACAGATATAGGAAGGCGCCTGACTATGTAGAGCTCTAAAGGTTAAAACCAAAATTTTAAAATTGATCCTGTAGGACACTGGCAGCCAATGAAGCTCCTTTAAAAGTCTATGAAATAAAAATCTAAAATCTAAAAATCTATGATCACCAGAATCTACGATGAGGTTGGATTCTGACTTTACAGTGCAGTGCAGCATGAACATCAGTGGGCTGAGCACGCACCCTTGGGGAACGCCTATATTCAGCCTGATGGTGTCTGATGTTACGCTTGTGATGCAAACTGACTGTGATCTTTCTGTCAGGATGTTCAGGGTCCAGTTGAGGCTGTTGAGGCCCAGCGGGGAGAGTTTTGTTACCAGCTCCTGGGGTATGATTGTGTTGAGCTAAATTTGTGTGTGCTGAGCTAAATTTTCTGAATAGCATTCTGACACAGGTGTGCTTATTTTCCAAATGTGACAGGGCAGTGTGTGATGTGTAAGCATGCACATTGGGTTCATGCTGAAGTGGCCATGCCTAAATGATTCAAAAGTAAATGTTAATATGTGTAACTGCAACGCATTTAGAAATTATACTGTACAAATGCTGGGGATGAAGCTTTCTTTGCATATATTTTTATCTGTCTTATAAATCTAGAAATGACTTTGGCATACACAGTTCATAGATTGAGTCTTGTTTTGTTTAGATAACACCTACCTCCTATGAAGAAAAGCAGTAATGGTCTTTGATATCATCCCTAGTATAGACACCAGCTGCTTTATGTTTGAATGAGATATTCATGAAAATAAAAAAGGAATATAAACAAGCTTACATAATGGGGGATTTTAGCATAAATTTTATGATCTACCATTGCCACAAACCACCAAGTGATTTTTGACACCTAAATCCATCTTATTTTATTTTCCGACTCCCCTCTTATTTTCTGCCCTCCCCTACAGTCTGATGTTGTCAAGGCAACTCCAGACATTATGCACACACTGACAGAACCTGATACAAACTCATCTGACTGATACAAACTCATCTCATCTGCACACATGACACACGCCCCTCTCCCCTTTACAAGCTATAGCTCATCATTTTTGAATGGTTTATCTATTGAAGAGTAAAGACTGAAGGAAATCAGTTGTAAGGCCTGAAAGAAGTTTCTGTAGGAAGTATTTTAGGCATAAGGTCAAGTGAGAGGGGGAAGTGTTGGCTTTTTAAATACTTGAAAGACCTCGACTCATCGAGAGGATTTACTACTGTTATTACAGACTGATGCAGAAGGTGGCAGCAGTGCAACAATAAGGATGCCGGCTGACATTAAATGCCATAGAAGAAGAAAGAATACAGGGTCACCTTTTGAAAGGGGCACATTTTGTGTCAAAATAAAGCCATAAAAAACATATTTATATATATTTTAAGTTAGCGGTTTTATATGATGAAATAAATGGAACATGGAAACAAATTTTGATGGAAATTTGCATACAAACAGAGGTTTTGCAGGACAGATACACCACAGAGGGCGCCATCGTGGAAGTACTAATGTTACAATGTCAAAATAAAGGTTTAATATCAAAATAAAGGTTTTGAAAATTCATCTCAAAAGTTTTTCTAATAAAGGATGCACATCATTATGCCATGCACAAGCCACATCTGGAAGCTGAGGTCAATATGTGAGCCACATACCCACACACAGACATTTCCTGCTTTATAGATAGATATTTACCAATAATATAGGCTGACATACAAAACATCATTCTCGTATACTGTGCTACCTGCCAAATGAATCCTTGTGAAACCATTACTGACATCCATTACTGACATCCCATTCATCAGAAAGTTCACTCGTATTTAGTTAGCCCTACATACGTAATTACATTAGGCAGCTATTTATCCCTTAGTGCTTGGATTCTGTATCAATACTGCACTGATGTATTTATTTTTTGACTCTACTGAAAAAAAAGAACCAAAAAACATATAAGCTTAGAGCCCAAGTTGAAAAATATTGGCATTCCCCTTGAAGAAATCAATCATCTTTGAGCAATTCAGACAAAGGTAATTGCGATACACGAACCAGATATGAAGTGTGCTCCACACGGATGCTCCCATCATGACTTTCTTTTGTTGATTGCTGCGTCCTCCTGAGTGCATTTGTCTATCTTGTTTGCCTTCTCTGAGAAATACACCGAAGCTCACACCCTGCTGGCATCATGTTGTTTGAACAACTGTAGGTATAACATGACTTTGAGATTTTCTGTGTTATTTGCCAGCCTGCATGCAAGCTTGTTTAAAATGGTGCTTTTGTACAGCACAGTGCCTTTTTGTTTTTAACCAGCATGAGGTTTGTCTCTATGGTCATAATCAATCAATCAATCAATTTTTTTATATAGCGCCAAATCACAACAAACACTTGCCCCAAGGCGCTTTATATTGTAAGGCAAGGCCATACAATAATTATGTAAAACCCCAACAGTCAAAACGACCCCCTGTGAGCAAGCACTTGGCTACAGTGGGAAGGAAAAACTCCCTTTTAACAGGAAGAAACCTCCAGCAGAACCAGGCTCAGGGAGGGGCAGTCTTCTGCTGGGACTGGTTGGGGCTGAGGGAGAGAACCAGGAAAAAGACATGCTGTGGAGGGGAGCAGAGTTCAATCACTAATGATTAAATGCAGAGTGGTGCATACAGAGCAAAAAGAGAAAGAAACAGTGCATCATGGGAACCCCCCAGCAGTCTACGTCTGTAGCAGCATAACTAAGGGATGGTTCAGGGTCACCTGAGAGATAGAATGAGATAGAAACTCCGCAGACTTTGGGCCAGCCGTCCACCATCTTTGTACTCCTCATAGAAGCTGTGTGATGATGTGCACAATGTGAGTGTCCAATCAGAATTGGTTCACCGTCACATGGTTTTCCAATATCCAATCATAGGGCAGACCAGCCTCATATGGTAGGGCCAAAGATTGTTAGGAGCAGTGATCTGTTACTCTGTCGCGTGTGAATGCTGTTTGAAGAGCCCTGTGGCTGCTGGCTACATGCGTAAAAGCGCAGCATTGCGCATATGAATGTAGGTGATCAGCCTTAAGAGGGCCTCGTACAACCTCACTTGGTCACCCAAAGAGTGTCACTGTAACAAATGATTCACTACTTGGCCAAGGTTCTCTGCACAGCATTGTTGAATAAGCCTCTCTCACTCTCACTCATAAAGTGCCGTTTACACATATGAATGATTGGGGGGTGTTAACAGGGCCTCAAACTGTGAAGATATGTTGTTTAAGCCCCTTTCACATTGGCGTATTCGTAGAGCTGCTCATTGCAGCGTATCATCTACGCTGAGTTGAGCAGCTCTATGCCCACTTTTAGCAGCTCTACATCAAGCTTTTGATCCCTGCACAGCAGTATGTTGAGGGCTACGCATGTACGATGGAAGAAATTAAACATGTTTAATATTCTTCGGCGTAGAGCGCTGAACACAGTTTTAAGCAGGTCTGCGCAGCACAGCGTTCCTGCATGCAAGTCTGTGCAATACTGCACTTCTGTACACAACCAAAAACTGAGTGCACTAGCTGGAGAACTTGAGAACATGAGCACACAGCCCACAGCACCTGTGTGTTCAGAACAGGGAATTGAACCTCAACTCAGAAATCCAGAAACACAACAGAAACAGCAGGTCGGTCGCTCACTCTCTCGCGCTCTCTCTCACTCTCACTCTCTCTCTCTCTCTCTCTCTCTCTCTCTCTCTCTGTGTGTCTGATCAGACCTGTGACTTTAAAATAAAAGCGCACTCGCTGCATGTCGGTGCGCTCATCAAACACCCTGATCGATCAGGTCTGATCAGATCTGTGATTTTAAAATAAAAGCGCACTTGCTGTCAGTGCGCTCATCAAACACCCTGATTGATCAGGTCTGATCAAACCTAAAAAGAGCTGTGACTCTTTAAAATAAAAGCACACTCGCTGCATGTCGGTGCGATCATCAGGCGACCTGATCGATCAGGTCTGATCAAATCAGCCGACCTGATCGGAGCAATCGGAGGTTTAAAAGTTTAACGAGTCACAGTGTTTCGTTCAGGGCAGCCTTTACCACAGCCAGACTCAGCAGCATCTGTACACAAAGAAAGTGATCCACCAAGACATAAATAAATAAATAATATTGTTAAATGAAACAAATGCTAAATTACTGTTGTGTCGTAACTTAATTTTTGTTCAGCCTTTGTGACCCGTCTTCATGAAGTTAGATGCAAAATGTTGAAATTGGGCCTATCCTGCAATGATAAAGAATCCTTAAAAAAATTACTTGATCCAGATCGTGTTCCAGATCATTATTTAATGATCCAAATTTAATGACTTCTAAGATAGGCCAAGATACACCCCTGGTAAAAATTTCATTGAAATCCTTTCAGGATTTTTTGTGTAATCCTGCGAACAAACCAACCAACCAACCAACCAACCAACAAACAAACAAATGGACGCGACGGAAAACATAACCTCCTTGGCGGAGGTAACTAGTATGAAAACATATTAGGTAACTAGTATGAAAATGTATTATTTGAGCTTCACTGGATGTGAAGCTCAAATGAGTACATTTTCTGTTATACCTCCTACCATAATCCGACATGTTGATTTAGTTTTTACCAAACAAAGATAAATGTTCCAGTGACCAGCTTTGCAACAGCATTGTGCCAACCTTAAAACCTTTATGAGAGTTTGAAGGAACAGACATAGTAGTGAAACAAAGTTAACCCAGCAAATGTATACCATTAAAACTGAGCCATCGGCCGGTTAATTGTGTATCATTGTAGTGATATCTGTTAGTTTAAAATTGATTTCTTGATTGATATTGGGTAATTGTTACAATCCTATTACATGTGTCTTTGGCTAGTTCATCTGAAAAGTGATTCTGCAAATGTCTCCAGATTAGAAGCATTAGCTGCAACCTTGGTTCTTTGCTGATGACATTCACTAATTTTTCTCAAAATCAAATCAGTTTGTCCTTGGCAGAAGCTCAATCTTTCCACCAGTGTTTATATAGCAGGTGGTTAACATCTGCTGTGTGGATATTCCATTTTATGAGATCTGCAATTGTTTTGAAGGATCAGTGATAAGTGGCTGTCTGTACACCAGACTAGCTTCATGTGTAAATGAGCTGGAATGATGACCTGTCTGAGTAATTGAACTGTATCTGGGAATGATTGTTTAGTCTCATATTAAAATTAGGAAGACACCATTTGCCTTCACATTGAACAAAACGATGCCCCTTGGCAATCATGATCATTTAGTAAACTGTATATCTTCACCTTTGTATTTAACACACTTTTCATTTTGTTTTGTATTGTACCTTCATTCTTTATTCTGGAGTGTTGTCACAATGGAATTCCATTTCCTCAGCTCAAAGATCAATTGATGCAACTAGTCAGTGCTCAATTTTATCACCTACTTGCACCAAAATTCTGTAAACTTGTTTACCTCAGTATGGCATGCAACACCTCAATGGGCTGTGCAGGCTCATAACAGTTTCCAAACACTACACTGCTGTCAAATACATCATCTCCACTACTGCAGTGCAGCTGTTGGTGCTAAACAGGTCCTCATCCCCAATGCTTTAAAAACCAGCGTACATGTGTATGACTTTGCGATCGACACAAGCAATGCAACAATGTCAACTTTATAATTCTCTGAGCTCATTCATTTAAAATTATTAGGGCACATCACGTAAACCTTTCTCTGGCTCATCACCTGGATCTCTCTAGAACATTTCATTATTGGTTATTGGTCATTTTTGGAGGTTTCAATTTAAAGGATTTTGCTGAAACACTGCAAGACACTGCTACTGGTTTGGTGCTCATTTCATCAATATCTTGTATCTGCTCTTTCATCTCCTGTGACATCACATTTATTTGATTCTAAGACAGTTTAAGACATCTACATATAATTACATGTATACACAATTTCCTTACATATTGCACAATCATTGTCAGCCAAATATTTTGGAAAACCTATTCTTAGCACCAAAATAGTTTGTCTGCATGAATAAAGGTGTATTCTCAATAAAGACTTTAAAGAAAATTCTAAATCTCCAGTTTAAGTTTTTTTTGTTTGTTTGTTTGTTTTTTTCAGATTTAGAGCCAAAACATTTCTACTCAGTTTTATTGACAAATATGACACAGTGAACCATCACCTTATTGTGGCAGAGAGGTTTGTGTGCCGCTATGAACATGAGAGCTGTGTTGTCTGGAGCCTTTGTGCTCCTGGTAGGGTCTCCCATGGCAAATTGGTCTCAGTCGAGAGGCTAGACTAAGAATGGTTCACAAGACACCATGACAAAATGAGGCAGAGGAAATGTGACCCGGCCCAGAGGAAGGCCAGCGCCACCATCTGAAGCCAGGTCTGGATATAGGGCCCATCAGCGAGCACCTGGTGGTTGGGCTTGCCACAGAGCCCACAACCCATAAAGGCAACGTGGACATTCTATCTCCACCCGCTCACCACCCACATGGCGAACTGCTGGTGTCGGGTGGGCTGTCCCATGGGTGGCAGTGAAAGTCGAGGGCCTTGGCGGACCAGACCCGGGCTGCAGGGGCTAGCTCTGGGGGTGTGGAACATCACCTCGCTGTGGGGGAAGGAGCGGGAGCTTGTGCAGGAGGTGCAGCGATACCAGTTAGATCTGGTGGGCCTCGCCTCGACGCACAGCCTCGTCTTCAGAACCACTCTCCTTGATAGGGGTTGGACCTTATTCTTCTTTGGAGTTGCCCAGGGTGTGAGGTACCGGGTGGGTGTGGGGATACTCACAAGTCCCCGGCTGAGCGCCGCTACAATGGAGTTTACCCCAGTAGATGAGAGGGTCACCTCCCTGCGCTTTTGGGTTGCGGGGAGGAAAACTCTGACTGTTATTTGTGCGCATATGCAGTGAACAGCAGTTTGGAGTATTCGGCCTTCTTGGAGTCCCTGAATGGAGTCCTCTATTGGGCTCTGGTGGGGGACTCCATTGTTCTGCTGGGGGACTTCAAAGCACACGTGGGCAATGACAGAGACACCTGGAGAGGCGGAATTGGGAGGAACAGCCTCCCTGATCTAAACCCGATTGGTCGTTTGTTATTGGATTTTTGTGCTAGTCACGGACTGTCCATAAAGAACACCATATTCGAACATAAGGATGCTCATTACTGTACATGGTACCAGAGCACCCAAGGACGAAGATCTATGATTAATTTTGTGATCATGTCATCTAATCTGAGGCCACATGTGCTGGACACTCGGGGAAGAGAGGTGCAGAGCTGTCAACTGATCACCATCTGGTGGTGAGTTGGATTAGAGCATGGGGGAGGACTTTGGACAGACCTGGTAAGCCCAAACGGATAATGTGGGTGAACTGGGAACATCTGGAGGAGCCCACTGTCCAACAGATGTTCAACTCACACCTAAAGCACAGCTTTTCCAGCATCCCTGTGCAGGTTGGGGGCATTGAACCAGAATGGGCAATGTTCAAAGCTTCCATTGCTGAAGCTGCAGTGGGGAGCTGTCAACATTCAATCAATCAACATTTATTTATAAAGCGCTTTACAGCACTGACTGGTGTCCAAAGTGCTTAACATTGAAACACAAATGTGGCCTGAAGGTCTTAGGTGCCTCAAGGGGTGGCAACCCTCGAATACCATGGTGGACACTGGTGGTCAGGGAAGCTGTCCAACTGAAAAAGGAGTCTTTCCGGGATATGTTATCTTGGAGGACTCCGGAGACAGTTGTAAGGTACCGACAGGCCCAAAGGGCAGCAGCCTCTGCTATGGGGGAGGCAAAGCAGTGGGTGTGGGAGGAGTTCGGAGCAACCATGTTGAAGGACTTTCGGTTGGTACCAAGGTGCTTCTGGCGATCCCTGAGACACATCATGAGGGGAAAATGGAGAACCATCCAAGCTGAAATTTTTTCAACATTGCATTGAGGTTTGGGACAGTCCCTAAGGAGTTCCAAATGGGGTGGTGGTCCCCATTTTTAAAAAGGGGGACCAGAGAGTGTGTGCCAACTGTAGAGGCATCACACTACTCAGCCTCCCGGGTAAAGTCTACTCCAGGGTGCTGGAAAGGAGGGTTCAGCCGATAGTCAAACTTCTGATTGAAGAGGAACAGTGCCGGTTCCATCCTGGCTATGGAACAACTGACCAGCTTTTCACTCTCACAAGGATCCTGGAGGGTGCCTGTGACTATGCCTATCCAGTCTACATGTGTTTTCTGGCGTATGATCGTGGACCCTGGGAGATACTGTGGGAGGTGCTGTGGGAGTATGGAGTGAGGAGTGAGGGTCCTGATGTGGTCCTGTTGGCTTCATCAGCTGGTAACCTCCAACACTCACTGGATCAGTTCGCAGCTAAGTGTGAAGCAGCTGGGATGAGGATCAGCAGCTCTAAATCTGAGGCCATGGTTCTCAGCAGGAAACCGATGAATTGCCTACTACAGATAGGGAATACAGTCTTGCCCAAGTGAAGGAGTTCAAGTACCTCAGGGTCTTGTTCACGAGTGAGGGGACAATGGAGCGTGGGATTGGCTGGAGAATCGGCGCAGCAGGGGCGGTGTTGCATTCGCTCTACTGTACTGTTATAACGACAAGGGAACTGAATCAAAAGGTGAAACTCTTGATCTACTCGTAAACCTTGATTTCTACTGTCACCTATGGTCATGAGGATTGGGAAGAACTAGATTGTGGGTACAAGCGGCCAAAATGGGCTTCCTTAGGAGGGTCACTGGTGTCTCCCTTATAGATAGGGTGAAAAGTTCGATCATCCATGGGGAGCTCAGAGTAGGGCTGCTGCTCCTTTGCGTTTAAAGGAGCCAGCTGAGATGGTTCGGGCATTCGGTAAGCAGACGAGGTGGAGAGATTATTTCTCCACATTGTCTGGGAATACCTCGGGATCCCCCAGTCAGAGGTAGTCAATGTGGCATGGGAAAGATGAGTCCGTGGTCCCCTGCTAGAGCTGTTGCCCCCGCGACCCAATCCTGTAAAAGCGGTTGAACATGAGTGAAAGTGATGTGACACATATTCTGAAAACTGAGATTATTTTAATATTAACAAAATTTTTTCAGTACATACTGGTTTTGTTAATGGTTGTGCTGTGTATCCCGAAAGTATTCACTTTGTCCACATTTTGTCACATTACAGCCTTATTTCAATATGGAGTAAATAAATTTTTCCCATCAAAATTCTACTCACAACACCACGTAATGACGACATGAATTTTTTTTTATTTTATTTTTTCTAAAATAAAACCTAAGAAATCATGTGCTTATAAGTATTCACACCCTTTGCTCAATACTTTGTTGATGTGCCTTTGGCAGCAATTACAGTCTCAAGTCTTCTTGAATATGATGCCACATGCTTGGTGTTCAGTGTTTGTCTCATCAGACCGGAGAATTTTGTTTCTCTGAGAGTCCTTCAGGTGCCTTTTGGCAAACTTCAGGTGGGCTGCTATGTGCCTTTTACAGAGGAGTGGCTTCCGTCTGGCCACTCTACCATACAGGCCTGATTGGTGTATTTCTGCAGAAATGGTTGTCCTTCTGGAAGGTTCTCCTCTCTCCACAGAGGAATGCTGGAGCTCTGGCAGAGTGACCATTAGGTTCTTGTTTACCACCCTGACTCTCTTCTCCACTGATTGCTTAGTTTAGACGGGCAGCCAGCTCTGGAAAGAGTCCTGGTGGATCTGAATTTCTTCCATTTATGGATTATGGAAGCCACTGTGCTCATTGGGACCTTCAAAGCAGCAGAAATATTTCTGTACCCTTCCCCAGATTTGTGAGGTCTACAGACGATTCCTTTGACTTCATGCTTGGCTTGTGCTCTGACATGCACTGTCAGCTCTGGGGTCTTATATGTAGATAGGTGTTTGCTTTTCCAAAGCATGTCAAATCAACTGAATTTACCCCAGGTGGACTCCAATTAAGCTGTAAAAATTACCTGACTGACCGGGAGGAAAGTCATATCACATGTGCCTTCTATCAAAGACAAATTTGGTGTGTATTTGAAGTGATGTGTTATATGTTTGTGAAACTCTCACTGTGTCACACATTCGTGCCTTTTACCGCTCCGCAAATATCAAACAGATCAAGACTGACTTGCACTGCTGATCACGTGTTGCACTTGTTGGCTATTTACAGCAGCGTGTTTTTAATAAGTGCACCATTTCTCTGTGGAGGTGCTTTTAAAGCTTTGCAGAGACAACATGCAAACACTTATTTGATTTCTCTGGTTTAGTCAGGTGATTCTGATTTAATCAAAAATATCTTTTTTGGCCAATTTTGATCAGATCGACACATCCCTAGTTTTCTGTTTTTCAGTCTGTTTTAATGGCTGTTGAATATTTATCATTTTTGATGGTTTGTTTTTTATTTTCATAATTTTATGATAAATTACGATTACATAGTTTTGTATGGATCATTTTCAGTTTCCTGCTTAGGTTATTAATGCTATCAGACTGCTTCCAGCCTTTAGGCAACGGATTAAGTCAGAGCATTGACATTTTTTTTTTTATTTTTTTTTTTATGCTATGGGTCAGGCACCTTAATTCACGGGGCCTTTGACTTGTAATTTTGACATCAGCTCTCCACCAGAGGAAAGACATAAACATGACAGCAGATGTCTCAAACTCAGCCTTTATAAAATTGGAGGTGGGCTGGCATTTCCTGAAGCAGACAGATATTGGCAGAACAAATAATGAAAGTAGTGACTGAGAGTGTTCTTTTGAAGCGGTACCATAAAAGCTGCCAGAAGCTGAAATATTGCCAACTTTTAGAGATGATAGACTTTAGTTGAGGAATAATAATGAGTGACTTAGATTGGCATAGCTGTTGCTTGCATTTGTATCTTTCTTTTGTCTTTATTCAGGCTCATTATTCATTCTCATCACCGGTTTCAAGGCAGATCCGGGGAAACAGCCAGCCAGTTGCTCAAGTTTTGACTGGAGAAGAAACACGTAGTTTAGCCACTTCAGTCAGTAAATCGGTGGAAATGAGGCAGTCTGGCAGCTTGCTGAAGTGGACTGTCAACAGAATATGTATGGTGAGAAGTGGATTCATAAAGTCTCCTGCCACAACTCTAGCAGACGGTAATGTCGCACTTGAAACATCTCAGGGTTTTCTCTCTGCTTCCTTCTCCCTGTTCTTGTGAATGATGGTCAGTCCACTGCACATCTGCCTGACTCTTTTTTCTGGATTGATGCTTGAGGCCTGTCTCTCTGTGTCCTCTCACTGATAAAGGTTAAGAGGAGCCGTGTGAAAACAGAGCAGTGTTGTCCTGTTTCACTGCTTACAGAGGACGTGATGGTTCAGTTTCTTCTGACTGCTCAGTCACATTTATTCCCCGTAATCTTCTAGACATCCAATAGCCTTTCCCCTCCTCAACCATGAAATCGCAAACCACAGACTGAGAAAAAATGTCCTCCATTTAGATGTCAATTTATTTCGTTGACTTCTTGTGTAATAGCTACATAATGTGTCTACAGGAGGAGGATTGATTTTGATTGTCTGCTCTGTGTATGTACAGATCCTCAAATCATTTCATGCAGAACAAAAAGAACATGGTGCTCAGTCCAAGTATGTTGAGTCAGGTCAAGTGGACTTGTTTAGTTCAGGCTTCACTTTTCATCCAGAAAAGGTTCTTCAGTTCTAGTTGAAGTAATGACTTCTGGATGTCAAGACGACTTCTGGAACAAGTCTAGTTAACCTCAGCCTGCTTGGATTCCATGACCTAGATGACTGAGAATCTGCACAGAAAATGTTCAGTCCTGACTCCCTTGGTTGGAGAGCATAAAGTTGAATAGTTACACTGTACTATATCAAATATTTTCTATTCTGACTTTGTGTTCAAGTGTAAATGTTAAATATTGATTCTATTTCAACACAGTTTTAAAATTGGGACGTGACTACAGACACAAACCTGTCTCCCATGTGCTAGTGGCCACAGGTAAAAGACATTTAGGCACATGCCTACTGGTGTTACAAATTGCTTGGTACTCTCACACTCTGATTGGCTATGACAGAGCCCACTACTGTGTGTAAAATAATGCAGGACTGAATTTAAAGTGATACAACCAAGCGATAAACAAAGGCAGGGATGAAATTTGACAGCCATGTTCAATGGCAAACGCTCCGCGTAAGTAAGGTAAGAGTAGGGTAGGGCTCAGTTAATTATAATTGGAAACAAATAAAACCCATCTTCCTTGAATATTTTTTTCTTCAAACTTCAAATCAAATCAAATCAATTTTATTTATATAGCGCCAAATGACAACAAACAGTTGCCCCAAGGCACCTTATATTGTAAGGCAAGGCCAAACAATAATTACGGAAAAACCCCAACGGTCAAAACGACCCCCTGTGAGCAAGCACTTGGCAACAGTGGGAAGGAAAAACTCCCTTTTAACAGGAAGAAACCTCCAGCAGAACCAGGCTCAGGGAGGGGCAGTCTTCTGCTGGGACTGGTTGGGGCTGAGGGAGAGAACCAGGAAAAAGACATGCTGTGGAGGGGAGCAGAGATCGATCACTAATGATTAAATGCAGAGTGGTGCATACAGAGCAAAAAGAGAAAGAAACACTCAGTGCATCATGGGAACCCCCCAGCAGTCTAAGTCTATAGCAGCATAACTAAGGGATGGTTCAGGGTCACCTGATCCAGCCCTAACTATAAGCTTTAGCAAAAAGGAAAGTTTTAAGCCTAATCTTAAAAGTAGAGAGGGTGTCTGTCTCCCTGATCTGAATTGGGAGCTGGTTCCACAGGAGAGGAGCCTGAAAGCTGAAGGCTCTGCCTCCCATTCTACTCTTACAAACCCTAGGAACTACAAGTAAGCCTGCAGTCTGAGAGCGAAGTGCTCTGTTGGGGTGATATGGTACTATGAGGTCCCTAAGATAAGATGGGACCTGATTATTCAAAACCTTATAAGTAAGAAGAATTTTAAATTCTATTCTAGAATTAACAGGAAGCCAATGAAGAGAGGCCAATATGGGTGAGATATGCTCTCTCCTTCTAGTCCCTGTTAGCACTCTAGCTGCAGCATTTTGAATTAACTGAAGGCTTTTCAGGGAACTTTTAGGACAACCTGATAATAATGAATTACAATAGTCCAGCGTAGAGGAAATAAATGCATGAATTAGTTTTTCAGCATCACTCTGAGACAAGACCTTTCTAATTTTAGAGATATTGCGCAAATGCAAAAAAGCAGTCCTACATATTTGTTTAATATGCGCATTGAATGACATATCCTGATCAAAAATGACTCCAAGATTTCTCACAGTATTACTAGAGGTCAGGGTAATGCCATCCAGAGTAAGGATCTGGTTAGACACCATGTTTCTAAGATTTGTGGGGCCAAGTACAATAACTTCAGTTTTATCTGAGTTTAAAAGCACGAAATTAGAGATCATCCATGTCTTTATGTCTGTAAGACAATCCTGCAGTTTAGCTAATTGGTGTGTGTCCTCTGGCTTCATGGATAGATAAAGTTGGGTATCATCTGCGTAACAGTGAAAATTTAAGCAATGCCATCTAATAATGCTGCCTAAGGGAAACATGTATAAAGTGAATAAAATTGGTCCTAGCACAGAACCTTGCGGAACTCCATAATTAACCTTAGTCTGTGAAGACAATTTCCCATTTACATGAACAAATTGTAATCTATTAGATAGATGCAGTTATCTGCATCTGCACAAACTTAATAAACACATCCTGTTCAACAGTACCAGTTTTAACTTTGCTGTTTCGGTGGTTGGCTCTCACTGCGGTATTGTATCACTTCCTGTTCCGGAGCACAGCGGTGTTTTGCTGTATCTGTTAGCTGTTTAATCTGCGCAGTTAGATTGATCTAGCTACCTAGATAACGATTTGTTTCACAGTGTAATCTTCACGTGCCTTAACTAAAGCACTCCCTCTGCTGAATCACCTCTAAATTATTTACACGTTATTCACTTTGCGTGTTTTTAGGAATCCGCTAGCTTAGCGCAGCTACTAGCTCTTAGCCGGTTTAGCATGGCGGCTTCTCCTGTCTCTCCCGCACTTTTCTGCTCTGGGTGTGAAATGTTTAGTTATTCCTCGGCCTCCTTTAGTAGTAATGGTACTTGTAATAAGTGTAGCTTATTCGTAGCTTTGGAGGCCAGGCTGGGCGAATTGGAGACTCGGTTCCGCACCGTGGAAAATTCTACAGCTAGCCAGGCCCATGTAGTCGGTGCGGATCAAGGTAGCTTAGCCGCCGTTAGTTTCCCTCTGGCAGATCCCGAGCAGCCGGGAAAGCAGGCCGACTGGGTGACTGTGAGGAGGAAGCATAGCCCTAAACAGAAGCCCCGTGTACACCGCCAACCCGTTCACATTTCTAACCGTTTTCCCCCACTCGGCGACACACCCACCGAGGATCAAACTCTGGTTATTGGCGACTCTGTTTTGAGAAATGTGAAGTTAGCGACACCAGCAACCATAGTCAATTGTCTTCCGGGGGCCAGAGCAGGCGACATTGAAGGAAATTTGAAACTGCTGGCTAAGGCTAAGCGTAAATTTGGTAAGATTGTAATTCATGTCAGCAGTAATGACACCCGGTTATGCCAATCGGAGGTCACTAAAATTAACATTGAATCGGTGTGTAACTTTGCAAAAACAATGTCGGACTCTGTAGTTTTCTCTGGGCCCCTCCCCAATCGGACCGGGAGTGACATGTTTAGCCGCATGTTCTCCTTGAATTGCTGGCTGTCTGAGTGGTATCCAAAAAATGAGGTGGTTCTTCATAGATAATTGGCAAAGCTTCTGGGGAAAACCACTTTGGATGGAGCAGCTCTCATTTCTAGAAATCTGGCGAATTTTCTTAAATCCTCCAAACCGTGACTATCCAGGGTTGGGACCAGGAAGCAGACTTGCAGTGTTACACACCTCTCTGCAGCTTCTCTCCCCCTGCCATCCCCTCATTACCCCATCCCCGTAGAGATGGTGCCTGCTCCCAGACAACCAATAACCAGCAAAAATCTATTTAAGCATAAAAAATTCAAAAAGAAAAAATAATATAGCACCTTCAACTGCACCACAGACTAAAACAGTTAAATGTGGTCTATTAAACTGTCTATTAAACATTAGGTCTCTCTCTTCTAAGTCCCTGTTAGTAAATGATATAATAATTGATCAACATATTGATTTATTCTGCCTTACAGAAACCTGGTTACAGCAGGATGAATATGTTAGTTTAAATGAGTCAACACCCCCGAGTCACACTAACTGCCAGAACGCTCGTAGCACGGGCCGAGGCGGAGGATTAGCAGCAATCTTCCATTCCAGCTTATTAATTAATCAAAAACCCAGACAGAGCTTTAATTCATTTGAAAGCTTGACTCTTAGTTTTGTCCATCCAAATTGGAAGTCCCAAAATCCAGTTTTATTTGTTGTTATCTATCGTCCTCCTGGTCGTTACTGTGAGTTTCTCTGTGAATTTTCAGAACTTTTGTCTGACTTAGTGCTTAGCTCAGATAAGATAATTATAGTGGGCGATTTTAACATCCACACATATGCTGAGAATGACAGCCTCAACACTGCATTTAATCTATTATTAGACTCAATTGGCTTTGCTCAAAATGTAAATGAGTCCACCCACCACTTTAATCCTATCTTAGATCTTGTTCTGACTTATGGTATGGAAATTGAAGACTTACCAGTATTCCCTGAAAACTCCCTTTTGTCTGATCATTTCTTAATAACATTTACATTATGCCTTCGTGCCAAGTTGGTGTCGTCAGGGAGAGCTGCGTCGTCACTAGAGAGCTGCGTGTCGTCAGAGCGAGCTGCAAAAAGTTTGTACCTGAGTTTTCAGAGGTGGTGTTTGTAGTTGCCATCTGCCATGCCGGTGTTTGCTAACCCGGACAGTGGGAATACCACCTCAACCGGCAACTTAGTCCCGCGACTGGACGGCAACAACGTCCGAGGCCTGCCCAACATGGTGAATTCACTGAGGCCGCGCGCTGCATCATTAAAGCCGCGCGTCACGAGTGCCGCTTCCCCGAGGCCTCGTGCAGCCACCGCGGTTCCATCAGCGTGGAAACACAGAGGCCGCGCGGCACCAGCGCAGTGCAGATCCATCCCGGTGACAAACAACGCAGGCTGTTAACATCGGCGATCGTCAACCTGCCCATAAGCCGACCATGGGGCCTAAGAAGGTTCTGACAGCGGAGGAAGGTGACGATATTAAAAAATCTCTGGACTTTCTATCAGAGGAGATTTCTGTTGTGAAGCAGAATCTGGTGGAGGATCTGGTGGAGGAGGTGAAGGCATTACGGCTCCAGAACGCTGAGAAAGACGGGCGTCTGGTGCAGCTGGAAAATAGAGTGGCTGAATTGGAGCAGTACACCAGAATTAACGACGTCATCATCACAGGTCTTCACATCAAACCACGGTCCTACGCACGGGCTGTAACAGATGAGAGCGGAGGGGAGCCCAGTGAACAGGAGGTCAGCTCTGTGGAAAAACAGGTTGCTGATTTCCTCCTATCTAAAGGTATAGAAATGGATTTAAATAGCATTGAAGCGTGCCACCCTCTGCCCCGGAGAAATGACGGTGATAAACGAACCGTCATCATGAGATTCATCAACAGAAAACACAAAACAGCACTGTTAAAACAAGGAAGAAAACTGAAAGGGACAAACGTATTCATCAATGAACATCTCACCAAACGGAATGCCGACATTGCCAGGAAAGCACGCTTCTTAAAGAAACAGGGAAAATAAAACTGTAAAATATTCATTAAACTGAATGGATCACCAGAACAAGCAAAGGTTATGGCAATAAGGAACATCGAGGAGCTGGACAAATATGAACAATAGGTATGAGGACTCAAACACATCACAGCACCATGATCCAGACTGGAGCAACCCACTCATCCACATCATCTACACCCGGAGACAAGAGAGACATAATGACTAAGGATAATGATCCGTTTATTTCTGCCCAGGAGCTCTGTCTAGATACATTTAATTATAATAACTCTGCTAACCACCCCTTCGAATCTGAAAATGATCCTGATACCTTTTTCAGTGAGAATATTGTGAGACAGTGCAAATATTTTACAGAAAAACAATTCAAAAATTATAAAATCAATGATGAAGATTTTTCAATTATACATTTCAACAGCAGAAGTCTTTCTCGTAATCTGTCCACTATTAATGAGTGTTTGAAAACATCCAAAAAACGTTTTTCAGTTATTGCAATTTCAGAAACATGGTTAAATGAGGATAATAAAGATCTGGTATATCTTGATGGTTATGAATTGTTCCTGGTTAATAGGCAGACGAGAAGGGGCGGAGGCGTTGCATTGTTTGTAAGGTCAGATTATAACTGTAAACTCATCAACAACATGTCATTTACAGTGGACAACATCATGGAATGTGTTACCATAGAAATTACATCTATAAACTCCAAAAACATAGTTGTTAGTTGTATTTACAGAGCTCCTGGGACAAATATTGACACCTTTGAAGACATTATCTTAGGAATGTACAACAAAATCAACAGAAATAAGCATTTATTTGTCTGTGGAGATTTCAATATAGATTTTTTAAACCCTCACAATCATCCACAAATCACTTCATTTATAAACACCTTGTATTGTTTAGGACTGTTTCCAACCATCATTCATCCTAGCAGAATAACTATGGACTCAACAACTCTCATTGACAATATTTTAACTAACGTTATATCCGGTAATCTTAGTGGGGGACTACTGGTCAGTGATATCAGTGATCACTTGCCAGTTTTCTCAGTCTTTGCATTGGAGGGTTGTTGTAAGTATCGAAGCAATACCAAATTCATGAGTAGAAAAGTAACACCTGAAACAATTGATAATTTAAGGGAGGATTTATCAAGTCAGAATTGGTCAGATGTTTTTGTTGATGATGTTGACAGGTCATATGATGCTTTCATCTCCATTTTTTCCAGTTTGTATAATAAACACTGTCCATTTGTTGACAAAATATATAGAAATCAATATAGCAACAAACCATGGATAACTAAGGGGCTTCAGAGGGCATGTAAAAAGAAAAACGTACTATATAAACAATTCATAAAACTACGAACTAAGGAAGCTGAAAGTAAGTATAAAACATATAAGAATAAGTTAATCAATATCATGAGACTCAGTAAAAAAATATATTATAATGAGTTACTTGTCAAAAATAGAAATAACATCAAAAACACATGGAACATATTAAATGAAATAGTAAAAAAGAATAGAGTAACTAGAGATTATCCTTCATTTTATCAGAGTAACAACTACATCACGATTGATAACGACGAGTCTATTGCTGAACACTTTAATGAATACTTCCTTAATGTGGGTAAAAATCTTGCCAGTAAAACTGACTCATTAACTAATAACATCTGGGTAAATAATTCAACGTTTAACAAATCTGTTTCAATGTTCATTGGTGGTACTCATGAAAGGGAAATACTTGATCTGGTTCATGGTTCAAAAAGTAAGAAATCGACTGATTTTAATAATTTGGATATGGCTTTATTAAAAAAAGTTATTGATTGTATAGTAAAACCGTTCAATTATATTTGCAATATGTCACTAAGTACTGGTAAATTTCCTTCTCAAATGAGAAAAGAGCCAAAGTAATTCCTCTGTTTAAAACTGGTGACAAACACACATTTTCTAATTATAGACCTATATCACTCCTGCCACAATTTTCCAAAATTTTGGAAAATATTTGCTAAAAGATTAAATGATTATTTACTGAAGCATAACATCATTTGTGAAGAACAATATGGATTCAGAAGGTCTCGAACTACATCACATGCTTTGATGGACTTTGTGGAAAGTATAGCAACTGCAATTGACAATAAACAATACACAATAGGTGTTTTTTTTTATTTACAGAAAGCGTTTGACACAATTAACCATGGAATACTATTAATTAAACTGCAGAAATATGGAATCAGAGGTCTGGCATATGAATGGATAGCTAGTTATTTACAAGGCAGATTTCAGTATGTTCAATTCAATAATACAAATTCTGAACTCAGGGATGTCACATGTAGGGTGCCGCAGGGCTCAGTGCTGGGTCCTTTGTTGTTTATAATCTATATAAATTATATAAGTTGGGTGTCGAGTTCACTGAGATGTGTCCTTTTTGCGGATGATACAACTGTGTTCTGTAGCGGTGAAAATCTTGAACAGCTTCTGGACATAGTGGAGAAAGAACTGGAAAAATTTAAGGTTTGGTTTGACGCTAATAAGTTGTCACTCAACCTTGGGAAAACTAAATGTATTATATTTGGAAATAAACAGGCACCCAAATGTAAAAATTTAACTATAAACAATAAGGAAATTGAGTTAGTAACAGAGAATAATTTTTTAGGTGTTATAATTGATAATAAACTTAGCTGGAAACCACATATAAATTATGTGAAATCAAAATTGTCAAAAACTATAGCCATTCTGTATAAAGCCAAAGACCTACTGCCGCAAGAAGGGTTACTTACTTTATATCATTCTCTGATGGTACCATATATGACATATTGTGTTGAGTCATGGGGAAACACTTACAAATCAAATACCAATCCAATATTCCTTTTGCAAAAACGAGCCATACGAATCATCTGCAATAAACAATATCGTGAACCAACTCATTCTTTATTTGTGTCTTTAAATTTATTAAAATTCATAGATTTGGTCGATTACATTACAATTCAAACTTTATTTCGAGCGAAAAAACCAAGCCTTAAGGAGACATGTCCAGAGTCTGTTCCGATTGAGGGAATCCAGATATAGTTTAAGAGGTTATGCAATTTTTATGAAACCACCAGTAAGAACAAATGTAAAGGGTTTTTGTGTGTCTGTGGTTGGGGTGAGGAAATGGAACAAATGTTCAACAGAGGTTAGAATGAGTAGTACCTTAGTAAGATTTAAGAAACTACTCAAAAAGAACATCATGTCTAAGTATCACAAAGAAGCAAATATAATTTGATTTATATGGAATGTTCAATTTATAAGTGGGACTCATTGTATATTTTAATGTGTGGGTATGTATATGCGTATGTAGATATATAGATATGGGTAGGTGTATATGTATATAAGTGACTGTGTATATGTATGTATGTATATATTTATGTTTGTAAAGTATATAAGTATGTATATAGGTATATATGGCACAGCCCAAGCAGAGGGTCACCCCCAAGAGCCTGGTCTGCTTGAGGTTTCTTCCTTATAGGGAGTTTTTCCTCACCACAGTTGCCTAGTGCTCGCTCTGGGGGTTGGTAAGGTTAGTCCTTACTGGCGTAAAGTGCCTTGATTCGACTTTCTTGTGATCTGGTACTATATAAATATAATTATAAGTGAATAGTATATTGATGTGTATGTCTGTGTGTCGACATGTAGTAGTGAATTTGTATTTATGTAAATATGACTGATAAGAATTGTTGGACTTGTACGAGCAGGGGTGGGTGCTAATAAGCTTTGCTTCAGCCCACACCCTTTCGGACTCACTAGTTTGTCTGTGTTTGTTTGTGGAATTGTTCATTTTTTTCTATTTGAATATTTTATGTGCCGAATAAAAATTTGTCACTTTGTCACTTGTCACATTTACTCTGATGGACTACCCAGCAGTGGGGAATAAGTTTCATTACACTAGAAGTCTTTCAGAAAGTGCTGTAACTAGGTTTAAGGATATGTTTCCTTCTTTATGTTCCCTAATGCCATATACCAACACAGTGCAGAGTAGCTAACTAAACTCTGTAAGTGAGATAGAGTATCTCATCAATAGTTTTACATCCTCATTGAAGACAACTTTGGATGCTGTATTTCCTCTGAAAAAGAGAGCTTTAAATCAGAAGTGCCTGACTCCGTGGTATAACTCACAACTCGCAGCTTAAAGCAGATAACCTGTAAGTTGGAGAGGAAATGGCGTCTCACTAATTTAGAAGATCTTCACTCTGGAAAAAGAGTCTGTTGCTCTATAAAAAAGCCCTCCGTAAAGCTAGGACATCTTACTACTCATCACTAATTGAAGAAAATAAGAACAACCCCAGGTTTCTTTTCAGCACTGTAGCCAGGCTGACAAAGAGTCAGAGCTCTACTGAGCTGAGTATTCCTTTAACTTTAACTAGTAATGACTTCATGACTTTCTTTGCTAATAAAATTTTAACTATTAGAGAAAAAATTAATCATAACCATCCCAAAGACGTATCGTTATCTTTGGCTGCTTTCAGTGATGCCGGTATTTGGTTAGACTCTTTCTCTCAGATTGTTCTGTCTGAGTTATTTTCATTAGTTACTTCATCCAAACCATCAACATGTCTATTGGACCCCATTCCTACCAGGCTGCTCAAGGAAGCCCTACCATTATTTAATGCTTCGATCTTAAATATGATCAATCTATCTTTATTAGTTGGCTATGTACCACAGGCTTTTAAGGTGGCAGTAATTAAACCATTACTTAAAAAGCCATCACTTGACCCAGCTATCTTAGCTAATTATAGGCCAATCTCCAACCTTCCTTTTCTCTCAAAAATTCTTGAAAGGGTAGTTGTAAAACAGCTAACTGATCATCTGCAGAGGAATGGTCTATTTGAAGAGTTTCAGTCAGGTTTTAGAATTCATCATAGTACAGAAACAGCATTAGTGAAGGTTACAAATGATCTTCTTATGGCCTCAGACAGTGGACTCATCTCTGTGCTTGTTCTGTTAGACCTCAGTGCTGCTTTTGATACTGTTGACCATAAAATTTTATTACAGAGATTAGAGCATGCCATAGGTATTAAAGGCACTGCGCTGCGGTGGTTTGAATCATATTTATCTAATAGATTACAATTTGTTCATGTAAATGGGGAATCTTCTTCACAGACTAAGGTTAATTATGGAGTTCCACAAGGTTCTGTGCTAGGACCAATTTTATTCACTTTATACATGCTTCCCTTAGGCAGTATTATTTAGACGGCATTGCTTAAATTTTCATTGTTACGCAGATGATACCCAGCTTTATCTATCCATGAAGCCAGAGGACACACACCAATTAGCGAAACTGCAGGATTGTCTTACAGACATAAGGACATGGATGACCTCTAATTTCCTGCTTTTAAACTCAGATAAAACTGAAGTTATTGTACTTGGCCCCACAAATCTTAGAAACATGGTGTCTAACCAGATCCTTACTCTGGATGTCATTACCCTGACCTCTAGTAATACTGTGAGAAATCTTGGAGTAATTTTTGATCAGGATATGTCATTCAAAGTGCATATTAAACAAATATGTAAGACTGCTCTTTTGCATTTACGCAATATCTCTAAAATTAGAAAGGTCTTGTCTCAGAGTGATGCTGAAAAACTAATTCATGCATTTATTTCCTCTAGGCTGGACTATTGTAATTCATTATTATCAGGTTGTCCTAAAAGTTCCCTGAAAAGCCTTCAGTTAATTCAAAATGCTGCAGCTAGAGTACTGACGGGGACTAGAAGGAGAGAGCATATCTCACCCATATTGGCCTCTCTTCATTGGCTTCCTGTTAATTCTAGAATAGAATTTAAAATTCTTCTTCTTACTTATAAGGTCTTGAATAATCAGGTCCCTTCTTATCTTAGGGACCTCATAGTACCATATCACCCCAATAGAGCGCTTCGCTCTCAGACTGCAGGCTTACTTGTAGTTCCTAGGGTTTGTAAGAGTAGAATGGGAGGCAGAGCCTTCAGCTTTCAGGCTCCTCTCCTGTGGAACCAGCTCCCAATTCGGATCAGGGAGACAGACACCCTCTCTACTTTTAAGATTAGGCTTAAAACTTTCCTTTTTGCTAAAGCTTATAGTTAGGGCTGGATCAGGTGACCCTGAACCATCCCTTAGTTATGCTGCTATAGACTTAGACTGCTGGGGGGTTCCCATAATGCACTGAGTGTTTCTTTCTCTTTTTGCTCTGTATGCACCACTCTGCATTTAATCATTAGTGATTGATCTCTGCTCCCCTCCACAGCATGTCTTTTTCCTGATTCTCTCCCCTCAGCCCCAACCAGTCCCAGCAGAAGACTGCCCCTCCCTGAGCCTGGTTCTGCTGGAGGTTTCTTCCTGTTAAAAGGGAGTTTTTCCTTCCCACTGTTGCCAAGTGCTTGCTCACAGGGGGTCGTTTTGACCTTTGGGGTTTTTACGTAATTATTGTATGGCCTTGCCTTACAATATAAAGCGCCTTGGGGCAACTGTTTGTTGTGTTTTGGCGTTATATAAATAAAATTGAATTGAATTGAATTGTTTCTGAGAGCTAATCTTGGAGTGCCAAGCATTTAGTACTGCCAACGTTTACTTCCCCAGCTGGGGTCAGCACCCTTTTTTTTTCTTTTCTTATTTTTATTTATTTTTTTATTTATTTATTTTTTTTGCTGGGTGTCTCAGACAATGCAGATTAAATTAATTTTCTGTGAATGTAGACAGTTATCATCAGACTACCTGCTCTGAGAAGCCAGAGAGTCTCAAATAACAATATGAAAAAATATCTTAATTTTCTCTGACATTTGTGATTAGGAAAAATATGTAAAAATTGATTTTTGTGTGTGGTATGATCTGTTGTTTGGTCACAACAGACCCTTCCAAAACACCCAAATAATGTGCTGGCTTTCCATGTTAGTCACCCAAACCATAGAGGGCAAGAAAACATTATTTTCAAGCTTTATCCTGCAACACAGTTGTAACATAAGATTTTAGTGACTCTTTTATCAATGGCACATGCAGTTGAAACTTTATACTCTCTTACTGAGCTCCCTCCTGCATGGGTGGATTGTAGCTTGTAATTATTTGCCATGAACAGTGGATACAATAAATATTGAACACATCATCATTGTTCTCAGTAAATGTATTTATAAAGGTCCTATAGACATGAAATTTTCAACATATGTCGGTAACAACCCAAGTAATTCATACATCCGAAGAAACCAAAACAAATAAGAAATTAAGTTATGTGTAATAAAATGGAGTGACACCAGAAAAATTATTGAACATTCATAATGAATTGTTTTAATACTTAATACAAAAGCTTTTGTTGGTAATGAAGCTTCAATATGCCTCCTGTATGGAGAAACTAGTCTCATGCATGAACATGTGTTTCAGGTGTGATTTTGGCCCATTTTTCTACACAGTCTTCAATTCTTGAAGGTTCCATGAACCTCTTCTGTGAACTCTAAGCTTTAATTCTTTCCATAGATTTTCTGTTGGATTCAAGTCAAGTGATTGACTGGGCCATTCCAGCAGCTTTATTTTCATTCTCTGAAACCATTTGAGAGTTTCCTTGGCTGTGTTTGGGGTCATTGTCTAGCTGAAATGTCCACACTGGTAGATTTTTATCAATAATGTCTCGGTACATTTTTCCATTCATCCTTTCCACTGTTATATGAAGTTTAACAATGCTGTATGCTGAAAAACTGCCCCACACTATGATGTTCCCACCGCCAAACTTCAGACTTGGTATGGTGACATTGAGCAGTGAGCAGTGACATTTGTCATCCAAAATGGTGTGCATTGTGGCATTCTTCTTCTTCTTTGTCTTTCAGCTGTTCCTGTTAGGGGTCGCCACAGCACATCAATCATTTCCATCTCACCCTGTCCTCTGTATCTTCCTCTGTCACACCAACCACCTGCATGTCCTCCCTCAACCCATCCATAAACCTCCTCTTTGGCCTCAGTTTTCTCCTCCTGCCTGGTGGCCCCATCATCAGCATCCTTTTCCCTATATACCCTGGGTCCCTCCTCTGCACGTGTCCAAACCATCTCAGTCTTGCCTCTATGACTTTGTCTCCAAACCGTCCCACCTGAGCTGTCCCTCTGATATGTTCATTCCTAATCTTGTCCATTCTCGTCACTCCCAAAGAGAATCTCAACATCTTCAACTCTGACACCTCTTTGTTAGTGCCACCGTCTCTAAGCCGTACAACATACAGTGAGGAAAATAAGTATTTGAACACCCTGTGGTTTTGCAAGTTCTCCCACTTAGAAATCATGAAGGGGTCTGAAATTTTCATCTTAGGTGCATGTCCACTGTGAGAGACATAATCAAAAAAAAAAAATAATAATCCGGAAATCACAATGTATGATTTTTTAATAATTTATTTGTATGTTACTGCTGCAAATAAGTATTTGAACACCTACCAACCAGCAAGAATTCTGGCTCACACAGACCTGCTGTTTTTTGTTTAAGAAGCCCTCTTATTCAGCACTCTTTACCTGTATTAATTGCACCTGTTTGAACTTGTTACCTGTATAAAAGACACCTGTTCACACATTCAATCAATCACACTCCAACCTGTCCACCATAGCCAAGACCAAAGAGCTGTCTAAGGACACCAGGGACAAAACTGTAGACCTGCACAAGTCTGGGATGGACTACAGGACAACAGGCGAGCAGCTTGGTAGAAGACAACTGTTATGATTATTTATTAGAAAGTGGAAGAAACACAAGATGACCGTCAATCTCCCTCAGTCTGAGATTCCATGCAAGATCTCACTTTGTGGGGTAAGGATAATGCTGAGAAAGCTCAGAACTACACAGGAGGACCTGGTCAATGAGCTGAAGAGATCTGGGACCACAGTCACAAATATTACATTAGTAACACATGATGCTATCATGGTTTAAAATCCTGCAGGGCAGTAAAGCCCCTCTGCTAAAGCCAGCACATGTCCAGGCCCGTTTAAAGTTCACCAGTGACCATCTGGATGATCCAGAGGAGGCATGGGAGAAGGTCATGTGGTCAGATGAGACCAGAACAGAGCTTTTTGGAATCAACTACACTTACCATGTTTATAGGATGAGAACAACCCCAAGAAAACCATCCCAACCGTGAAGCATGAGGTGGAAACATCATACTCTGGGGGTGCTGTTCTGCAAAGGGGACAGGGCGACTGTATCGTATTGAAGGGAGGATGGATCGGGTCATTATTGCGAGATTTTGGCAAACAACCACCTTCCCTCAGTAAGAGCATTGAAGATGGGTCATGGCTGGGTCTTCCAGCATGACAATGACCTCAAACACACAGCCAGGGCAACTAAGGAGGGGCTCCGTAAGAAGCATTTCAAGGTCCTGGAGTGGCCTGGCCAGTCTCCAGACCTGAACTCAATAGAAAATCTTTGGAGGGAGCTGAAACTCCAAACCTGAAAGTTCTGGAGAAGATCTGTATGGAGGAGTGGACTAAAATCCCTGCTGCAGTGTGTGCAAACCTGTTGCAAAACTACAGGAAATGTTTGACCTCTGTAATTGCAAACAAAGGCTACTGTACCAAATATTAACATTGATTTTCACAGGTGTTCAAATACTTATTTGCAGCAGTAACATTCAAATAAATTATTTAAAAAAATCATACATTATGATTTCCAGATTTTCTTTTTTAGATTATGTCTCTCACAGTGGCAGGGGTGGTGCCCAAGTGGTTAATGTGCTTGGTTTCAGTACAGAAGGCTCCGGGTTCAACTCCCACCCTTGCCACATTTCTCCATGTAATGTGGAGGTGCGTCAGGAAGGGCATCTGGCGTAAAACCTGGGCTAATTCAACATGCAGATCCACCTTGGATTTGCTGTGGCGACCTCGAGTGCAAACAAGGGAGCAGCCGCAGGGACTTACGTACTATGTCTCTCACAGTGGACATGCACCTAAGATGAAACATTCAGACCCCTCCATGATTTCTAAGTGGAATAACTTGCAAAATTGCAGGGTGTTCACATACTTATTTTCCTCACTGCAGCTGTTGTCACTACTGTCTTCTAAACTTTCCCCTTCACTCTTGCTGATATTCTTTGGTCACAAATCATTCCTGCCACCTTTCTCCACCCACTCCACCCTGCCTGCACTCTCTTCTTCACCTTTTTACCACACTCTGCATTACTTTGAACACTTGACCCCAAATATTTAAACTCATTGACTTTCACCACTTCTACTCCTTGTAACTGCACTATTCCACTGGGCTCCCTCCCATTCACACACATGTACTCAGTCTTGCTTCTACTGACTTTCATTACCCTTCTCTCCAAAGCATATCTCCACCTCTACAGACTAGACTCAACTTGCTCTCTACTCTCACTGCAGATAACAGTGTCATCTGCAAACATCATAGTCCATGGGAATCCTGTCTGATCTCATCCGTCAACCTGTCCATCACCACTGCGAACAAGAAAGGACTCAGAGCTGATCTTTGGTGTAATCCCACCTCCACCTTGAATTAGTCTGTCATTCCTACTGCGCATCTCACCGCTGTCACACTATTCTTGTACATGTCCTGCACTATCCTTGTCAGCACATTACCATGTGCAGCTTTTACCACCCTAACCTGCTGCACATCCTTTCCAGCTCTGTCCCTTTGTCTGGCCAATCGGTACAAGTCCGTTTCTCCTTCCTTTGTTGAGCTCTCACTCTCTTCTTCTTCTTTCCCTCTAAAGTCATCCTACAAACAACCATCCTGTGCTGTCTAACGACACTCTCTCCTGCCACCACCTTACAGTCTCTGATTTATTTTAGCTTGCATCTCCTATAAAGAATGTAGTTCACCTGTGTGCACCTTCCTCCACTCTTATATGTTATACTCCTGTGCTCCTCCCTTTTCTTAAAGTAGGTATTTACCACAGCCATTTCCATCTTTTTTGCAAAATCAACTACCATCTGTCCTTCCCCATTCCTATCCTTGATACCATATCTACCCATTACGTCCTAACCACCTCTGTTTCCTTCACCAAAATGCCCATTGTAGTCCGCTCCTATCACCACTCTTTCATGCTTGGGCACACTCTCCACCACCTCATCTAACACACTCCAGAAATCTTCTTTCTCCTTCATCTCACAACCTACCTGTGGGGCATATGCACTGATGATATTCATCATCACCCATTCAATTTCCAACTTCACACTCATCACCCTGTCAGACACTTGCTTAACCTCCAACACACTTTTAACATACTCTTCCTTTAAAATGACCACAACACCATTTCTCTTCCTGTCCTCACCATGATACAGCAACTTGTACCCACCGCCGATACTCTTGCTCATACTTCCCTTCCACTTGGTCTCTTGCACACACAGTATGTCTACCTTTCTCCTCTCCATCATATCAGCCAGCTCTCTCCCTTTACCATTCATACTACCAACATTCAAAGTCCCGACTCTCATTTCCACCCTTCTAGTTTTCTTCTTCTCCCGCTGTTTGTGGAAACGTTCTCCTGTTCTTCATCATCTTCACCCAGCAGTTGCCCAATTTCCACTGGCACCCTGTTGGGAAACAGCACCGGTGGCGGACGTTGTTAACCCGGGCCGCGACCGATCCGGTATGGAAATTCGATTCTTAGTCTGCATAGTTGGGTTGGCTTGTTTTACACCGGATGCCCTTCCTGACGCAACCCTCCTTGTTTATCCGGTCTTCAGGCCGGCACTCAGAATATACTGGCTGCACACCCCATGTGGCTGAGTTATTGGCTTCCTGTCTCTGTGAGGTCTAATTTTAAGGTTTTGTTACTTGTAAACTTCAGGTTTTGCTACTTGCAGTTTAAACTTATAAACTCATTAACCCACCTAACTAACTCTGCGTTCTCAGGGCGCAGGACTACTTTGTGTCCCTAAGGTTATAAAAATGTCAGGTGGCCAGAGAACCTTCTCTTATCATGTGTCTTTCCTGTGGAATGACCTCCTTGCAGACATAAAACAGTCAGATTCTGTCGAGTCGTTCAAGTCCAGACTAAAGACTCCTCTATTCTCCCTCTGTGTAGTGTGGAATTATGTTTCCTCTCTTTTTGTCATGGTTCTCATGAGTGCAGGGCACAGCAGGAGGCACAATGCAAACTCATACACAGGTGGTTGGATCAAAAATACTGGCAGAGGGTCTGGTACACCAAAAGGCAGTCGGTGAGGCCAAGGTACAGGCAGGTGTAATACAAAGCCATTGTCAAAAATACAGGCTGAGGTCAGAGCACGACATTCAAAGTTTCAAGGGCAAGACAAAAGGCGAGGTCAAGAAAAATAGGCACGGTCAGCAACAAGGAACTATGGCTAGGAACAAATAACAATATTACGTGAGCTGGAACGGAGATAGGAACATCAGCGAACAAGCAAGAGACATGAAAAGTAGCAGGGCTTAAATGCACAGTGGTTTAATTAGGAAGTGATTTGCAGCAGGTGTGGTGAGCAGGCAGGAGGAGGGTGTGGACAAACAAAGATGAGGCACTGTGAAGCAAGAGAGTGCAGTGACAAGATGGCAGACAAAACAAGTGTTGCCAACAGAGATGAGGAAGTGCAGGACAAGAGAGTGCAGGGATCAGAGGGAGACAGTGATACAAATGAAACTAGGCGTGATTATATGTGAACAGAGATGGGGAGTGTTGACAAAGGAGTGCAGAGACAACATGGACATAACTAATAACCATAAACTAACAATATAGACATAACAAGACTGGGAAAGAACTAATGGACAAAGGATACATGGACTCTTTACAAGAAAAGATTAATACGTGACCATGAAAAGAAAAGCAGACATCCACAAATTCAAAGGCCCAAAACTAGAACAGAACTGACATGAATAATGCAACAGAAGACTATTGTGTTAAACCTGACAAATCAAACTAGTGACAAAAGCAATCATGAAACAAACAGTGAAAAAAACAAGAATGGAACACAACATGTGGCTGGAGTGTGATGAACAGAAAACAACAAATTGTGACAAAAGCAATAATGAACAAAAATCAAAGACAGTGGATCAAAGGCTAAACCAAACCAGAATGAAACTCAATCTGTGGTTGAAGTGTGATGAACTGACAACCAGCAGCTGTGACAAAGCAAAATAAACAGATGATCAAAAAAGCAGACAAAAGAACTCAACAAAGACAAACTGACAGAAAATCATAATGATCGCAGACAGAGCAGGGACAAATCATGACACTTTTTAAGTCTTATTATTAGCAATGGAACATCTCCCAGCCTCACTATATCTAAATTCTGTGTCTGTTAGTGAAGCACAGGGATAGTTGCCGGCAACCAGTTTAGTAATCTCTCTGCTTCCATGTTGAGTTACTGCTGGTGAACTAAAGCCTTAAGTGATGCTATCTCTGGCCGAAGCATTCGGCTCTTTCGCTCTCTGTCCAAGTTGTTGTTGCCAGGATCCCAGAGGTGGTGCTGCTTCCAGACATCCAGACTAACCAGGCATTGCCATTTTGTTTTATACAAAGTATTCAAGTGCTGAAACTAGAGACTCTGCACTAAGACGGATGCTTTGTACCTTCATAACTAACTGTTTTTTTTTTTTTGGAAAAAAATAAAAAAACTTGTAACTGTTAGAATGGTTCAAGCAGTGGGTCAGCCCTCTGCCTTTGGTCTGCTTGAGGTTTCTTCCTTAAAACACCAGAGAAAAGTTTTCCTTAACACTGTCACCTCTGTCTTGCTCAGGGGGGATGGTATCTGTGTGAGGTGCCTTAAGGCAGCAATGTTGTGATTTGGCGCTAGAAAGCCTATTGCATTTTAAACTATTTTTTTTTATTCATTTCTTCTTCCAGTATGTGTGAAACTCCACTGCAGATGATTTGCTGATATGAAGGCCATGTAGCATCCATAAGAGTAAACTGCACATCTCTAAAAGCTCACATTTGAAGTGGAACAGGCAACCATGGCAAAACATACAGAGTGGAAAGTCATGTACATGATGGAACTGAGGCGCTGGAGGATTTATTGTTGTGTTAAAAGGACAGAGTTGAGGGCTGTGTTTCTTGCTGTTATGAATGGAGGACAGACTGCTGGACTCAAAAATCTCTGCAAGGAAGTAAATAGGTACCATAACACAGAAGAATAATGGCCACAACTCTGACAATAAAACCCAGATTGAAGCTAAAGTCACTTGATTTAATTGCAGCTCCCAGGCCTCTGATTTATTTTTTTGTGCTGCAGTACAGTCTGATATCTCTCATAAAACTACAACCTCTTGCAACAGTATTAAGACTGGACCAAACATACCACTTTGACCTCATTACAAGAAACGTGAACCCTTTATTTTGAATAGAAGAATGAATATATGGAAAGGCCTGAAAAAAATTGGTAATGTGAGCCAATTATTCCATTTGATGACTTTACTGAAATAAAATTCAACCACTAATCAGCCATAACATTGTAACTACCTGGCTAATATTGTGTAGGTCTCATTAAAACAGTACTGACTGGTGTTAACCCCCAAAACCTGAATCAGCTGCAAATCATAAATTTTCCAGCAGATCCTTCTGCTGGAGCAGACCATACGGGTCATTCTTTGCGCCCCACATGCATCAATGAGCCTTGGGTACCTACCACCATGCCTCTAGTTCACCAGGTTTCATGACTTTGGATACTTTTGGTTGGTACTGACCACTAATGACTGGGAACATCCTACAAAAGCTGCAGTTTTGGAGATGCTCTGGCCTAGCCATAAAAATTTGACCATATCATATTCACTCAAATCATTATGTGTACCAGTTTTTCCTGCTGTCAACACATCGACGTTTGAAATAGCAGAAGAGGACAAATGGATTAGCAAAATGGCATAGGCTTCTTGATTGCCTTGGCTTCTTGATTGCCTATACAGTCGGGAAGTGTTGAGTTGTGGTCTGAAGACGAACAGATGGCAGTCTCAGATCGCACCTGGATGGATCTCACCACTGTAATATACATATTATTACTTGATCACCATCTAACTCAGTAGGAGGTATGATGTGGAACTGTGTCGCCAGCCTATGACAACAGTATTAAACATGAATCTCACCTCCGGCACGGCCCCAGGAGTGTTTCATAAAGCAGGGCAGACAGGAGCCAGGGACCACAGCCTGTGGTGAAAAGCCTCTCACCCAGATGTGCTGTGTGCTGGAATCAACCGCAGCATAAATAAATCCCATTTGACATGCCGTGCACCGATAATCCAACCAGACATTGAACAGAAAATCACTAAGCACCCCTGGACAAGGTCCTTAATCCCCAAGTTGCTCCCGGTGTGTAGTGAGCACCTTGCATGACAGCACCCTGTGAATGGGTGAACGTGAGGCATTACTGTACAGAGTGATAAGATGTGCTTGCATGGGAGTGAGCGAGTGACAGCACCAGTGCCAGCTTTCACACATATGGCGTGAGTACCGATGTTCAGTATCGGCAGGGTCGGTGCAAAGGGAGGACACAGTGCTGCCTCCCACTCGTACTCCCACTTGCAATTCAGACGTTTGGACATCGGGCAGTCTTCAGCGCTTTTTATGGCCATTTAACAGCAGTCCGTGTCATTTAACTGTTGTCTAAATACACTTTTGATGTGATCGTACAAGTGTGGACAAGGCAGTCTGGATGGGATCCACCCACAGTCTACATGCCTCTTTCCCTCCCGACTGTGTCCGGATTATGGCCATTTTTGCCTTGTCAGTGTGGTTTGTGCGCATTCTTTCTATGTGTGACAGGGTATCTAAGCTTCTCTCCACTCTGTGAACCTCTAAGCTTCTCTCCCCTCTAGTGAACCTCACTGGGTCATTGTAAATGCAAACCTTCGCATCAACAACAGTATTAACTGGTTACCATTATTTTAAACAACAAATTCTGTTCTGGAACATAAAAAGTATAAAGTTTCTCATTTTGTTTTTGTTCCTTGTTGATTGTTGGTTAATGATCTAATGATTGATCATCACTTAGATATGATTAGGTTATGTGAAACCAGCACCCTGTTAGGCAACAGCACCGGTGGCGGACGTTGTTATCCCGGGCCTGGACCGATCCGGTATGGAAATTCTATTCTTAGTCTGCATAGTTGGTTGGCTTGTTTTACGCCGGATGGCCTTCCTGGCGCAACCCTCCTCATTTATCCAGGCTTGGGACCGACACTCAGAATGTACTGGCTGCACACCACATGTGGCTGAGTTGCATTGTGGCATCCAAAGAGTTTCATTTTTTGTCTTATCTGTCCAGACTATATTCACCCAGCATTTCATAGGATTGTCTAGATCAGCAGTGCCCAAGTTTGGTGCCCAAGTTCGGTCCTCGAGATCTACCTTCCTGACACTCTTAGTTGTCTCCCTGCTCCAACACACCTGAATCCAATGAAACTGTCTCACAACAAGAACATCATGGGATCACTTCTCACCCTTTCTGTGTGGAGTTTACATGTTCTCCCTGTGTCTGGATCGGTTTTGTCTGGGCACTCCGGTTTTCTCCCAAAATCAAAAATATGTTTATTTAGGGTCTGATCCTTTCACTACCCCTGACCAAGGTGCAGTGTCTCTATATCTGGAAATTGTCCATGGGTGCCAGACTGTGGCAGCTCACTGCTCCTAGTAATTGGATTGTGTTTAACTGTAATTACAATGGTTTAAATGCAAATTACAAATTTGATTGTATATATGTACAATGATAATAAAGGGTCTTCCTCTTCTTCATTTGCTCTCCACAAGTGGTCCTTGGCTCTTTAACAACTCTTCTGATAATTATTGTCACTCCTCTGTCAGAAATCGTGGGATGAGCACCTGGTCATGACCAGCATGACCAGCATGTTCCTTGAACAATCAATCAATCAATTCAATCAATTTTATTTATATAGCGCCAGAAAACTCCCTTTTAACAGGAAGAAACCTCCAGAAGAACCAGGCTCAGGGAGGGGCAGTCTTCTGCTGGGACTGGTTGGGGCTGAGGGAGAGAACCAGGAAAAAGACATGCTGTGGAGGGGAGCAGAGATCAATCACTAATGATTAAATGCAGAGTGGTGCAAACAGAGCAAAAAGAGAAAGAAACAGTGCATCATGGGAACCCCCCAGCAGTCTAAGTCTATAGCAGCATAACTAAGGGATGGTTCAGGGTCACCTGATCCAGCCCTAACTATAAGCTTTAGCAAAAAGGAAAGTTTTAAGCCTAATCTTAAAAGTAGACAGGGTGTCTGTCTCCCTGATCTGAATTGGGAGCTGGTTCCACAGGAGAGGAGCCTGAAAGCTGAAGGCTCTGCCTCCCATTCTACTCTTACAAACCCTAGGAACTACAAGCAGTCTGAGAGCGAAGCACTCTATTGCGGTGATATGGTACTATGAGGTCCCTAAGATAAGATGGGACCTGATTATTCAAAACCTTATAAGTAAGAAGAAGAATTTTAAATTCTATTCTAGAATTAACAGGAAGCCAATGAAGAGAGGCCAATATGAGTGAAATATGCTCTCTCCTTCTAGTCCCTGTCAGCACTCTAGCTGCAGCATTTTGAATTAACTGAAGGCTTTTCGGGGAATTTTTTGGACAACCTGATAATAATGAATTACAGTAGTCCAGCCTAGAGGAAATAAATGCATGAATTAGTTTTTCAGCATCACTCTGAGACAAGACCTTTCTAATTTTAGAGATATTGCGTGAATGCAAAAAAGCAGTCCTACATATTTGTTTAATATGTGCATTGAATGACATATCCTGATCAAAAATGACTCCAAGATTTCTCACAGTATTACTAGAGGTCAGGGTAATGCCATCCAGAGTAAGGATCTGGTTAGACACCATGTTTCTAAGATTTGTGTGGCCAAGTACAATAACTTCAGTTTTATCTGAGTTTAAAAGCAGGAAATTAGAGGTCATCCATGTCTTTATGTCTGTAAGACAATCCTGCAGTTTAGCTAATTGGTGTGTGTCCTCTGTCTTCATGGATAGATAAAGCTGGGTATCATCTGCGTAACAATGAAAATTTAAGCAACGCCATCTAATAATACTGCCTAAGGGAAGCATGTATAAAGTGAATAAAATTGGTCCTAGCACAGAACCTTGTGGAACTCCATAATTAACCTTAGTCTGTGAAGAAGATTCCCCATTTACATGAACAAATTGTAATCTATTAGATAAATATGATTCAAACCACCGCAGCGCAGTGCCTTATGGCATGCTCTAATCTCTGTAATAAAATTTTATGGTCAACAGTATCAAAAGCAGCACTGAGGTCTAACAGAACAAGCACAGAGATGAGTCCACTGTCTGAGGCCATAAGAAGATCATTTGTAACCTTCACTAATGCTGTTTCTGTACTATGATGAATTCTAAAACCTGACTGAAACTCTTCAAGTAGACCATTCCTCTGCAGATGATCAGTTAACTGTTTTACAACTACCCTTTCAAGAATTTTTGAGAGGAAGGTTGGAGATTGGCCTATAATTAGCTAAGATAGCTGGGTCCATTGATGGCTTTTTAAGTAATGGTTTAATTACTGCCACCTTAAAAGCCTGTGGTACATAGCCAACTAATAAAGATAGATTGATCATATTTAAGATCGAAGCATTAAATAATGGTAGGGCTTCCTTGAGCAGCCTTGTAGGAATGGGGTCTAATAGACATGTTGATGGTTTGGATGAAGTAACTAATGAAAATAACTCAGAACAATCGGAGAGAAAGAGTCTAACCAAATACCGGCATCACTGAAAGCAGCCAAAGATAACGATATGTCTTTGGGATGGTTATGAGTAATTTTTTCTCTAATAGTTAAAATTTTATTAGCAAAGAAAGTCATGAAGTCATTACTAGTTAACGTTAAAGGAATACTCAGCTCAATAGAGCTCTGACTCTTTGTCAGCCTGGCTACAGTGCTGAAAAGAAACCTGGGGTTGTTCTTATTTTCTTCAATTAGTGATGAGTAGTAAGATGTCCTAGCTTTACGGAGGCTTTTTTATAGCGCAATAGACCCTTTTTCCAGGCTAAGTGAAGATCTTCTAAATTAGTGAGACGCCATTTCCTCTCCAACCTACGGGTTATCTGCTTTAAGCTGCGAGTTTGTGAGTTATACCACGGAGTCAGGCACTTCTGATTTAAAGCTCTCTTTTTCAGAGGAGCTACAGCATCCAAAGTTGTCTTCAATGAGGATGTAAAACTATTGACGAGATACTCTATCTCACTTACAGAGTTTAGGTAGCTACTCTGCACTGTGTTGGTATATGGCATTAGAGAACATAAAGAAGGAATCATATCCTTAAACCTAGTTACAGCGCTTTCTGAAAGACTTCTAGTCTAATGAAACTTATTCCCCACTGCTGGGTAGTCCATCAGAGTAAATGTAAATGTTATTAAGAAATGATCAGACAGAAGGGAGTTTTCAGGGAATACTGTTAAGTCTTCAATTTCCATACCATAAGTCAGAACAAGATCTAAGATATGATTAAAGTTCACTGTCCACAGTTAACGTCAGAGCTGGAGAAGCTGAGGGAGGGAGAGACTGGGGAGCGAGGCTTAAGTGTTGTCCTTCCTTCAGGAGGTTTTTATCGCAGCGGCCTTGAAGTGCAGCTGTGTTTTTGGGAAGCCAAATGAATATCCAGATTAGCAGACGCCTGAAAGATTCCACAGTCTGAGAACAGAGTGCCTCTCAATACATCTGAATGTAGAAAGGATGCGGTCTTACTGACGGTCAAAGCGGTTTTCCAGCACCGCTATCTTACCAGAGATGGTATCCAACACGTGGTTAACACCCGCCGATTGAGCTGACACTGCCCTTCCAATCGAATCAATCATATGGGGCAGCCTGGACGGGCCAATTATAGCTGCTTCCACCTTCTTGAGTTTCCGGTAAACCAGCGCTATGCCCGCTCCACACAGCAGAAAGCCGGTCACCACTGAGCCAAATATATACACATCTTCAACGTCCTCCACAGACAGCATGTAAAGGCACATGACCTGCCATCTCCTCCACGAGTCCATCACGTAACCCATCACATGCGTCCCGGCAGGACAGGTTGGGTCCTCCGCCCCCGAATGTCTTGTAGCAAAAATAGTGTCAATTGCGTTCAGAGACCACTTTAACAGATACATTTTTGTCGTTTTCCAGAAGAGCAACACTGCAGCCTCACTGACAACATGCCACAGAAGCAGGAAAGATAAGGAGGGAGGGAGAAGAGAAAAATGCGTCCGTCTCAGCCGAGTGCAACCTGGCAAAAAAAAAAAAATGCTTTCCATGCTTTCTTGCACCTCCTTTTCTTCATGTGTTCATTTTTTTCCCCTGTGCCATTTCACAGTAATACACATAATTTAATTTATGTTCTTATTTGTTTTGGTTTCTTTATATGTGTGCATTACTTGGGTAGTTACTGACGTCTGGTGAAAAATTCATGTCAGTAGCACCTTTAGAAATATATATACTGAGAAAAATTGTGAAGTATTGAATACTTATTTTACCCACTGTAATATGCAAATTTGGCTCAAACACCTGAGATATTTTCTCATGAACTGGTGAAAAAGTGGTTGTTTCCCCCATGAGATCTCTGGCAATTTGTCATTGGCCTCAGCACTATCGGCCTTCTTTTTTTTACAAAGTTGCAGCCCTGCAAAGACTGAAATGTTCATACTTCCATTATTTGAACATAAGCAGTAAAGACTGCTGTGGTTCAGGTGTGCAAATTTGATATGTGTTAACATCCCACTTGACATATTAATTTGGAGTTTTCTTTGGTTTACTGGAACATGGAGTGTAGCTAGCTGTCACTAAGGGCCCCTTCACACATAGTATGAATAAGTACAAGTCAGGGCGAATCACGGTGAAACAGCTCGTCTGAGTGAACCACAAAAACATCGAGCTGACGTCAGGAGGGACACGTGGTCAAGCAGGCTGGAACACAGTGTGAGCAGCTGGAGCATGTGTAGCCACATTGTGCAGCTGCTGTGGAAAAAAGTACATGCCACCCATGGAATTCAAACCTGCAATTTACAAAAGCTCTCATTGCCAGCCAGAAACATTACCACTGTGCTACCATCGCTGTCCCGTAAAAGATGTGGAATAATGGCTGAAATCAACAAGGAGATAGATGCATAAAAAAAATAAAACTACACACCATAAAAACAACACCACATTTCATTGAATCCCTCTTATTGAGCGAACAATACAAGTATGAACCTTCTGTTCTTCTGTAGATTACCCATGGCCACAGAAATACAGTTTTGTATTGACTTGAGTGAAGCAGTTCATGCGCTCTTATCATTTCCACATCTGCTGAACCTGCCATGTCCAGCTGGCCCCTTGCGCATGCCTGACCTGACATGTATATCCTATGGATAGCACACCACAGGACAGACACAGCATCATGTGTAACAGAGCTCACGTGGGTGACGTGACATTCAGATCGCTTGCTGCATGTTATGATCTGACGGTCCGTTTCACCTGGGGCAGCCTGTCATTGTGGGCACGGGTGCTCACTCGGTGCAGCGATATGTTTTTATGTATGTCCACGTGAGGACAGCAAGCAGACACACATGCATCACAGTGGACAGTTGTAAGTTCATGTCCATCCAAACATGGTACCTGTTCCCCACCCATGACATCCAGAACCAGAGCTCCCAACAACTGCAACTGTTGGCGGACATGCCCCCTGTCAGTCCCGCGCACACACCAACGTGTCACTTTGTTTCTGTGTTATGTGATCATTTCTTTGTAGTTATTTTGTACTGCTATTTAGTTACATCCACCTCGAAAGTGATCATCTGCTCACTGTTTTCGTGCTAAGAGCACGGACGGCCGCACATTTGCTAAGTGCCAAGCAAGCGGTATTCGATGTTTGTGTGTGTCACCTGGAATTTGGTCGACACCTGCCGTGAGAGGGATTGAATGGGCACTCACAGGGCACACTCTGTCTTTCAGCTGCTGCTGTGTGCAAATAGTTGTAGCAACAGGTGTAGCAACGAGGCATTCGAGGCAGCTCTGATTTTACACATATTACATATGATTCCTGCTTTGTGTGAAATTCAGCCACATTCGTACTATGTGTGAAGGGGCCCTAAATAATGCACTGTGGCAACAAATCAACACTTTTAGTCATACTATATGTTGACAGGCGTTTATCCTTCTTAATTAGACAAGTGCAGAGTGTTGTGTTGGAACATATAATTCACCTCTGAGTGAATTAATATTCTAATTGTCCTCACAACTCTGCAGTGACACTCCCACATATAACTACTGAGCTGATCAGGGAAGAAGGTATGGAAAGCAAGGACATAAAGAGTTAGAGGAATAAAAATGGACTGCAAAGCATGAGCATCTGCATTATCTGCCGCACAGCGACACCTCACCCAGCAGGAGGGTAATCAGAGAGGTGTTGCAGCATATCAGTAAATACAGGGGTTGGCAATAAACAGCATATGGACGTAAAGAGCAACACAAGCCTTTGAAAACAGGTAAATTGGAGAACACCATTCATCAAGTGTCAATACATTAATGTCAGATGTTCTTAGAAATTACTGGAAGTGATTTCCCAATTTATAAGCACTAGGCAATTATACGATTGGGCATGAAGGCAGTAATGACTACAGCAATCTGACACTGGATGTGAATGACCTTGACTCAAATAATAAACCTCTGGCTGACCATGCCATGCTAATTCTGCAATCCACAAGAACATGTGCCACATTTGGTCCAAATCGGGTTATAAACTAAATTTATTGACCTTGACCCTAGCCAAACAGATTTTTTTTTTTTTTGGCATATATAGGGGCCAACCGTCACTGATCACACCAAGGTTGGTATAAATCAGCAAAAGGGCCTGGGAGGAGTACAGACTAAGGCTAACAAACAGAAAGGCAAACTTGTCCTTGACCCCAGTGAATGACCTTTGGTAAATTTGATGTCACCTGTGCAATTCAATACCCCACATACATATGTTTGCTCTGAGACATCACAGTGTAAAATCATAATTTTGAGCCCAGTGACCTTGACCTTTGCCAAGTTTGATGGAAATCAGCCAAAGTACCTGGAAGGAGTACGGTAACAAATGGACAACCACACATGACCCTGGTCCTAATGATTGACGTTGGGCAAATCTTACCTTACTGGGCAAAACACCAATTTTGAAGCAGATCAGAGTGGAAAAATCTTTTGACCTTTGAAGCCAATGACTGACCTTTGGTAAATTTGATGTCACCTGTGCAATTCCAGAATCCACTTTCATACTATGTGTACCAAGTTTGATGAAAACTGAAGTAAAAAATCAGAATTTTGATATTTTACCCCATTGACCTTGCCAAAACAAATTCCTTAAAGGGCTCATGTATACAATGCGTTTTAGTGGGAGGTCTTTGGTAATTATATGAATGAGGCATGTTGCATATGTTGTCCACTAGAACGAGCTCACAAGTTCACTTGTAATTTGTGTCGTGTAACAATTTGTAACAATTTATTCAACCCAGTTTTGTTGGCAGAACTGTGTTTGCTGCCAAAAACTGTGCTCTTTCTAACTAAGATCCAAGCCTTCAGTGACTTCCTGTATTTGGCAATCAGAAATCTATCTGCATATTATGAGTGTTGACCTTTTCAACAGATTGGCTCATCTTGGCAGTGACATTCATGGGTGGAGGAGAAGAAAAAGAAAACACGTGTCGGTCAAGCTCCCATGACCGACATGAAATCAAGGACCGAGACGTCGCCCAGTATGGCGGAGCCGGGGCCCCACCCTGGAGCCAGGCCTGGGTTGGGGCTTGCGTGCGAGCGCCTGGTGGTCGGGCCTTAGCCCACGGGGCCGGCCGGGCTCAGCCTGAAAGAGCGATGTGGGTCCGCCCTCCTGTGGGTTCACTACCTGCAGAGGGAGCCATGGGGGTTGGGTGCAGAGAGGACTGGGTGGCAGTCGAGGGCGGGTGGCCCAGCAGCCAGGTCCGCGCTCACAGCATCTGGATATTGGGACGTGGAACATCATCTCGCTGGGGGGGAAGGAGCCTGAGCTTGTGCGGGAGGTTGAGAGGTACCGACTAGAGATAGTCGGGCTCACCTCCACACACAGCTTGGGCTCTGGTACCCAACTCCTGGAGAGGGGCTGGATGCTCCACTTTTCTGGCGTTGCTCACGGGGAGAGGTGGCGAGCTGGGGTAGCACTGCTTATTGCTCCCCAGCTCAGTCGCCATGTGTTGGAGTTCACCCCGGTGAACGAGAGGGTCGTGTCCCTACGCCTTTGGGATGGGGACAGGTCTCTCACTATTGTTTCGGCCTATGGGCCAAGCAGCAGTGTAGAGTACCCAACCTTCTTGGAGTCTCTGGGAGGGGTACTAGATAGTGGTCCGACCGGGGACTCCATTGTTCTCCTGGGGGACTTCAACACCGATGTGGACAGCAACAGTGAGACCTGGAGAGGCATGATTGGGAAGCACGGCCTCCCCAATCTGAACCCGAGTGGTGTTCAGTTGTTGGACTTCTGTGCTTGCCACAGTTTGTCTGTCATGAACACCATGTTCGAGCACAGGGCTGTCCATAAGTGTATGTGGCACCAGAAGGTCAGTGATTATCTGACCTTCAGCCACGTGTCTCGGACATTCAGGTAAAGAGAGGTGCTGAGCTGTCGATCATCGCCCGATGGTGAGTTGGATCCGTAGGGAGGGGAGGAAGCCGGTCAGACCTGGGAGGCCCAAACGTATCATGAGGGTCTGCTGGGAATGACTGGCAGAACCCTCTGTCAGTGAGGTCTTCAACTCTGACCTCCGGGAGAGCTTCTCCCAGATTCCAGGGGAGGTTGGAGACATGGAGTCCAAGTGGACCATGTTCTCCACCTCCATTGTCGATGCGGCTGGGTCGCTGCGGCATGCTCCTGCAGCTGTGGTCGCAAGGTCTCTGGTGCCTGTCATGGCAGCAATCCACGAACCCGGTGGTGGACGCCGGAAGTAAGGGATGCCGTCAAGCTGAAGAAGGAGTCCTACTTGTCTTTGTTGGTGGGTGGGACCCCGGAGACAGCTGACAGGTACCGGCAGGCCAAGCGTGCTACAGCCTGTGTGCAGAGGCAAAAACCTGGGTCTGCGAGGAGTTTGGAGAGGCCATGGAGGAGGATTATCGGTCGGCTGGCAAACCATCCGATGCCTCAGGAGGCGGAGGCAGCTCTCCGCCAACACTGTCTATAGAATCTCATCACTGCTGTTTGCGGATGATGTGGTCCTGTTGGCTTCATCAAACCAGGACCTTCAGCGTGCACTGGGGCGTTTTGCAGCTGAGTGTGAAACATCCGGGATGAAGATCAGCACCTCCAAATCCAAGGCCATGGTTCTTGACCGGAAAAAGGTGCCTTGCCCTCTTCAGGTCAGTGGGGCGTCCTTGCCTCAGGTGGAGGAGTTTAAGTATCTTGGGGTCTTGTTCAGGAGTGAGGGACGGATGGAGCGTGAGATCGACAGACAGATCGGTGCAGCGTCTGCAGTGATGCGGTTGCTGTATCGGACCGTCGTGGTGAAGAGAGAGCTGAGTGGGTGGGCAAAGCTCTTGATTTACTGATCGATCTATGTTCTGACCCTCACCTATGGTCATGAGATTTGGCTCATGACCTAAAGAACAAGATCACGAGTACAAGCGGTCGACATGAGTTTCCTCCGCAGGGTGGCTGGGCGCTCCCTTAGAGATAGGGTGAGGAGCTCTGTCATTCGGGAGGAGCTCGGAGCTGAGCTGCTGCTCCTCTACGTCGAAAGGAGCCAGCTGAGGTGGCTCGGGCATCTTTTCCGGATGCCCCCTGGACGCCTCGCTGGAGAGGTGTTCCGGGCACGTCCCATCAGGAGGAGGCCCCAGGGAAGACCCAGATCATGCTGGAGGGACTACGTCTCTCAGCTGGCTTGGGAATGCCTCGGGGTTCCCCCGGAGGAGCTGGGGGAGGTGTGTGTGGATCGGGAGGTCTGGGCGGCTTTGCTTGAGCTGCTGCCCACACGACCCGACGTAGGATAAGCGGAAGAAAATGGATGGATGGATGGATGAATTGATGTTCATCCTTTCCTGTTTGTGGAAAGAGCCAAAGAAGAGTTTCCATGTGCTCATTGTGTATCATTGTGTAGACTTGTCATATATTGTGACAGCATTTACACAAATTTTGGCATTTCCATACAACAGTTATGTTCTTATTCAACCCTGATTTCTATTCAAAAGTGATTGTAGAATTTATCGAGCTAAATAAAGAGTGAAAGCATCTTGTTTTGCAATTGTCCTGATTCAAGACTAAGATCCAAGCCTTCAGTGACTTCCTGTATTTGGCAATCAGAAATCTATCTGCATATTACAAGTGTTGACCTTTTCAACAGATTGGCTCATCTTGCCAGTGACATTCATGGCTGGAGGAGAAGAAAAAGAAAAGATAACAGTTATTGACACATAGTGGATTTAGTATATAGTTATATCAAGTATATTTTTAATGAAGAGGCTCTTGTTTGCACTCAAGGCTGCCACAGCAAATCCAAGGTGGATCTGCATGCTGAATTGCCAAAAGTTTTACATCGGATGCCCTTCTTGACGCAACTCCACATTACATAGAGAAATATGTCAGGGGTGGGGTTTAAACCAGGAACCTTTTGCACTGAAAGCAAGTGCACTAACCACTTGGCCACCGCCCCTGCCAGTGTATATTTTTAATGAGTCTGGCTATATTTAAATACAAATTTTCCCAATAATATTTCTATTTGTCTGTCTTAGCATTGATTTTCCAACATTTCAGTACACTATAACTTACCCATTCTGCACAAACAAAGCAATAGAAGCTTCCATTAGAGTCCTAGTTCCCACTTTGTGTTTTCTGGTAACAAAAAATTTTTTGCACCTTGCAATAGCTTTGCCTGTTAAAACCTCAGAAAAAAGATCTTGTTTATTTTCAAAATGTCATTGTTGGATTTTGAGTTGGACATGTCATGTGCAGTCACCTTGTGTGGGCTGTGATAAGCTCAGGGGGAGATTTGCTGAGAGCAATGTGGATTTAACAACAAAGGCTTTAGAAGGTTTAGAGGCGGCACATACCAGCAGCCTGCAGTGTTGATTCTGGGGTTAAAAAAACTAATAACCCTTTTAGGTCAGGCATATAGATCTATATCAAAAATAGTCATCTGATAATGCATTTATTTATCAATGTGAGGCTTGCTCCAGTATTACCTGGGAAGATAACACAACATGGTGTAATCTCACCAATATTATAGTCATAATAATAAGAAGGTGAATTATTAAAATGTTACAATTTAATGTGGAACAACAGTCCTGGTGAATTGCAACTAAGATTCAACTGAGACAAAAGTCATTTCTGTGATTGTACAGTAGTGTTCAGAATAATAGTAGTGCTATGTGACTAAAAAGATTAATCCAGGTTTTGAGTATATTTTTTATTGTTACATGGGAAACAAGGTACCAGTAGATTCAGTAGATTCTCACAAATCCAACAAGACCAAGCATTCATGATATGCACACTCTTAAGGCTATGAAACTGGGCTATTAGTAAAAAAAAAAAGTAGAAAAGGGGGTGTTCACAATAATAATACCATCTGCTGTTGACGCGACAAACTCAAAACTATTGTGTTCAAACTGCTTTTTTAGCAATCCTGTGAATCACTAAACTAGTATTTAGTTGTATAACCACAGTTTTTCATGATTTCTTCACATCTGCGAGGCATTAATTTTGTTGGTTTGGAACCAAGATTTTGCTTGGTTACTAGTGTGTTTCGGTCATTGTCTTGTTGAAACACCCATTTCAAAGGCAAATCAAATCAAATCAATTTTATTTATATAGCACCAAATCACAACAAACAGTTGCCCCAAGGTGCTTTATATCGTAAGGCAAAGCCATACAATAATTACAGAAAAATCCCAACGGTCAAAACGACCCCCTGTGAGCAAGCACTTCGCAACAGTGGGAAGGAAAAACTCCCTTTTAACAGGAAGAAACCTCCAGTAGAACCAGGCTCAGGGAGGGGCAGTCTTCTGCTGGGACTGGTTGGGGCTGAGGGGAGAGAATCAGGAAAAATACATGCTGTGGAGGGGAGCAGAGTTCAATCACTAATGATTAAATGCAGAGTGGTGCATACAGAGCAAAAAGAGAAAGAAACACTCAGTGCATCATGGGAACCCCCCAGCAGTCTAAGTCTATAGCAGCATAACTAAGGGATGGTTCAGGGTCACCTGACCCAGCCCTAAGTATAAGCTTTAGCAAAAAGGAAAGTTTTAAGCCTAATCTTAAAAGTAGAGAGGGTGTCTGTCTCCCTGATGTGAATTGGGAGCTGGTTCCACAGGAGAGGAGCCTGAAAGCTGAAGGCTCTGCCTCCCATTCTACTCTTACAAACCCTAGGAACTACAAGTAAGCCTGCAGTCTGAGAGCGAAGCGCTCTATTGCGGTGATATGGTACTATGAGGTCCCTAAGATAAGATGGGACCTGATTATTCAAAACCTTATAAATAAGAAGAAGAATTTTAAATTCTATTCTAGAATTAACATAAAGCCAATGAAGAGAGGCCAATATGAATGAAATATGCTCTCTCCTTCTCATCTCTGTCAGTACTCTAGTTGCAGCATTTTGAATTAACTGAAGGCTTTTCAGGGAACTTTTAGGACAACCTGATAATAATGAATTACAATAGTCCAACCTAGAGGAAATAAATGCATGAATTAGTTTTTCAGCATCACTCTGAGACAAGACCTTTCTAATTTTAGAGATCTGGTTAGACACCATGTTTCTAAGATTTGTGGGGCCAAGTACAATAGCTTCAGTTTTATCTGAGTTTAAAAACTGGAAATTAGAGGTCATCTATGTCTTTATGTCTGTAAGACAATCCCGCAGTTTAGCTAATTGGTGTGTGTCCTCTGGCTTGATGGATAGATAAAGCTGGGTATCATCTGCGTAACAATGAAAATTCAAGCAATGCTGTCTAATAATACTGCCTAAGGGAAGCATGTATAAAGTGAATAAAATTGGTCCTACCACAGAACCTTGTGGAACTCCATAATTAACCTTAGTCTGTGAAGAAGATTCCCCATTTACATGAACAAACTGTAATCTATTAGATAAATATGATTCAAACCACCGCAGCGCAGTGCCTTTAATACCTATGGCATGCTCTAATCTCTGTAATAAAATTTTATGGTCAACAGTATCAAAAGCAGCACTGAGGTCTAACAGAACAAGCACAGAGATGAGTCCACTGTCTGAGGCCATAAGAAGATCATTTGTAACCTTCACTAATGCTGTTTCTGTACTATGATGAATTCTAAACCCTGACTGAAACTCTTCAAATAGACCATTCTTCTGCAGATGATCAGTTAGCTGTTTTACAACTACCCTTTCAAGAATTTTTGTAAGAAAAGGAAGGTTGGAGATTGGCCTATAATTAGCTAAGATAGCTGGGTCAAGTGATGGCTTTTTAAGTAATGGTTTAATTACTGCCACCTTAAAAGCCTGTGATACATAGCCAACTAATAAAGATAGATTGATCGTATTTAAGATCGAAGCATTAATTAATGGTAGGGCTTCCTTGAGCAGCCTGGTAGGAATGGGGTCTAATAGACATGTTGATGTTTTGGAGGAAGCAACTAATGAAAATAACTCAGGCAGAACAATCGGAGAGAAAGAGTCTAACCAAATACCGGCATCACTGAAAACAGCCAAAGAGAACGATATGTCTTTGGGATGGTTATGAGTAATTTTTTCTCTAATAGTTAAAATTTTATTAGCAAAGAAGTCATGAAGTTATTACTAGTTAAAGTTAAAGGAATACTCGGCTCAATAGAGCTCTGACTCTTTGTCAGCCTGGCTACAGTGCTGAAAAGAAACCTGGGGTTGTTCTTATTTTCTTCAATTAGTGATGAGTAGTAAGATGTCCTAGCTTTAAGGAGGGCTTTTTTATAGAGCAACAGACTGTTTTTCCAGGCTAAGTGAAGATCTTCTAAATTAGTGAGATGCCATTTCCTCTCCAACTTACGGGTTATCTGCTTTAAGCTGTGAGGTTGTTAGTTATACCACGGAGTCAGGCACTTCTGATTTAAGGCTCTCTTTTTCAGAGGAGCTACAGCATCCAAAGTTGTCCTCAATGAGGATATAAAACTATTGACGAGATAATCTATCTCACTCACAGAGTTTAGGTAGCTACTCTGCCCTGTGTTGGTATATGGCATTGGAGAACATAAAGAAGGAATCATATCCTTAAACCTAGTTACAGCGCTTTCTGAAAGACTTCTACTGTAATGAAATTTATTCCCCACTGCTGGGTAGTCCATCAGAGTAAATGTAAATGTTATTAAGAAATGATCTTACAGAAGGGGGGTTTCAGGGAATACTGTTAAGTCTTCAATTTCCATACCATAAGTCAGAACAAGATCTAAGGTATGATTAAAGTGGTGGGTGGACTCATTTACATTTTGAGCAAAGCCAATCGAGTCTAACAATAGATTAAATGCAGTGTTGAGGCTGTCATTCTCAGCATCTGTGTGGATGTTAAAATCGCCCACTATAATTATCTTATCTGAGCTAAGCACTAAGTCAGACAAAAGTTCCGAAAATTCACAGAGAAACTCACAGTAACGACCAGGTGTACGATAGATAACAACAAATAAAACTGGTTTTTGGGACTTCCAATTTGGATGGACAAGACTAAGAGACAAGCTTCTTTCAAATGAATTAAAGCTCTGTCTGGGTTTTTGATTAATTAATAAGCTGGAGTGGAAGATTGCTGCTAATCCTCCGCCTCGGCCCGTGCTACGAGCGTTCTGGCAGTTAGTGTGACTCGGGGGTGTTGACTCATTTAAACTAACATATTCTAAGGGCATGTCCTCTTCAGCATAAGGCAACATGACTTCTTCAAGTATTTTGACATATCCAAACTGATCCATGATGCTTGCATCATCATGCTTCACTGTCTTAACTGTGAACTGTGGCTTGAATTCAGAGTTTGGGGGTCGTCTCACAAACTGTCTGCGGCCCTTGGACCCAAAAAGTACAATTATACTCTCATCAGTCCACAAAATATTCCTCCATTTCTCTTTAGGCCAGTTGATGTGTTCTTTGGCAAATTGTAACCTCTTCTGCACGTCTTTTATTTAACAGAGGGACTTTGCGGCAGATTCTTGGAAATAAATTAGCTTCACACAGGCGTCTTCTAACTGTCACAGCACTTACAGGTAACTCCAGACTGTCTTTGATCATCCTGGAGCTCATCAGTGTGTGAGCCTTTGCCATTCTGGTTATTCTTCTATTTATTTTGATGGTTGTTTTCGATTTTCTTCCACGCGTCTCTGTTTTTTTGTCCATTTTAATTGGAGATCATTGTAGATGATGTAGATGTACGTTTTACACCTGCGTATAAGGTTCCCCTCTCCAATCAACTTTTTAATCAAACTACGCTGCAAGGTTTTCCTTGCTACCAATCGCCTCAGCAGGTGATTTCATTAATGTTCAGGTGTTTCAGCAGGTGATTTCATTGACAACCAGGTGTTTATGTTCAAGGGAGAAGCTCATCAGCAATCCACCTGCTGAGGTGATTGGTTGCAAGGAAAACCTGCAGTGTCTCGGCCCTCGTTGCCCACCCCTGATATAAATGATTAGCCTTTCATATACAGTGAGGAAAATAAGTATTTGAACACCCTGCGATTTTGCAAGTTCTCCCACTTACAAATCATGGAGGGGTCTGAAATGTTCTTCTTAAGTGCAAGTCTTCTGAACAATGTCTTGAACGTCCCATTTTCCTCAGGCTTTCAAAGAGAAAAGCATGTTCAACAGGTGCTGGCTTCATCCTTAAATAGGGGACACCTGATTCACACCTGTTTGTTCCACAAAATTGACGAACTCACTGACTGAATGCCACACTACTATTATTGTGAACACTCCCTTTTCTACTTTTTTTTTTAAATAAGAGCCCAATCTCATAGCCTTAAGAGTGTGCATATCATGAATGCTTGGTCTTGTTGGATTTGTGAGAATCTACTGAATCTACTGGTACCTTGTTTCCCATGTAACAATAAGAAATATACTCAAAACCTGGATTAATCTTTTTAGTCATATAGCACTACTATTACTCTGAACACTACTGTAGTTTCTTGCTTTTTTCTTCATACATCTGACAGAATGTTCTATATGTTAAGTGGATTTTGATTGAACAGTTAGATTTCCATGCTTTCTTTGACTTTTTTTTTTCTTTTATATTTTTTATATTTGTAACCATCACCAAGTAGGTTCATTTCATGAGCATCTCTTTGATCTGAGCAGGATTGTCATGTTTTCTTCAGGAGTTTTGGATGTATTGTGACTTATATTCCAATATCAAAAAAATAATAATAAATCAGGTATTTATTACTATTATTATTATAATTACTAACATTAATCTAATATTAATTAATTATAATTGTAATATTATAATCAGACTTTTTTGAGCTTTCACAGGAATTAAAGCACTAAATAAGATCAATTTATAATGTAAAAGAATAAATGTCAATACTAAAAAAGCACACTACAACAAAGCAGAAAATAAACAAACAAGCAAAACAAAACAAAAAACAACAACCCCCCCCAAATCAAATTAAAGATCTGTCAATACAAAAAAAAAAAGTGTGTGTGTGTTTGTATGTGTGTGTGTGTGTGTGTGTGTGTGTGTGTGTGTGTGTGTGTGTGTGTGTGTGTGTGTGTGTGTCTCATTCACCTCTAGTCTTTAAAATATGGAAGAAAAATTAACTGGTTTTATTAAAGTTTGCTGGATCTGTGGGACATTAGAGACCATCAATTAATATCAAATGTTAGGAATATGATTAAAGATGAGCACAGATGGCTGTGTGGTGACAGGCAACACCTGTCAACTGTACACCTAAAACAATGTAGCAATTCACAAAGTTGCTACAGGGCACTTTGGATTTTTTTCTCTGATTGATTCAACCTTTGTCCTTCTGGTCACAAACCCACTTTATGCTTTCAGTCACCACTTTCCTGTTAACTGTGCCATTGCGTGTGTGTGCATGTCTATAAGTAAATGGCTGCAATTCCAAAATGTTTCATGAAATATAGCACATTAAAGGACATACCATGTTATTTAATGGCCCGGTTACCAACAGAATATCAAAGTATTAATCACTGTAAATCTATCTGTGCACATGTGAAAATAATTAGTGGTGACTGATGTATTTTATTGCTAATTATTGCTCTCACTCGGAATGTTAACAGGTGCATTTCTGGGTGACGTCTTCCTCAGCATTTCTCTGCATTTCTTGGTGTATGACGTACAGTTTAGGAAAAGCAGAAACATCGCAGTGGCCGACAGAGTGAAACGAATGCTGCTATGTCCAGTAATGAAGCTTGTGAGCTTTCATTTTAAAATGCTGGCTCACATTTATATAGAATGTACAGAGAGAAGACAACACACTTCATACTGAATCTCTCAATTTTTCAGTCTGTCGGATTTTGGAAACTAATGTGTGGTGACACTGCCGTTTGTGTCGCAGGATGCTATTTTAATGCTGCAACAAATGTGCATGTGGAATGTCTCCACCACACTGTTTATACAGGTTGCCTGAATAGGCAGGTGTATTTCTTACTTTGAAAAAATTCAATATACATTATTTTCAGGAGATAATGGACTTTCTATCTAACATGACAATCTCAATGACAATTGTGAGGAGTTGACGGCGGAGTTGACATGGGGCATTATTCTCCGGCTGGTGATCATGCGCAATCTGTGTATGAGGACTTAGTGTGAACCTGGACATTGTTCTGTGCCTGATCCTCACACATGTGATCCATGTGTGAAGACTTAAAATGTACCTGGGCATTGTTCTCCGACTGGCAATCATGCACGACCCATGCATGAATAATGTTCCTGGATGTTGTTGTCCGGCTTACCTAACCTAATCTTGACCCTAGTGTATTGAAAAACTATCGGCCGATATCATATCTATCATTTTGCTATAAAATTCTGGAAAAAGTGGTTGCACAGCAGCTCATAGACTATCTTACTGAGAATAATCTCGTTGAGTCACTGCAGTCTGCTTTTAGAAAATATCAGAAAGCATAAGGTGAAAGAGGTTGGCAAAAAAGTTTTGGGATAGTCGGAGAGATGAAGAAAGTAGACAGGAGTACAAGGAGATGTGGCGTAAGGCGAAAAGAGAAGTGGCAAAAGCGAAGGAAAAGGCATATTGCGAGCTGTACAAGAAGTTGAATAGTAAGGAAGGAGAAAAGGACTTGTACCGATTGGCCACACAAAGGGACAGAGGTGGAAAGGATGTGCAGCAGGTTAGGGTGGTAAAAGATGCACATGGTAATGTGCTGACAAGTGAGGAGTGTGTGCTGAGAAGGTGGAGGGAATATTTTGAAGAGATGATGAATAAAGAAAATGAGCGAGAGAAAAGGCTGGATGATGTGGTGAGAGTCAGTCAGGTCAGAAAGTACAAGAGATTAGTAAGGAATAAGTGAGGGCTGCTATGAAGAGGATGAAGAGTGGAAAGGCAGTTGGTCCAGATGACATTCCAGTGGAGGCATGGAAATGTCTAGGAGAGATGGCAGTAGAGTTTCTAACCAGATTGTTTAATAAAATTTTGGAAAGTGAGAGGATGCCTGAGGAGTGGAGACAAAGTGTGCTGGTTCCTATTTTCAAGAACAAGGGTGATGTGCAGAGCTGCAGTAACTACAGAGGCATAAAGTTGATCAGCCACAGCATGAAGTTATGGGAAAGACTAGTAGAAGCTAGGCTTAGAAAACAGGTGAAGATCTGTGAGCAGCAATATGGTTTCATTCTGAGAAAGAGCACTACAGATGCAATGTTTACTCTGAGAATACTGTTGGAGAAGTACATAGAAGGCCAGAAAGACTTACATTGTGTGTTTGGGGACTTAGAAAAAGCTTATAATAGGGTGCCAAGAGAAGAACTATGGTATTGTATGAGGAAGTGTGGAGTGGCAGAGAAGTATGATAGGGTAGTGCAGGACATGTACAAGAATACTTTGACAGAGGTGAGATGTGCAGTCAGGATGACAGACTCATTCAAGGTGGAGGTGGTATTACACCAAGGATCAACTCTGAGTCCTTTCTTGTTTGCAGTGGTGATGGACAGGTTGACGGATGAGATCAGACAGGAGTCCCCATGGACTATGATGTTTGCAGAAGACATTGTGATCTGTAGTGAGAGTAGAGAGCAAGTTGAGTCTAGTCTGGCGAGGTGGAGATATTCTTTGGAGAGAAGAGGAATGAAAGTCAGTAGAAGCAAGACTGAGTACATGTGTGTGAATGGGAGGGAGCCCAGTGGAATAGTGCAGTTACAAGGAGTAGAAGTGGTGAAAGTCAATGAGTTTAAATGTTTGGGGTCAACTGATCAAAGTAATGGAGAGTGTGGTAAAGAGGTGAAGAAGAGAGTGCAGGCAGGGTGGAGTGGGTGGAGAAAGGTGGCAGGAGTGATTTGTGACTGAAGAATATCAGCAAGAGTGACAGTAGTGAGACCAGCTATGTTGTGCGGTTTAGAGACGGTGGCACTAACAAAAAGACAGGAGGCGGAGCTGGAGGTGGCAGAGCTGAAGATGTTGAGATTATCTTTGGGAGTGACAAGAATGGACAAGATTAGGAATGAACATATCAGAGGGACAGCTCAGGAGGGACGGTTTGGAGACAAAGTCAGAGAGGTGAGACTTAAATGGTTTGCACATGTGCAGAGGAGGGACCCAGGGTATATAGGGAGAAGGATGCTGAGGATGGAGCCACCGGGCAGGAGGAGAAGAGGGAGGCCAAAGAGGACGTTTACGGATGTGCTGATGGAGGACATGCACGTGGTTGGTGTGACAGAGGAAGATACAGAGGACAGGGTGAGATGGAAACAATTGATCTGCTGTGGTGACCCCTAACGGGAACAGCCGAAAGACAAAGAAGAAGAGACAGTTCCCACTAAAGTGGTGATTGATCTTCTGCTTACAATGGATTCGGACACCATTATGGATCTGTTGCTGTCTAAGTGCTGCATTTGATACAGTGGGTCATCATATTCTACTTGATACGCTGGGAAATCATTTTGGGATTACTGGGAGTGCCCTTGCATGGCTGATGTCATACTTGACCAGTCTTTCTCACTGTTTTTTAGAGTAACACTACCTCTAACTACTACTATACTACTACTACCTCTAACCTTAGTGACATGAAATTTGGGGTTCCACAGGGGTCTGTCTTAGGCCCCCTGCTTTTCTCCCTTTATATAGCACACCTTGGGCACATATTGCGGCATTTTGGGATTACCTTTCACTCCTATGCAGATGATACTCAGTTATACATGTTGATAACTATTGGTAATCTTGTTCACATAAAATCCTTAGAAGATTGCCTTGCAGCAGTGAGAACTTGGATGTCTAGAAACTTCCTACTTTTAAACTCTGATAAGACTGAAATGACGGTTCTTGGTCCAGTGAGACATCGGCATCAAGTTGACCAGTTAATGGGGTAATTTTTGATCCTACATTGTCCTTTGGCCTCAACATTAGAAATATTATGAGGACTGCTTTCTTCCACCTGTGAAACATATCGAAGATTAGTCCCATCATGTCTATGTCTGATGCTGAGACCCTGATCCATGTGTTTATCTCTTCTAGATTTGACTACTGCAATGTTCTATTTTCTGGTTTACCGCAATCTAGCATTAAGACTCTCCAATTGGTTCAAAATGCTGCAGTCAGACTTTTGACATGAAGCAGAACGTTTGATGACATTACACCAATTTTGGCATCTCTTCACTGGCTTCCTGTCCCAGTGAGATCACATTTTTAAGGTTCTGTTACTAGTCTATAAAATTGTTCACGGACTGGCACCTCCCTACCTAGCTGACCTAATTAAACATTATGTACCAGCCCGGGCTTTGCGTTCTCAGGGTGCAGGACTACTTTGTGTCCCTAGGGTGAATAAGAAGTCTGCAGGTCACAGAACTTTCTCTTATTGTGCCCGTGTTCTGTGGAATGATCTCCCTGCATCAATAAAACAGTTAGATTCTGTGGAGACTTTCAAGTCCAGACTTAAGACGCACTTCTTTTCCCTTTTGTATGGCTAGCATACTGGTACAGTTTTGTTTTACGCTTTGTACTCTTTTAATTCATTTTATTAGGAAACGGAGCATGCTGCAGCCTCAACTTTCCCTAAATTCTGGGTCTTTCAGTGAAGCTTAGGGCTAGTGGCTGGCCATCACCTTAGTATTTCTTTTGTTTTTCTTGTTGATTAATGCTGGCAAATTATACAGTATTTTTTTTTTCTTTCTGATGCCTGATTCTGTTTTTTTTTCTCTTTGTTTAAGGTGCAGATCCATCCAGAGATGGGAGTTGTATTCGTGTTGGCGACCCTCCTGTCGTGTGCGCCAACAGCATTTCTTGTATATTCGTCCGTGAATTGTTCTGGGAATTGTTCTGTAATTTATGTTTGTAGCATGGCCCAAGCACAGGGTCACCCCTTTGAGTCTGGTCTGCTTGAGGTTTCTTCCTCAGAGGGAGTTTTAGCTTATCACTGTTGCTCTGGGGGTTAGTAAGGTTAGACCTTATCTGTGTGAAGCACCTTGAGGCAACTCTGTTGTGATTTGGTGCTATATAAATGAAAGTAATTGAAATTGAAATTGAAAAACTGGTGGTAGCACATGATCTGTGTGTGAGAAATTCTTTGATGAAGTGGACTTTGCATATTCAATCTTTGAAATGAATTGTAAAAGTGGGTGAGTGCCCTGTTCACGGTTTTTTTTTTTTTTTGTGTATTTTCAGTTGCCTGGTAGGCGTTATTTAAAAAAAAATACTAGAGAGAGTCAATTGGATTTTGAATCTTGATGCATCTTACTTTTGAGGCAGTCTGTTCTGCAATGGAGCAGCACTCTGTTTTAATCCTGTTATAACTCCCACCCTGTACGTGCACATACACATAGAGCTCTCAGCTGTTTTTAAAGCTGTCTGATCACACTGATGAATTAACTTAGATTTTCACAGTTATATCAAAGGCAACAGTTATAAGTGTGCACAAAGCTGAGCCCCAGCAGAGTGTTTTAAACAGGCTGCTTTCATGACAAATGGATGTGCATGCACACTAAGTCTTCTCAGAGTGGAGAATGGCTGCTGCTTTTACCATGACTGTATCAAAATGAACAGCTATCACTTAAAAACGAGTCGTCATAACACAACATCACACTTATGTAAATTTTGCAATTAATCTGTGGCTCCATTCTTATTAGCAGCTACATTCCATTCATGCACATGCTGGGATGTTTTCCTCAAAGCTACTTAAATGATGTCAGAAACACTCAGAAAAACAAGTACACATGAGTACGTTGTTTTTGGCGAATGCCGTATACTTTGAGATCAGTCACAGAATTGCACAAAGTTATCCCAGTGAATCATCAGATGGTCACCAACAGCCTAAATCTAAAATGTTCTAATTTCGGTGCGACATGTCCTTTAAAGCTGAACGTCTACACTACAAGCACATCTTGATTGTTTAATTTCACCTCTTTTGTGGTGGTGTACAAAGGTAGAATAAAAAATGTCACTGCTCTAGTTTTGTTTTTGTTTCTATGTCAGAGATCAAAGCACCTGCTAATGTACTGCTCTTTTAAAAAGTGAAATGAAGACAGTGTAAAAGAGAATAATAAAAGAGATATAAAGAGCTTTCTCTACTGAACATCTGTCTGAATGGGCTTTGAAAAGATCCTTGTTCATGTTCACAAAGCATTTTATTTTACCACCCAGGATTCTCCTAAATGACAGTAAAAGTTTGTCTCTGAGAGTTTTTTTTCTTCCCAAGGCCTTTTCAAAAACCTCCTAAGAGGAACTTTTATTGCCAAATGAAGGAAGTGAAAAGAGAGAGAATGGGCTGTTGCTATGCAGACCCTGTTGCTATGGAAAATGTCATGCATTTTTGAGTAAGAAAATGTGTTATGTCTAATATAGTTTGGAGGATAGGTTACCTTTATAATCCTGAGTAAAACAAAAAGGGAGACACTTCCCATTAAACTGTAAAGTAATTTATTCTCTTTATTCTCAGGTTCCAAATCCTTGGGTTCTTGAGTTTCTAAGATATTGAGGTTTTTTTTTTGGTTGTTTGTTTTTTTCTTTTTGCATTTTGAAGTCAAATATGAAATAACACAGAAATATGATGTTCATTTTGTAGCAAGTTATCCTTCTCTGGGCGGCATGATGGTTTAGTGGTTAGCACTGTTGCGTCACAGCAAGAAGGTCATGGGTTCGATTTCCACCTGTGGCCTTTCTGTGTGGAGTTTGCATGTTCTCCATGTGTTTGCGTGAATTCCCTCCCGCTTCCCAAGACATGCAGTTTAGGTTAACTGGAAGTTTTAAGCTGAATGTAGGTGTGAGTCTGTTTGTTGCCCTGTGATGTCCTATCAGGGTGTACCATGCCTCTTGCCCTATGACTGTTGGGATTATTCATATTTTTCTAATGGACCATCGCTTCCTTTTTCAAATGTTTTTTGACTGTAAATGTGTTGAGACACGAGGACCCAAATGCAGAGTTGCAGCAAAACTCAAGCTGTCTTGATGTACCTCATTTTTCATCAGACTGCACATGAAGCAAAAACTGAGATGAGCCTGTGAACAAACATAACTAAGGAAAACAGACACTGGAAGATATACAGTGTTGCTCAGAACAATTGGCACCCTATATTTTAAGTAGACAGCTGAAAATGTGCTGAGAACAAAATACAAAGTTACCATTCTGCAACAAGTTACCATTTTGCAACTATTGTTTTTTTTAAATAGCTTTGTACAGAAATAACTCAAACAATTTAAATTTCTTAAAACAAATATCTTTTGATAATAATGTAATATGTCTAGTAAAGAGAAAATGGGTTTGAAAAGTGTTTAGCCAAGGTGTATTTAAATGTATGTCCACAACAGCAAGTATTTAGATGCTTCGCACATGTTCTTGGTGTTTTTCATATATGTGTCCTAAAGTACAGAAAGGAGACACAGTGAAAATGTTCTGCCCTATTTATACTCAGCACAATCCAGCAATCCAAAGGTAAATTCAAGTATCATTGCTAACATCAAAAAGACACAGTTGTCATTTTAATGCCCAATATCTGCCCTCAGGTCAAAAGTCCAGCATTGTCTTGTGCTGCACAAAAGTGCCTGACATAACTGCTTCACAATGAATGTACACTCTGCCTGCACATATCATCAATTAACTGCAACAACTGTACAAACACAAGATAGATCGAAACTGAAGTGTGGAAAATTAATCATTTAATATTTAGCTCATTTTTAGTGGGTAGGTTCTCTTGCTGTTGTTTTCAAGCCATAGAAAGTCCAGTAAGGGTTGTAAAAACGTGCACAACATACAACACCGCCGACAGGTCTGGCATACAGTGCGATAAAAAGGATTTAGTTAGTCCCCGATTGTGCAAGTTCTCCTGCTTAGAAAGATAAGAGAGGTCTGCAATTTTCATCATATGTACACTTCAACTATGAGAGACAAAATGAGAAAAAAAAAAAAACAATTCCAGGAAATCACATTGTAGAATTTTTAAATAATTTATTTCTAAATTATGGCGAAAATAAGTATTTGGTCAACCACAAACAAGCAAGATTTCTGGCTCTCACAGACCTGTAACTTCTTCTTAAAGAAGCTCTTCTGTCCTCCACCTGTTACCTGTATTAATGGCATCTGTTTGAACTTGTTATCTGTATAAAAGACACCTATCCACAGCCTCAAACAGTCAGACTCCAAACTCAACCATGGCCAAGACCAAAGAGCTGTCAAAGGACACCAGGAAGAAAATTGCAGATGTGTACCACGCTGGGAAGAGTGAATCTACAATAGTCAAGCAGGTTGGTGTGAATAAATCAACTGTGGGAGCAATTGTAAGAAAATGGAAGATATACAAGACCATTGATAATCTCCCTCGATCTGGGGCTCCATGCAAGATCTCATCCCGTGGGGTCAAAATGATCATTAGAATGGTGAACAAAAATCCCAGAACTACACAGAGGGACATGATGAAGGACGACTGATCTGTGTTAAGGGAAGAATGAACGTGGCCATGTTTCATGCCAAAACCTCCTTCCATCAATGAGAGCATTGAAGATGCAACATGGCTGGGTCTTCCAGCATGAAATAATCCCAAACACACCACTCGGGCAATGACGGAAGGGCTCCGTGGTTGACCAAATACTTATTTTCCACTATAATTTGCAAATAAATTCTTCAAAAATCCTAAAATGTGATTTCCTGGATTTTTTTTTCCTCATTTTGTCTCTCATAGCTGAAGTGTACCTATGATGAAAATTACAGACTTCTCTCATCTTTCTAAGTAGGAGAAATTGCACAATCAGGGACTGACTAAACACTTTTTACCCCACTGTATGTACTTGAGCTTTTTTGGTCAATTTTACCATTTTAGTCTGAATGCAGATACATCTTGAAATGTTGCCATGGGTACAGAACAGTATTTGAAAACAAAGATTGTTTTGTATCTATGTGGACAAGGCCTTGGACTCACCAATTCCTTTAAGTGGGAGGAAGATGGACGACTTGCAAGGAACCCACAAAACCACAGGGGAAACATCCAGACAGCACAAAGAAAGCACCCAGTGCCTTCTCGCTGAGATGCAGCAGAGCTAACCACTAAGTAACCATGCTCCCCTCTGTAAAAAAATAAAGTTTAAAGGTTAATTAAATACATTTTATGAATTTAGTAAAATTGTGATGAATTATGTATAAAGTGAAAGGTGTAGTTTATTGTCTCTGTGTCCTTAATAAAACCCAAAGAGAGAAATAACAGTTCAAGAACCTTTCCTGAATAAATGACATTTGTTTAAATCAAGTCAAGTGAACTTTATTTCTCAAGTCTGCAATAGATACACAGACATATTGACAATTGACATGTCATTACTCTGTCTCCTGGACAACACACTAAAGTCCCATTACACTAGAGTAAAAACACTAATTTTCTTATGTGCAAGCGCTATCAACAACAGTACAATAACAACAATATATGGCTGTTTTCTTTTACATTTCGCTTTAAGGATTAGAGAGCCGGGCAGCACAGTAGCTTATTGGTTACCATTGTTGCCTCACAACAAGAAGGTCATGGGTTTGATTCCCACCTGTGGCTTTTCTGTGTGGAGTTTGCGTGTTCTCCCTGTGTTTACGTGGGTTTCCTCCGAGTGCTCTGTCTTCCTCCAACACCCAAAGACATGCAGGTCAGGTTGGTTGGAAACTTTAAATTCTCCATAGGTGTGTGTGTGTGTGTGTGTGTGTGTGGGTGTGACTGTGTTTGTTTCTGTATATGTGACCCTGTGACAGTCACAGGACAGGCATCCTGTTCAGCGTGTACCCCACCTCACGCCCCATGACTGCTGGGATAGGCTCCAGCCCCCCGGCATAAAAAGAACATAAGACATCGAGACCTCTTTTGCAAGGGAGGACGATTATAAAGTTTCCAATTAACCTAAATCTTTAAATGTGGAAACCAGAGCACCCGGAGGAAGCGGACGCAAACATGCAAACTCCACACAGAAAGGCCACAGGTGGGAATCGAACCTATGAACTTCTTCCTGTGGAGCAACAGTGCTAATCACTAAGCCACTGTGCTGCCACTGTGTGAACATAAACTGTGTGCGATATTTCGAACACAGAACATTCATTTAAAAGCACAGCTTCTCTCTTGGAGAGACATTCTGCCTGTTCATCATCAGAATATTAAGTGTTATGACTCTGTAATCTGTGAGTAAGATACATTTTTTTGTTGTTTTGTTTTGTTTTTGTAAAACTCATAGCAATTAAAAAAGGCTTCACCCACCTCCAGATTCTCCCTACTGCATATAGCCACATCCGGGCCACCTTAGGGGACACCTAATTATTAGTTGCTTTGACTTGAAGAGTCGGCTGTTCTTCTGGTTACATTCTAACTGGCCTCTCATGAGGTGGTGCCCCATGCTAGAGGAGGTCACTCAGACACGAGTGTCATAATTGTGTCATCAACACTGGCTGACATCAAGCTTGAAGCTCCTTTTCAGAGCATTAAAGTTCACTGGGGAGGTGATGGTCTAGTGGTTAAGCATTGGGCTTGAGACCAGAGGATCCTCGGTTGAAATCCAAGCCTGACCGGAAAATCACTAAGGGCCCTTGGGCAAGGTCCTGAATCTCCTCTTTGCTCCCGGTGTGTAGTGGGCGCCTTGCATGGCAGCAACCTGGAAGCGGGGTGAATGTGAGGCATTGATGTGTAAAGCACTCACGCAGAGTGGCGTTGGACTTATGAATTGGTGCACATCCAAAAAGTGTCGAATTTCAGTTCCAAAATGTTCTGACAGCCATGGGCGGAAGTCCACACAGTTGTTCAAAATCGGCTGGTGGCCCCGAGTGTGATGTACATGTTCAAAACTCTCTGGGTGCCATTGATATGGGACACCTATCTGACAGCGTTCCATTTATAATCTGATGACCATCTGACCACAATTTACATATTCTGACGGCATCAAAACAGCATTTGAATTATCTGATCGCAGTTGATTGAGCTCTGAGATAGATCGGTCACAGCAAAACCTGCTGACATTTTGTGCCACATTTGTTCACCTCCACTGGACCCCGGCCAGGGAGTGCGAAGGAAATGTTGTTATGTAATAACATCTATGTGGCACAGTGCACAGTGGCTCAGTGCAGCCCTACAAGGCAGCTGAACGGGATGTCACCACTGTAATGCACGTTTTATTACACGTTCACCCTTTAAGTCTGTAGCAGGTATGATGTGGAAATGTTTGCCCAGCACGATGACATAAATAAACATGTAACTCACTTCCGTTACCTCACGTTCCACAGTGCAGCGCAGACAGCTGGTCAAGTCCCTTTCACCTGGCTGCGCTGTGTGCTGGAAACATCAATCAGCTGACAAATTCATAATCCACCTCTAGTTTAAATAAATCAGCTGAATGGACACACACTCATCACTCAGATCACCGTACACGCGCGCACTCCATAATGTGAGATACACACTGATGAGAGATCAGTTTAGCACTGGGAATGTGAGGACGAGTGGAGATTTGATTGCGTGGGTGAGTGAGTGGGTGGGTGAATGACAGCTCTAATGTCGGTGCCGTCTGACAGCATCTGACTGGTGTCTGAAATATGTTTGGTGTGCAGGAGGCAATCCAGATGTGTTTGGACCACGGCTGGCCATGCCTCTTTTCCTCCCATCTGCGTTGGATTATGGTAATATTTGCCGTGTCGGAATGGTTCCTCCACATTCTTGCTATGTGTGACGGGGGGGCTTTCGGATGCAGTCAGACAGCGCTTCGACTGCTCTTCACTCATGGTTCCACCTCGACTGTGCTATGACTGTTTTCAAGTTGAGCAAAACATTCAAGGTGGGCGCACAACTGTGAACGGTGTCCGATGTTTTCAAATGCACCTCGACACTTTCTGAATGTGGGTTGAATTTTCATTCGGATGTGATTCGGGCTCATTCGGCCTCTAGTGTGATGGGGGTATTAGATTCCCTCCGTTTCAAGGGGACAGCATCACTCCATTTCAAGGGGACAGCATCAATCAATCAATCAATCAACATTTATTAATAAAGCGCTTTACTGCACTGACTGGTGTCCAAAGTTCTTAACATTAAAAACACAAATTCACAAAAATAAAACACATATAGAATAAAATTTTAAAACAGCACATAAAAAACAGAATGTCACCTCCCCACTAAGTGTTAAAAGCCAGTTTAAATAAATAATAAGTCTTTAACTTAGATTTAAAAAGTGCTCGGTCAGGAATAGTACATAACTCAAGAGGGAGCCCATTCCACAGTCTGGGGCCAGCTACCACAAAAGCATGAACACCCCAGCGTTTTTATCTCGAGCCAGTGGAGTGAGTACAGGATGCACGTAATATGCTCACGTCTAAAAGTGCTTGTTAAAAGACGAGCAGCAGCATTCTGCACCAATTGGAGACATGCAAGAGACGACTGATTAATGCCCGAATAAAGTGCCTTACAATAATCAAGTCTGGAGCTGATGAAAACATGAATTGCCGTCTCAAGATCACATCTACTGAGAAAGTGCTTTGTTTTAGCCAAAAGGTGAAGTTGGAAAAAACTAGCTTTGACAACAGAGTTTATCTGTTGATCAAACCTCAAACAGCTGTCAAATATCACTCCCAGATTCTTGACAGCTGGTTTTACATAGTTAGCCAAAGCACCAAAATTTGGTGTTACCACATTTGGTATGCCAGAGCGCTCAAACACCATGATCTCAGTTTTACCATCATTCAGGTAAAGTAAGTTTTGGGACAGCCACTGCTTTACATCGCAAATACAATTAAATAATGATGACAAAGCATCACTCCCATTAGTCCTCACAGGCAAATAGATTTGCAGATCATCCGCATAACAATGAAAGGACAGATTGTGCTGGGTTATAATTGACCCCAATGGAAGAATGTACAAAGAAAATACAATTGGCCCAAGGACAGAACCCCTGCGGCCCCACACCAACAATACAGATGAGCAGTTTGATGAGGAGAGGTCCCCAATCATGACAGAAAAGCTCCTTCAGCCCAAATATGATCTAAACCACTTAAGTGCAATACCATGAATGGCAATAAAATGTTCTAACCGGGAAAGAAGTACTGTGTGAGGTACTGAGTATTACGGGGGGAGGGTGGGGTTGCCCATCCTATCTTCTGTACCTTCACCAACATTCCTATTCCTCAACTCTAAGAGTCAGATCCCTGTTCACTGGGTTGACAGGATCCCAGCCAAGTAGAATACAAACTATTGACCTTCTGCACCATAATTGAACACTCCAGCTGTTTGGCCAGCCCTCTATTGGGAGGGTATTTTATTATTATTATTATTTTTTACAGGCAATGCTATTCTAAAATCTCCTAACAGGGGCCCTCACCGTGATCAGCACCAATGTTAAGCCCACCTAGTACAGTAAAAGTGGTGCTGAGGGACTGAGGATGTTCACCTTTATAATGCCAAAGTCTGTGTGTGTCTGTGTTAAGAGAGGAGTGCTTAATCCATATCCCACATTCCAGGTCCAGATATCAACGTCATGTTAGAAAGCTGTGAGGCGAGACTGGCTGTCATGCTTTGGGAGAGCAGTCTGTGCTCTCTGTCTCCCACAAAGGCAGCGGGAGGGCGCAATCAGACATGTACACAGTATGAAGGATATATTCTGCATTTCAGACATACTGAATCAATGTTCCTGACAGACCAGGAAAAACAGAAACATGCTTGTGTCTGCATTGTTATAATAACCAAACATTCTCTTGTGATTTGTTTCTTGCAGGATTACGAGCGGGTGATCGACCCTCCCCAGATGGAGCTCACTCCCGGCAGCGGAGTGTGGCTGGGCCAGCACAGCCACAAGCACAGCCTTTTCAAGGTAAGCCTCCGGAACATGCCTCCTTCCCACTCACCTGCACGTGGTTCACATCCAAATCTCGCCTTCTGCAGCCAGTCAGATGCGCAGCAGGCTGTGAGGCAAAGGAGATCCAAGGTACAAGATGGAGGAGCTTATCAAGAATCTGTGGAAAACTCAGCGTGAACTTACAAATGCTCACTCCCATGTCTATTACAATGTCACCGACTTTTAATCACCGCTCATTTTCTCAGACGCCCGTGTGAGCGAGCAGCAGGGAAGAGACTAGGCGGAGAATCGGCAACAAGCGGCCACACTTGACATTCCCTCCTCTCCTGCCCACCCATTGTGCAATCAATAGGCCTTTTATTTTCCTCTGTAGCTCCCTGATCAGTCAGCACACTCCAGTGTAGCATAATTATTCTGCCTCCTCCCCTCCATGTCTCGACACTCTCACTGCTAAACACAGGCTTGTATTCCTGTGCCTCCTCCCTCCTCCTGCTCAGAACAGTTGAGGAGCTCCTCTGTGCAGCACAGCTCTGGTCTTCAAAGATGCAGCCCCATTATCCATTGCCCACTGCAGTCAGCTTGGAATGTGTGCACAGAGAGCACTCAAAGCGAGAGCCACTGTGGTGACAGATGGTGTGGACGTGCATGGGCATGTGTGATGGAAAGAAGCGAATGAAGTCTCCCTTCACATTTATACTCGTGATGAGTTGGCACATTGGGTGGCAGGTACATTTGTTACACCTGGAGTTAAGTGCCAGTTGCAGTGTTCAAAGAGTCCTTTGGAATTGCACCTTTGCAGCACTACCAAACTGTAATTACCCGCTCCCATCCATGCATATTTCTAACTTAAATGTATTGGTTATCATTGTCAGACAGTTCTCAGAGAAACACTGGCTGCAGCAGGCTAAGGTTGACTGTCTTATCTCTGCATACTCATGAGGTGTAATATAACGCGTCCAAGGTGTCACAAGATCTGGTTTTCATAGTATTACTTGCATTTTCTCACTGCCTGACTGCGAACTTTTCTCCAGTCACTTCCCAGTTGATCATCTCCTGATGTGTTTTTCATGAGAACCACAATGCTCATATTTCTCACACTCTGATCAATCTCATTGTCTTTATTTGTTTAATCAGTCATACAGTCAGTCAGTCTTGTTTTTGCTATATTTTTCTTTCCCGTCTGGTTCCACGAACCCTGATGATACTCTAACATTTGTGGTCCGACAACTCAACCAGTGTTCCTGTTTGTTTCTTGTTCAGTCTGATGTGTTTTTTGGAACTTTACTGTTTTCTTTTCTCTCTGTCTGAGATGCGGCTGAATCTATGTGCTGGATTGAATGATTTCTGTGGTAGACGCAGGACGGACTCTGCTGTAGGAACAGATCCAACGAGTGCCACTGGGCGCCAGCATGGACTCTCATCAGTTGTTGTGTTGTGTTCTGTATTGTAAACCTTTTTGGTACAATGGCCTAAGCAGAGCGTTACCCCTTTTGAGTCTGGTCTGCTTGAGGTTTCTTCCTCAATATCATCAGAAGGAGTTTTTCCTTACCACTGTCACCTGTGTGCTTGCTCTAGGAGATGGCAAGGTTAGACCTTACTTGTGTGAAGCGCCTTGAGGCAGTTTTTTAAATAAATTGAAATGGAATAAAATTAAATTAAAATTGAATTGGACAGTCTCTATGATAGGAGATAGAAATATACATTAAAAAAAAATGTTTGAGCAATTATTAAATGTGAGTAGAGCATTCAGGGACTTGATTGCTTTTACCTACCGGTAAGGGTTGCCACATGTTATCTTGTGTCATGCCAAGTATCATCCCAACTTCATCCTTCATCAAAATGGGGTGCTTTTCGTAAAGGGGGCATGGAAACAACAACAACAAAAAAAAAAAAAACTGTGAGACTGGGCTGGTTTTGCTCCACTTGGCTATTTGTACAGCATGCAACCAGAGCAAAAGTAGTGGGTTTATTTGGCCTTTTAATGACTCATAAGGTGAGTGTACCGTAATTTCCAGACTATAGAGCCCACCTAAATATAAGTGGCACCCACCAATTTTAAAAAGAAAAAAAAATCATAAATAGGCCTCACATGTCTATAAGCCACATGTCTCCACGTTGCAACATAAGATATTTAAATAGAAAGATGTTAGACAGAAAATACTTTTTTTAAGTTTAATTAAATATGTACCATAAATGCTTTTTTTTTCCTGAAGGTGTTACACATAAATATTGACCAGCACGGCATGGCATCTCCATGCCACATGGAGAACTGAGTAACTTTAACTTTTTTTTCTTTCTGACTGATCTGATGGTGCAACTGTGGCGCAAAGTGCCCGAGAGGGACTTTTCTTCAGCCATGACAAGGAATTAAAGTATTTTCAAATGTTGTTTTCCAAAATCAGGAGGCTTTATGTGATTATTTTTTTCATCAGGAAGTGATGATGTATCCACTAAAATGAACAGGTAAGACTTTATATTTACTTTGTGTGTGAATTTATGTTGCATGAGGACTGCAGCTTTCAGCCAAACAATGGATCAGTATATGGACTGACATATTTCGACTTATGAGAAAGCCTGTATAAGCTTGTACAGATTAGCTGCATCATTGTTTAAGTCGCAGTGTTCAAAGCGTGTGCAAAAATTAGCAGCTTATAGTCAGGAAATTATGGTATACACATCGCACTCCTGCCTATGGTAGGTTGATCTCACTATTGCACTGCACAGAAAAGATGGAAACAAAAACCTGCATTTGAATGTAGTCAAGGTTTTTGATCTGTGGTGCAAATGATTTCTGATACATCACAATATCAAAGCACCAGCACTGTGCCTGACCACACTTCTTTTTAACACCAACACAGCTGTGACAGCAGATCTGAGCACAAGTACAAAAGGTGTGGGTGCTGGCCATGAAAACCACTACTGGTTTGATTGGAAACTAACACCGTGCACCGCACTGCGTGCCGCCATGGTGCAGGTGTAGAATGAAGCTCTTTGTCTTCTTTATTTTAAGTGTGAATTAAGAGGCTTAAAAGAAACAATCACTAAACCAAAATCAGTCTCTAACATAACATGACTTGTGACACTGTGGGAAATTGGATAGACTGGCATTGAAGAAGGGAAAAAAAGAGGCTTAGAGGGACTGAGAAATGGAAAGATAACATGTCACATTTTCTCTCCTGGTCCCTTTTTATCCTGCTGAAGACGTGGGGATAAATAGAGGCTCTGCAAGATTTCTCATGTCAAATGCAGAGAGGTGTGAACTCCTTGCTGAGTAACGGTGAGAAAATAAAAAAACAGCAGGCAAAGGAAAAGGGAAAAGAGCCAGGAGCTAAAGAAGGAAAACTGCAGGTGGAGATAGGTGGTGAAATAAAAGCAGCCTGAGTAATCTCTTCCATTCAGGAGTCAGGAGTAGGATAATGATAAGATAACTGAGCCTTTAACGCCACACCACCCGCCTCATTTTGGCTTGTCAGTATCTCATAAATAAAAAAGCGAAATTTCCCATTGATGGGATGGATATACAGTCTTAGAAGGGGTTAAATAAAACAGGTTTAGCACTTACACTGGTTGAAGATGCTCGCTCGAGCCTCTCCACCTGAAGGAGCGACTGTTATAAATAATTTTTATCTGTATTCCATTGTGCCAAGGGTGCCCACTCCTTACCAACAGTGCAGGACTGTTTGGCAGGACTGTTTTTGTGATGCTCTATGTTTCACACACCACTAGGCAGTCATGAATCCAAAGCAGGGAATGACTGAAAGCTTGGGCATGTTGCATAATGAAGGAAAACCAGGGGATGTTTCAAATTTAAATTTTATTTTAGAATTCTCTTCACATTCTTTGGGTTCTGTCTCATCATTTTCGTGGCTTGTTACCTCCATGACGGACTACTCCCCCTGCCAGTTTGTCTCTTAAAAAGAAGGCTCGAGAAGTTGTGGACCATCTTTCATGAAACACTGATGAAATATTGCTGATCGCAAAAAGGCAAACAGATAGTGATGATCTAGATGTACATTTTAGAGCTAATCTTCACTTTTTTGGTTAATAGATTATTTTCAGATTTTATGACCAGTGGAGAAGAATTACATTTTATGCATCCTCCTACTCCTTTTCAAAGATGTGGAAGTTAGTATGTTGTGTGTGTGTGTTTTTTTTTTTTTTTTTTGCTGTGTACTGTCACATGTTCGAAATAAAGCCATCATCATGCTAACAATAATAATAGCCAGACAGCACTGTGGCTTAGCGTTTTGCACTATTGCCTCACGGCACAATCGTCATGGGTTCTATTCCCACCTGTGGCCTTTCTGTGTGGAGTTTGCATGTTCTCCCCGTGTTTGCGTGGGTTCCCTCCCGGTGCTCCGGCTGGGTTAGGCTCCAGCCCTCCTGTTACCCTTAAGTGGAGTAAGCAAGTATAGAAAGTGGATGGTTAAATACCAGTCATAAACTGTTTATTTTTCAGAAATAAATAATAACAGAAATATTAATGATAATATTAGTAAAATATTGTTGATAAGCTTACCATTGACAAGTGATGCTTTTCTGCAGAAGGTTTTACAGTTGAGTGATTTTGACAGCTGTCCACTTACCTGCAAAATAAACAGGCTTATTGGCTTCATCATGCCAAAAGATACAGTACATACCAAGACTGATGACAAACAGACCATTATGAAAGTCATGATTGCGATCTTCAGATTTTTACAAAGTATGTTTCAGTGAATGCGACCTTTGAGCTTTTGACTTTAAAGTTAGTGGGCTTCATGCTACCACAGAGGTCAGTATAATTACTAGATTCCACAGTAACACTGAGCTGTGTCCTGGCAAGGAGGCATGGTCACCATTTTAATGCTGGGCAACTCAGTGAGTAGCACGCATAGATGCAAAATTAGTCTCGTCAAGAGACAGGTGGAATATGCCGGAAAGCTGTGCATGTTCAAATTCAATTCAATTAAATTTAATCAGCTTATAAAGCGCCAAATCACAACAAAAGCTGTCTGAAGGCGCCTCACACAGAACAGTTCAACATAAAAAATTAAAATACATAATTAAAAACAGAAGTAAAATAATAAAACAGATTAAAAAAAACTATTCATAAGAAAGAGAATAAAAATAGGTTTTAAGTCTTGACTTAAAAATGTCCACGTACTCCGACTACCTCATGGTTGCAGGAAGACCATTCCACAGAGCGGGTGCATGATAAGAAACCCTCTTTGACCCACTGACTTCTTCTTCACCCTGGGAACACAGAGAAGTCCCGCATCCTGCAACCGCAAAACCCGGGCCGGCACATAGGGTTCCACCAGATCGGCCAGATAAGATGGCGCCAGTCCATGAACAACTTTATAAGTCAATAATAAAACCTTAAAATCTGCTCTCACAGACACAGGGAGCCAGTGTAAAAATGCCAAAATGGGTGAGATATGGTCAAACCTTCTGCTTCGTGTCAAAAGTCTGGCAGCAGGGTTCTGAACAGGCTTAAGACCCCTAATGCTGGACTGCAGTAACCCTGAAAATAGGACATTACAAAAAATCCAGTCTAGAAGAAACAAAAGCATGAATCAGGATACTCACTATATTTTGCAGATGGAAAAAAAAAAAAACAGTCCTAATAACATCACTGATGTGGAGGTCAAAGGACAATGTGGGATCAAAAATTACCACAAGGTTCCTCACTTTGTCCGTAAGATGTATGACATACAGTACGAACCCAAGTTGAGCGCCCGCTGGTCAAATTGATGCCGATGTCTCGCTGGACCAAGAACCATTATTTCATATTTCTTATCAAAGTTTAAAAGTAGGAAGTTACTAGACATCCAGCTTCTCACTGATAGAAGACAGTCCTTCGGGGATTTTATGGGAATGAGATTTCCCGCAGTTATCAGCATGTACAACTGAGTTTTACAACTCCATTTGTGGCATGTTGGCAATGCCACAAATGGAGGAAGAAGGGAGACAACATTTTCTTGCTAGATTTGCAGAATTTGCTAGTATGTCAATAAGAGTGCTGCCAAAACTTGTGACGTCTACAAAAAGCACAACCTGCTTATTTGATCCTATACCAACAAAACTGTTTAAGGATCTGTGGCCCATTCTTGGGCCGACTGTGCTGGAAATTGTTAATCTCTCACTAACTTCTGAATCTGTTCCTAAATGTTTCAAATCTGCAGTGATTAAACCATTGCTTAAGAAATCTATTCTTGACCCTAGTATATTGAAAAATTATAGGCTGATATCAAACCTGTCATTTTGATCTAAAATTCTGGAAAAGTGGTTTCACGGCAGCTCGTGGACCACCTCACTGAGAATAATCTTTTTGAGCCATTGCAGACTGCTTTTAGAAAATATCACTCCACAGAGACAGCACTCACTAAAGTAGTGAATGACCTTTTGGTTACAATGGATTCGGACACCACCACGGTTCTGGTGTTGTTAGAGCTTAGTGCTGCATTTGATACCGTGGATCATCATATTTTAGTCGATAAGATGGAGAATCACTTTGGGATTACTGGAAGTGCCCTTGCTTGGTTGACATCATTCCTTTCCAGTCGTTCTCACTGTGTTTTATACAACAACACTACCTCTAACCTTAGTGACATGAAATTTGGGGTTCCACATGGATCTTTCTTAGGCCCCCTTCTTTTCTCCCTCAATATAGCACTTCTTGGGAATATAGTGCGGTGTTTTGGGATTACCTTTCATTGCTATGTTGATGATAATCAATTGCACATGCTGATAATGGTGGTAATCTCACTCACATAAAATCCTTAGAAGATTGCCTTGCATCACTAAGAAGCTGGATGTCTAGTAACTCGCTGCTTTTAAATTCTGATAAGACTGAAATGATGGTTCTTGGTCCAGCGAAACTTCGGCATCAATTTGTTCAGCTAATGCTTGGCCTGGGTTTGTGTGTCATACATCCTACGGACAAGGTGAGGAACGTTGTGGTCATTTTTGATTCTGCATTGTCTTTTGACATCCACATTAGAGATATTACGAGGAGTGCTAACTTCCACCTGCAAAATATAGTGAAAATTTGTCCCATCCTGTCTATGGCTGATGCTGAGACCCTGATTCATGCATTTGTCTCTTCTAGATTGGATTACTGCAACATTTTATTTTCTGGGTTGCCGCAGTCCAGCATTAGGAGTTTCCAATTGGTTCAAAATACTGCTGCCAGACTTTTGACACAAAGCAGAAAGTTTGACCACATTACTTTCATTTTGGCATCTCTTCACTGACTTCCTGTCTCTGCAAGATCAGATTTTAGGGTCCTGCTACTGACCTATAAAATTGTTCATGGACTGGTACTATCCTATCTGGCTGATCTACTTAAATCCTACGTACCGGCCCGGGCTTTGCGTTCACAGGACACAGACTTACTTTATGTCCCTAGCGTGACTAAAAAGTCTGCGGGAAATAGAGCCTTCTCTTATTGTGCCCCGGTCCTGTGGAGTGCTCTCACTTGCGTTAGTGAGGCCGTCGGACTGTTGAGACTTTTAAGTCGCAATTGAAGATGCATTTGTTTTCTATTTTATATGATTAACATATTGTTTTACTATGCTTTTTTATTCTTTTTACTTTTTTATTATGCTTTTCATTTTTTAATTACGCTCTTTGATCTTTTGGTTGAATTTGTTGTGTTTGTTTTCTGTGAAGCGCCTTGAGGCGATGCTGTCATGATTTGGTGCTCTACAACTTTAATAAATTTAATTGAAAATCCCATAATTAAGTGGTTTTGGTTATTCTTGTCACTTTGTCCGTGACATTTCGTCAATAAAAGGGTGTATGTTGCCTGCCGTGCCTGTCTCATTCGAGGACATGGACAGTTAACACTTCACTTATGTCTAGGTGATATTCTCCCCTGCTAATCAGATGTCTAGTTAAAATACGAGGTCTGTGTTAAAAGTAACGGACCTTATTATTTTTTTCAAAAACCATATGGATTTGAATCACATGTGATTACATCAGACATGTTTGAACCCTCGTGGGCATGCGAGAGATTTTTCAGGCCTGTCGGTTACGTCATTCGCCTGTGGGCAGTCTTTAAGTGAGGAGTGGCCCACCCTCTCGTTGTTTTTTCATTGTTTAGGAATGGGTCAGAGACTGCTGCTTTGTTTGATAAAAATGTTTTCAAAAACTGTAAGGCACAACTGAGTGGACACCATTCGATAAATTCAGGTGGTTTTCGGTAAAAATTTTAACGGCTGATGAGAGATTTTGGTCTGGTAGTGTCGCTTTAAGGACGGCCCATGGCGCCTGATGGCGATCTGCGCTTCGAGACGACAGCGTCTCGCCATTTCAAGTTGAAAACTTCCACATTTCAGGCTCTGTTGACCCAGTAAGTCGTCAGAGAACAGAGAACTTTCAGAAGAAGTCAGCATGAGGAGTTTATTCGGACATTCCATTGTTAACGGACATTTTGTAATGAAAGAACCTGCGGGCAGAGTCGCATGTCGGGCCGGACCCGACCGCAGGGGGTCGCTAGAGGAAAAACACCTCCGTTGGAAACCTTAACGGGCAAGTTGGAACATGTCCAAGCTGTTAAACAATTTCTCAGTTACTCACTTGTTGAAAGCCATCAAAAGCCGCCTGAATTTTACAAATGTTTTCAACACGGAGGTGTTTTTCCTGTCGCGGCGCACACAGATTCGCTGAGTCGTCACGGAAACGACTCGGCGAATTTGTGCACAAGTCTTTCATTACAAAATGTCCTTAAACAGTGGAATGTCCGCATAAAGTCCTCATGCCGGCCTGTTCTGAATCTTCTCTGTTCTCTTACGATGTCCTGGGTGAATTAAGTCTTAAATTAGAATGTTTTCAAGTTGAAACAGGCCGACAACGGTGCCTGGAAGCGCTGCGCGATGTCCCTCTCCGTGGGAAGTCCTTACAACGACAGAAACACCCCATAATCTCTCATCAGCCGTTAAACTTTTCACCGAAAACCAGCTTAATTTCTCGAATAGTGTCCACTCGGATATCCCTCACAGGTCCAGAAAAAATGTTGATAAAGCAACGCGCGCCATCCGCAGCGGCTATTCAGACAAAGAGATTCTGACGGGCGGGGTGGAGCACTCCTCACTCAAGGCCTGCCCACAGGCGAATGACGTCACCGACACGCGTGAAAAAACTCACGCATGCGCACGAGGGTTCAAGCTTGTCTGACGTAAAAACATATGAATCAAATCCATTTATTTTTTGAAAAAATAAAAGGACCGCTTTTTTCATCACAGACCTCGTACTTGTTAGTGATTAAAATTGTTCACAAGACCAACATTTTTTTTATTTTTTTATTTTACACCTTAAAATAACTGAGCCGCTGCTCAGAGATTATAATGACTGTGCCGCAAACAGTCACAGCCTCACACAGAGATGTGCACCCACACCACTGACTTCATGAATGAAACTCGGTCAATAAAGCATAATTGTGTAAATATATATATATAAATGTATTGTAATGGTTTTAGGAGCCGCACTGTGCTGAACACAGCAGCAGCAGCAGGACTGCTCAGCAGCTGGAACAGATCAGATCCGTGTAACTTTCAACACTAATATTTGGGAATGTGTGGGTGTCAGAGTAAGTTTAATACTTTCCTTACATAATTTAATGTTAATTAATTTTACTGGCTTGATATCCAGGTCAGAAGGCCAACACGAGCGTATTGAAAATGCATTAACATCCGGGAACTTCATCAATATTTTGCCGGGTTAGGAGGTATCATGTTGCTGTCCATGAAGGGATGTTCGCATTTAGTAGGCAGCATTTGGAGTGCGGACTCTAGTACACATATTAACCTCTGTGCATGCTACCAAGTTTGGTTACAATTGGGCATTTTAAAAAAGTTATTACACTTACAAGATGTTTGCAAAATATGCTCCAGCAACCTTGATCTTTGACCTTTTGATCCTAAAGCTACTAAGCATCTTGGGGTCACTATGTGTAATGTATAAATTAAGTTTGGTGACAATCAGGCCAGGATAACTGATTTGCTCATACGTGAAATGTTGAATGACTGACTGACTGACTCCTGGCACATACTGACATTCAGCCCATTGGCTGTAACATAGTAAAAATAAAACATAAAACAGTGACATATTTTAAAAATCAACATGCAGACCCACGTTGGATTTGCTGTGATGACCCCAAGTGAAAACAAGGGAGCAGCCAAAGGGACTTAATTTTTGTAGTGTTGGTCTCATTGGGAAAGGGGTAATAACTGCTTTCACTGACTCTCACAGACTGAGTGCAGGTTTATTATTTATCTGCAAAATGAAGGTTGTTTACATCGATATACAGAGAATTGTTGAAGGAAATCTACCTTGTTCAAGGTTGATCACACTTCCACACTCATGCACATGTGATAGAGTAGTGACTGAGCGAGGGAGAGGGTGCTGTTAGTGTTATCAGTGCAGTGGATCAGAGAAATATTATTTTGTGATTGGTTGCCTATAGTCAGATTTGAAAACACAAATTAACTTGGCTATGCCTGTACAGACCCTCATGCAGAAAGTATTTTGTGTGAATACTGCCCTGCTGTTTCCTCTGGTGTAGGGTGCATGGCTCTGAGTGTATGCTTTGTTCCTGCTGGCACTCAAACAGATGCACAGAACTGAGGTTGGACACACTAAAGCACAGAGTTTATAAAATAAGCGCTTACGAGGTCTGTTAGAAAAGTATCCGACCTTTTTATTTTTTTCCAAAACCTGATGGATTTGAATCACGTGTGCTTGCATGAGCCAACCTTGCACCTTCGTGTGCATGCGTGATTTTTTTCACGCCTGTCGGTTGCGTCATTTGCTTATAAGCAGCCTTTGTGTGAGGATGGGTGGAGTCTCTCGTCGTTTTTTCTTTGCAAGGAAAATGGCGGAACGACTGGAGCAACGCGACTGCATCAAATTTTGCCAGAAACTGGGCGACAGCCAGGTGGAAACCATTCGGATTATTCAGACGGCTTTCGGTGACGATGCTTTGGGCATCACACAGATTAAGGAGCGGTACAACTGGTTTAAAGACGTCCGCACAATGGTGGAGAGCGAGCCGCGCTCCAGGCGGCCATCAACATGCTGAAATGACCAGACTATCCGAGAAATTGTGGAAGAGGTGGACATCAGCACTTTTTCGGCACATTCCACTGTGACAGAAGATTTGGCCATGAAAAGAGTTGCAGCAAAATTCATGCTGATGGTTTTGGCGTGACGCTGATGGCGGAACAAAAGCGCCACTGTGTTGAAGTCTCACAGGACATGTTGTAACATGCCCAGATCGTCCACCATTCGGAAGATTCAGACGGCTTTCGGTGACTTTTCTGTCATGTGACTATCCGAGAAATTGTGGAAGAGGTGAGCATGTCACAGCATGTCCTGTGAGACTTCGACACAAAGGCACTTTTGTTCCACCATCAGCTTCGTGCCGAAGCCATCGGCATCAATTTCACTGCAACTCTTTTCATGGCAAAATCTTCTGTCACAGTGGAATGTGCCGAAAAAGTGATGATGTCGTCCTCTTCCGCAATTTCTCGGATAGTCACACGACGGTCCCGCATCACCACAGCGTTCACTTTGGAATGATCTGGTCATTTCAGCATGTTGATGGCTGACCAGAGCGTGACTCGCTCTCCACCGTTGTGCGACTGTCTTTAAACCGGTTGTACCGCTCCTTAATCTGTGTGATGCCCAAAGCATCGTCACCGAAAGCCGTCTGAATAATCCGAATGGTTTCCACCTGGCTGTCACCCAGTTTCTGGCAAAATTTGATGCAGTCGTGCTGCTCCAGTCATTCCGCCATTTTCCTTGCAAAGAAAAAACGATGAGAGACTCCACCCATCCTCACACAAAGGCTGCTTACAAGCAAACGACGTAATCGACAGGCGTGAAAAAATTCACGCTTGCGCACGAAGGTTCAAGGTTGGCTCATTCAAGCACACATGATTCAAATCCATCAGGTTTTTGCAAAAAATAAAAAGGTCGGATACTTTTCTAACAGACCTCGTATGATACAGGCTGTCTGCAAATTTTCGTGCTGTATGCCTTCAAAGTGCATTATGCAAGGTATTTGATGTACTGGTGCTTAGAAGAGAACAACAGAAGCTCTGTACAAGTAATTTGCAGTTTGATTTTAAATGTAAACATTCCACTGCATTTGCAGCCTTTGTTATGTTAGAGACTATTGATTATTACATACAGTAAATAATGGTGGAGTAATTTATGGATTGTCACTATATGCCACTAAGGCATTTGACAGAATTGAGTTTTGTAGGCTTTTTCAGCACTTGTTAGATAGAAATGTAATCCCACTCTATGTCAGACTTATTAAAAATATGTATATTGAGCAGAGAATGTGTGTTAGGTATGGGAATGTTTTCTCTAAGTGGTTTTCAGCTAGTAATGGTGTGAAGCAAGGCAGAGTCATTAGCTCTGCCTTGTTCTCAGTTTACTTAGATGGTATGCTAAATCAGCTTGCAGCTGGGGGGTCTGGTTGTTATGGAGGTAATGCATTCTGTGGAGCAATAGGATATGCCGATCATGTAATTTTAGTATTACCCAGTTGTGTTGCAGTGTGTCACATGATAACAATTTTGAAAAATATGCAGAACATTTTTGTATAAAGTTTAACGGTATTAAGAGTAAGAGTATCATTTTTCATAATAACTGTTGGGAAAGTGTAGGAACACGGACCCACAACAGGGGGCGCAAATGAACGGACAATGGAGGAAGTCAAATAACAACACTTTACTGTTGTGAATAAGCACAACAAACACAACAGATTACAACAATAGACAAAGAAGTCAATTCACAAAATGTGTCACGTGGGCAGGCTCGAAGATAAGAGACGTCTGTCCAAAGCAGAACCGGAACCACACGATTTCCTCCGCCACCGAACCCCGTGTCGGATCTGGTACTGCTGGCGAGGAACAAAAACAGTTAAATGTGGGTGCGTTTGCACCCAGCAACCCGTATGGCGGGAAAACCACCTCCACCTCTCGTCGGAAGAATGTCTGCTATTTAACGCACAAAAGTAACAAAGTGTTAATGTCAAAAAGACAACACAGTCGGCTGAGTACTGTACCTCCTAGGTAGAGCGATATCTCGGCAAAGAGGTGGAGATGTTGTCTTGCTGATATACCACTGCTGATCAGACGATTGTTGACAGCTGTCATAGGCGAGAAGTGACAGCTGTCATCTAGATTTAGGTGTTTATTCGATGATATTTTGGCGGACTGAGGAGTGGTTGTCATAACAGGTTTGCATTTTGAGTTTTCATTTAGAATTATGACCTGCTTATTTCCTCAGTAAACATGGATTAATAACCTAATGTAATGAAGCCACTGATAGCTGCTACAAATGTAAACACCACTGGCATGTAAGTGGCCTTTTATTGTGACCAGCCTAAGACACACCTGTTCAATAATCTGCTGTCTAATCAGCATCTTGATATGCCACACCTGTAAGGTTTGATGGATTACCTCGGCAAAGGAGACGTGATCACTAACATAGATTTAGATAGAACAAAAAGGGAGAGTTCTCCGCGCTTCTGTATAGCACAAACTAATCTGGTGCAACCAGATAGGACTGATATACACTCAACAAAAATATAAACGCAACACTTTTGGTTTTGCTCCCATTTTGTATGAGATGAACTCAAAGATCTAAAACTTTTTCCACATACACAATATCACCATTTCCCTCAAATATTGTTCACAAACCAGTCTAAATCTGTGATAGTGAGCACTTCTCCTTTGCTGAGATAATCCATCCCACCTCACAGGTGTGCCATATCAAGATGCTGATTAGACACCATGATTAGTGCACAGGTGTGCCTTAGACTGTCCACAATAAAAGGCCACTCTGAAAGGTGCAGTTTTATCACACAGCACTTTGCCACAGATGTCGCAAGATTTGAGGGAGCGTGCAATTGGCACGCTGACAGCAGGAATGTCAACCAGAGCTGTTGCTCGTGTATTGAATGTTCATGTCTCTACCATAAGCCATCTCCAAAGGTGTTTCAGAGAATTTGGCAGTACATCCAACCAGCCTCACAACCGCAGACCATGTGTAACCACACCAGCCCAGGACCTCCACATCCAGCATGTTCACCTCCAAGATCGTCTGAGACCAGCCACTCGGACAGCTGCTGAACCAATCGGTTTGCATAACCAAAGAATTTTTGCATAAACTGTCAGAAACCGTCTCAGGGAAGCTCATCAGCATGCTCGTCGTCCTCATCGGGGTCTCGACCTGACTCCAGTTCGTCGTCGTAACCGACTTGAGTGGGCAAATGCTCACATTCACTGGCGTTTGTCACGTTGGAGAGGTGTTCTCTTCACGGATGATGCGAAGGAGATGTGTTGCACTGCATGAGGCAAATGGTGGTCACACCAGATACTGACTGGTATCCCCCCCCAATAAAACAAAACTGCACCTTTCAGAGTGGCCTTTTATTGTGGGCAGTCTAAGGCACACCTGTGCACTAATCATGGTGTCTAATCAGCATCTTGATATGGCACACCTGTGAGGTGGGATGGATTATCTCAGCAAAGGAGAAGTGCTCACTATCACAGATTTAGACTGGTTTGTGAACAATATTTGAGGGAAATGGTGATATTATGTATGTGGAAAAAGTTTTAGATCTTTGAGTTCATCTCATACAAAATGGGAGCAAAACCAAAAGTGTTGCATTTATATATATATATATATATATATATATATATATCCAAGTGCCTCACTAATTAAAAATATGCTTTTAACAATCCACCAACAAATTACAAATTACATTTAAACTGCTGTCAAAAACAATATGTTCTGGAGTGAATTAATCTCTCTGCTGGACATGAATACGAGAATAAATTAATTGTTTGGGGAGATCATCATCCCTTTGTGTCTGGCTTAGTTTGTTTCGGTGTTTGTCTCATGTTTTTTTTTTGTTGTTGTTGTTCCAGTTGTCCTTCTTAATTAGCCATATTTATGCCGGTTTTGTCCTGAGGGTGCAAACTACAGGTGGACGTTAAGTTTCATGACCTGCTGAAATGAGATAAGGTCATGATTTGCATGATCAAATTCAATCAAGAGGATCAACCCTCATCAACGGTGCTAAACTGCTGTCAGTGCTGCCTAAAAGACAAACTGTCCATCCTACACATCTTAATGGTTCATCATATGGTTCAAAACAAAATGTGATTTCTGAATGTAAAAGTGCAGCTGGATGTGTGGGTAATTATAGCGGCAATAACTGCCAATGAGCTTTTGAACATTTATTAAAGACGCAACACACACAATCATGTTCATCAGTGTTATTACTTGCCTTACAATTGCCATAAGTCACACATATGAACCTTGATATTAACCTTATGCAAATCTATTTTTAATTCAAGACATGTCCTGAATAAATTATTTCCTCCCTCAGATCTGAGTCCTTGCATGACAATATGTTTGAGAGTGTGTACTGATTGTACAATAGCTGCCACTGCAGGACAGTGCACCTATTCTAGATGATTAATAGATTTTGTAAAGTAGTTAAAATGTGTTTTATAGCTCAGTTATAAAGTTAAAGACTACTTTATTGTGAAGACAATATTAGATAATGTGACCCAGGAGGATATCTGTTATAGGTTCATAACAAGTGTCATATTTTAATGTGTCAGATTGTGTGGGCCCCTGCCCACTGTCCATAGAACAGGGTGAGAAGCTTGAATATCCAGGGGGTACTCAGAGTACAACCACTGCTTCTTTCCATCAAAACGGTAATTCAGATATCTGATGAAGGGATACGCTCTGGTCATCTCCCTAGGGGGTCTTCCAGGCATATCCAACTGGGACGAGGCCCTGGGGAAGATCCATGACACATATTTCACAGTTCGCTTCACAATGCCTTGGGATTCCCCAGAAAAAAGTTAGAGAACTTGGCAGAGGATAAGATGGGGTGAGCTGCTTGGTATGCTGCAAAAAATGAATGAATATTTTAATGTAATCTGGTGCAAAATACAGCACTGGTCACCATATTTAGGAAGCCAAGAATACATTTTCAGAGTTTGCTACAGTAAAATATCATTCACAGGGGGGTTGGGGGGTGATCTGTACACCTTATTAGCAAGCTTTACCAAACCATACATTCTTGTGATTGTCTTCATCTCTGTGGAACAGCCATCATCAGAAATGAGCTCAAGAGGCTCAACATTGACATTGCTAAATGCAGGAGACCTGACTGCTATCAAACAGTCGCCTCAAAGAACAGGGCTGCAAATTTTGTAGTCAAGGAACAATGCCAGGTGAAAAATGACTGCATAGTGTTGGATTCATTCTCTCCTGTCTTCAGTTGAACCACCATCTAATGGCACAACACAAATCCCCTCACTTGCGCAGCCTCTTCAAGCCTTGTGAACATCATGAGTATCTATGCTTCTACACTCTGCTCTCCAGTCGAGGTAAAGGATACATTTTATAATGCACTCAAGACCACTGTCAGTGAGATCCTTGTAATGGAACATGTACACGCTTGGGGACATCACCACCCATATGAGAGCTGACTACAACTCCTGGGTTTGCAGCATTTTTTCCACATTGGCATAGAGTTATGCTCTTACCTTTCCGTTGCATAGCCAACACATTCTCTTCCACCAAGCCCAACCACATTGTATTCTGATAGCATCCCAGATCACACCACTGGCACTAGCTGGATCTCATCATCACCCAAAGACTCTCACTGAACACGGTACAGCTTTCTTATCCAAGCAGAAAGGATATGCAAGAATCCACACTCTGTGAACACTTTGCCATCACCATTGAGGAGCCCCTTAATTGCTGCCAAAGAAGCACTGCTGAGATGAGATGGAACCACGTTCACAAGAGCATCTACAAATCTACAGTGGACACTTTTGGCAAGAGGGACAGACAGAACCCAGACTGGTTCAAAGCAGGAATTGCTGAGCTCGAGTCAGCAATCGGAATGAAGCAAGCAGCACTGTTCAAGTCAAGAGGGAGCCCTCAGAGAATACACTATCAGCACTGAAAAAATGCCAGAAACCATGTCCAATGGATCTCTTGACAATGCACCAATGCCTATGGGTCAGTTCTCCACTGACCATGTTCAATGGCATGAAAAAAGCATTTGGCCCAAGTGCCACTAAGCTCGCTTCCTAAAGTCCACATCTGGCAACATCACAATAGACTGAGGCAATCAGATGGAGAAGTGGTTGGAACACTAACATGATCTTTATTCACAGGAGAGCATCATCACTGACACAGCAATTGAGAATACCATCCTCCTGCCCGCCATGGAAGAGCTAGACATTCCACATTCTGTAGAAGAGATCAGGAAGACTATCAACTCTGAAGTCCATGGCAAAGCACCTGGAAATATCATCATTCCTCTGGAGGCCAGTAGGGTTGGCAAGAAGAGTGCTCTCATCAACCACCTGCATTAGCTCCTACTACAATGCTGGATGAAGGGATAGTGCCACAAGACATGTGTGATGTCAATATTATCACACTTTTAAGAACAAGGACATTGCAGTGACTCCAACTACCACGGAATATCACCCCTCAGTACGATTGGGAGGGCCTTCATCCATGTAGTGCTGAATAGGCTGAAGCTACTCACAGAATGCATTGTCCTTGAAACACAGTGTTGATTCAGAGCTGAACGTTTGACAGTCAACATCATGTTTTCCCTGAGGGAGTTGCAAGAAAAGTTCCACGAGCAAAGGTGACCACTACGCATCGCCTTCATTGACCTGACTAAGACCTTTGACAGTCAGCAGGGAAGGTTTCTTCACCCTATTGCATAAAATTGAATGCCCTCCTAAGTTCTTGAGCTTGATTACATCTTTCCATGAAGATATGCAAAGCACCATTTAGCATGATGGCTCTTCTTCAAACCTGTTCCCAATCAGTTTGAGGCAAGGCTGTGTGTTTACTTCGACACTTTTTGGCATCTTCTTTTCTTTGCTACTGTCTTGTGCCCTTAGTCAGTCAGAGGACGACATTTCCCGCTGCTTTTGAATTAGTGGTATCCTCTTCAACCTTGCACATCGCCATGCAAAGACCAAGGTGCAGGAAGTAATGATTGGGGAGATGCTATTCACAGATGATGCCACCCTGACGGCACATGCTGTGGAGGCTTTACAATGACTCAACAGCCATTTTGCACATGCTTACAGAGAGTTTGGCTTCACTATTAGCATCAAGAAGACCAAAATCATGGATCAAGATGTCAATTGTATCCCCAACATCTCCATTAGCAACTACTCCCTTGAAATGGTTGAAGTTGTCACCTACCTTGGTTCCACTACCTCCTGCAACCTCTCACTGGATGCTGAGCTGAACTCACGGATTGGCAAGGCAGTGACAACAATGACCCACCATGGGAAGAGGGTCTGGGACAACTCTTTCCTGACCTCCAACACTAAGATGAATGCGCATCAACCCTGTGTGCTCAGCACACTGCTCTTTGCCAGCAAAGCATGGACCCTGTATGCCCACCAAGAATGCAGATATAGTGCCTTCCACCTACACTGCATCAGAGGAATTCTGGGCATTACCTGGTGAGAGCATGTCTCAAACAAGAACATCCAGTCAAGAATACCTAGTCTGTTTGCATTGGTCACTCAAATGCTTTTGTGCTGGCTTGGTCATGTCAGCTGCATGCAGGATGGACAAGGAAGTGGTATACGGCAAGCTTGCCTCTGGCTCCAGACCTGCAGGAAAGCTTGTCCTCCATTACAAAGAGATTTGCAACTGATATGTGAAAGCAGAAATCATCAACCGATGTGGCTGGGAAGCCACTGCAGGCAACCACAATAGATGAAAGATTGCCATCAAGGCAGGCATACAGGCAAGTGAAAAAAGAAAGGACCAGCTGGAAAAGTTGGGTGTGGAGTACACCTGTAGAATTTGTAATAGGGACTGTCTCTCAAGAATTGGTTTGTACAGGCACTGAAGATCAACCACAGACTAATCATCTGGCGCACCCCCCATTGTCTCTGTAAGCACAGAAGGAGGCCCAACTATCACAAGCAGTTGTGCATCCACTGCTGACTAATACTAACAGGCTATGTTGGCTGCACCAGGAAATACCCTTGGCAATAAAAAACAACTCAACATCACTTAAAACACTCAAAATATGTCAAGATCACATAGTTAAACTAAGTGAGTTTGAAATATCATGACAAGACAATTCATTTACAAGAACACATACATTCTTGTAAATGTTTTGCACATTGCATCATAGCTTGTAATTCTCTCATTTGTTAAAGAGCCATTTAGGTTGACACCACACTTTTTTCTATTGTCATGCTTTAATGTTGTTTTCTATAAAAAGTAAGGAACCACTGGCTGAGGGTACGTGTTTAGACATGTTTTAGTTTTGGTAAAAACCAACGTAAGCCTCCACAGAATCAACAGCAATCAATGTTCTGTCCCCCAAGGTGAGAAAACCAGTTTGTCTCAGTGTTTGAGATTTTGTGACTTTGGTCTGAATTACCGACTGATCGCCGACACTGATGTGTGGTCAGGGCTCCTATATTACTCCACTGGGAAAGGTGTCACTGAGCCACACTGTCATTTTCATTCTGTGCAACACTGACAATTTCTTCTCCGCTGACTAAGCACACATCTTACCGCATGTGTGTGTGCTCTCAGTTTGTGTTGTAAGGCAGTGGGCTTCCAAGCTTGCTGTCTTTGTGGATTTCAGGCACATATCGCGAAGAGGAGTCAGTGCCAGCTGAGCTGGAGGTGGTGCATTCTGATGTTCTGCCTGTGTCTTTTCATGCAGTGAAACTTAGAACATCCAGGTTTGAGAGCTGAGGATGAACAGTGGTTTTAGAGTCAGTCATATGAGACAGCATGGTTCTTAAGCTTGGGAAGTGTGCAGCAGCAGATGGTTTGTAGGTTGGAAAGATCGAGAGTCTTTCTTCACGTGATTCCACCAGGCACGGCTTTGTAACGTTGCATGTGCATTGCGGTTTTGTTTAATTGTGCCTACAGGTTCACATCCCACCGACCGTGTTTCAGTAGTGGAATGTCTCAGAAGAGGAACATTTTGTTTATTTGTTGATTTCAGCCTTTTTTCATGATTTCTGTGCTCAAAATGTGTCAGATTTGGACACTAACCATTGACCTGTGGCCAGTTTCCCATTACCAGTTTTGCCTGTATGATTCCAAAACAGTGAAATTGGTCCTGATTCATCACAACAGCAGCCAAAGATTATACGAGGTCTGTCCATAAAGTATCGTACCTTTTTATTTTTTTCAAAAACTATATGGATTTCATTCATATGTTTTTACGTCAGACATGCTTGAACCCTCGTGCGCATGCGTGAGTTTTGGGACATGTCCAGCTCTCCACAAGTTCTTTTATACTCACTCGACTGGTAAGCACTGAAAGCCGAGATAGACATGTCCCAACTTGTCCTCTAACACTCCGAAACGGAGGTGTTCCTTTGTCTTGCTTCATCAGCGAATTGGTCGTGACGCGCGAAGCCTCCGCGCGGCTTTCCATGACAAAATCTCTTGTTAAAAGTGAAATCTGCCGGAAAATGGCTGATGTCCAGGTCTTGTGATAACCAGAGAAAGAGCACACGACAGTCTCGTATCCACAGAGCCATCAGCTTAGAAATGATCCAGTGGTTTGTGCCGCATCGTCACAGCTCGCAGCGCGGCGCACCGACCGTCCTTAAAGGGGTCCTTAACCCTGTAGTTAAAGTCCTTATTCTCTGTGAAGCCTGTAAAATTTTCACTGAAAGCCAGATAAATTTTTCGAATGGTTTCCAGGTGCCAGTCTCTAACAGCTTCTGAAAAAATTCTGATGGAAAAAAAGTCCTTTTCATTCCGCCATTTCCAGACAATGAAAATCCGACGAGGGGGCGGGACCACTCCTTCCACAAGGCGTGCTCACAGGCGAATGACGTCACCGACAGGCGTGGAAAAACTCACGCATGCGCACAAGGGTTCAAGCATGTCTGACGTAAAAACATATGAATGAAATCCATATAGTTTTTGAAAAAAATAAAAAGGTACGATACTTTATGGACAGACCTCGTATGTCACAGTGTAATACAACATTTTGAGGTCACTGCTGATTACTGGGGACATGCTCACAGCAGTACTGGGTCCATGCACTAAAGCCTGTGCTTATAACAACTTGTTATTGAGCTAAAATGCATCTGTTAACATCTGAGAAACTGGCTGAGCTGTTTGCTCTGCTGCCACTGTGACCTGGACCTGGATTAGTGCAGAAAATCAATGATTGAATGAATGAATCAAACTGCAACCAAATTCACAATCAAACATTGATATGCTGATGATACTCAACTGTACATGCTGATAACTGCTGGTAATCTTGCCCATATAAAAGCCTTAGAAGATTGCCTTATATCTGTGAGAAGTTGGATGTCTACTAACTTCCTACTCTTGAATTCTGATAAGACTGAAATGATGGTTCTTACATCGGCATCAATTTGACCAGCTGGCGCTTAATTTGGGTTCGTGTGTTGTGCATCATACGGACAAAGTGAGGAATCTTGGGGTACTTTTTGATCCTACGTTGTCCTTTGGCCCCCACATTAGAGACATTACAAAGACTGCCGTCTTACATCTGCAAAACATAGCGAGGATTCATTCCATCCTGTCTATGGCTGATGCTGAGACTTTGATACACGCATTTATTTCTCCCAGACTGGATTATTGTAATGCTTTATTTTCTGGTCCGCCGCAATCTAGCTTTCGGGGTCTTCAATTAGTGCAGAATGCTGCTGCCAGACTTTTGACACAAAGTGGAACGTTTGACCACATTACACCCATTCTTGCGTCCCTTCATTGGCTTCTGGTTTCTGCCATATCAGATTTTAAATTCTTGTTGTTGGCACCTCCCTACCTGGCGGACTTGGTTAAGCCCTACGTACTGGCGTGGCCCTTGCGTTTGCAGGGCACAGGGCTTCTGTGTGTTCCGAGGGTGAACAAAAAGTTTGTGGGGTATAGAGCCTTCTCCTACCATGGTCGGACTCTTTGGAACGATCTACCTGCAGTTATTAGGCACTCTGACATGGTGGAGACTTTTAAATCAAGACTGAAGACTCACTTTTTTAGACTGTCTTATCATTAATCTGATTTGTTTTTTTGTTTGCCTTGTAACGTCTTTTTATTCTACTGTGTTTTATCTTTTTTATCATGCCCTTCCTGATTTTTGATTTTAAATTACTTTGTGTTGTTATGAATTGTGTGAAGCGCCTTGGGGCGACTTTGTCGTGAGATGGCGCTATATAATTTAATAAATTGAAATTGAAATTGGAACAGATACTATTCATTTCATCATGCAGGAACAAAATAAACAGCAAGGCTGTCTGTAAAAGATGTATAATATCTCCCATATCTGCATAAATTCCATCTGATTATTCACTTCTATGGATCACAATGTTACTTTTTTTTGGCTCATTTTCAAAATGATTCAGATTGGTCACTATGATTGAAAACACCACTATTACCACAGATTGCACACTGTAGCATACCCAATTGGGCATGTGATTTTTTTTGAGCCATTAAAGTAAACAATTGGGTGTCAAAATCACCAGTGGTAGAGCTGCTTAAAATAACGACTGAGCGCGACCCAGCACAGAGGTGCCTCACTGTTAAAGCCTCCATAGCTGGAGAAGGCCATGTTTCACCTGGCTGCAGCAGATAGATGGTTACTTTTGCAAAATGGCAGTGGATCGGTTGTCTGCCTGGGTGCTTACCATCCATACAGGCATACAGCTTCCTACTCGATTCCATACTTGGTTTGACTGTGCGCTTCTGCCACTGGTTAGTAGCCAACATAGTTAAATGTTTTTCATGCTTTGTAATATTTTCAGTGCTGTTTGTCTGTTACTGAGCTCCTGGGATTAGACAAAAACTGCTATTTTTTTTAAAACTTGGTGGAAGGATGTGGCACATTTCAAAGAGAAAATCATCAACTTTTGGAGTGGATCAGATTTAGAGGGCATTACCTCTTTAACATTGTCTAGAAAGGCTCTGATGAATTCTATAAGCCAAGGCACAACACTGACATGACACAGCCATTCATTTTAAAATTTAGATGTTAGTCAGGAATCTCTGTTAAACATGTAAAGTAGAAGTTAAATGTATACCTATACCTATACATAGAAGTCATTCTGTGTTTTTTCAATACAAATATTGGCACATCATGAAAGTCTGTGAAGCTAATGATGGCCATATCGGCTCATACGTATCTGCTCCCACTGTTATACTGCACACCACTGTTATAGTGTGGGAAATGGTAAATAGAAAGCATTAATATAGCACTTTTCCATCTAAGATGCTCAACATGCTTTACAGTAATACCTCGCATTCACACACACTGATACTGGCCACCGATAATGGGTACTGCCATGCAAAGCACTCACTACACACTGGGAAAAACTCTGGGATTACTAACCTTGCCCCTTGGTGATTTTCCCGCCAGACGGGGGTTTGAACAGAGGACCTTCTGGTCTCAAGCCCACTGTTTTACCACTCGACCATCACCCCACCCACCACCTTAATTATCTGGGGTCCAAGAATATGTTCTCAGTTTTACCATACTTTTAATAATTTCCATTTTAAGGTACCTTCATTTAGTGTCATGCTCATGTGTTGCATATCAAAATGTTCAGAGCCATGTAACAATCTCAGATTTCAGAATATGTAGCACACATTTGTGTGGAGCAGTGTACAGAGAACTAATTTGGCTTCAAATATGAAAATATGAAATGCAATTTTGGAAAATTCTTCAAATCAATGCAGGCATTATCTGCAATGTTAGTCTGCTGACAGTGCAGGGAGAATACAAGCTTTGTCCATGTGACCTTCTGCAGCCCCTATGATTGACTGTGAGCAAAAAATCATCTGGAGCCAAGACGTATTTCACAGCTGAGAATTTGTCATTTCAGGAAGTGATTCAGCAAAGTCTCTGTGATGTTTTGTCATTGATCTATTAATAGAAACCTGATACAAACTGCACTAAGACACAATGGCCTGTCAGTGAACTTCAGAGGGTTATGGTCATAATCAAGGAAATTTTGAAACACTTGAATATAAAACACTTGATACAAATGCCAAATACATTAACAACACACATGACCCTCTATAGGTGACATCAAATGCCTTTGGAAAATGTCTAATGCCCTTTCTTCTCAGTAATTTGACTCATGATGTGATATTGCAGAAAATGTGCATCTCTAATTCTTTCATTTTCTCTTTCTGCTATTGTTGCCAGGGTATTATCCAGGATGTTAAGCTGATTTTTGCTCCCAATGGCTACATCACACAGTGCCCTAACCTTAACCGCAGTAAGTATCATGGAGACTGCATTGTACATTGTGTGCTGGGCTCACTCTGGGGGGAAAGTAAAAAGCATCCAAGTGAGAAAAAACAATGTTCTCTGTTACTCTGCCTTTATAAAATGAGGCTGTAATGATGTTTTGTTGGCCGGCTGTTACCTCTCTGTTGTCATCACATAAAAGACTTGATCAATAAGGCAGGCAGTTACATCTTAGAATCAAATACCACCCACAAGCCAGCAAATAGGGCTGCACAATTAAAAACTTAGAAATTATAATAGCAATCCAGAATCTATCAGCAGTTCTTTAATGTTAAAAAAACATGACTATATTAGGAAAAGGAGGGATTTTATATCCCAACTGGCTTGGGAATTCCTCAGGGTTCTCCATGACCCAGACCTGGATAAGCAGCTGAAAATGAACGAATTAGTGGTATATTGTCACCCTGACTACTTTCCTGTTTTCCCTGACAGCCCCTGCCATTAGCAAGCTTTACACATTTAGCTTTACCACATGCAGCCACAGAGATGAGTAGAACTCTTCACAGCAACTCTCACTCATCTGTAGTTATTGAAAATTTGCATTCCAAAACAATTCTGGCCCTGTGGCCCCGAGGTTTGAGTCAGCTCACACCCAACAGGCAGGCACTTTCCCCAAGTCTGCATATTGGTATGAATTTGAGGACAGTAATATTTATTCATTTGTTAATGTTTAATACCTGCTTATTCCAGTTAAGGGTCAGGGGGGAGTTGGAGCCTATCCCAACAATCATTGCGGTACAGGAGGAGGGGTACACCCTGGTCAGGATGCCATTCTGCCACAGGGCCAGATGTAGACAGACAAATGCATTTGCATGCTCACTCACTCATACAGTTACAAATTTCCAAGTTCACCTAAAGGCCAGGTCCCACTGGGGAGAGGATTAATTGCGCATGAATTGAGAATACAAATTAAGGGCGTTCGTTGTCGTCCGCAACAAAATTGGCCAAAAATGACAAATGTCTCAGTATGAATTACGGATATATTAATAATGTATAGTGAATATATGAAGAACAATCAAGGATGTATAACACATTTATTGAGAATGCATCACACACGTGTGGAGGCAACAGTGGTTGTATTGCGTGTGCGCGGCATTTGCATTGCGGTCATAACAGAAGTGCAGTCGGGCCCATTGGCATCACTATTCACACCAACACCACAGCCTCTGGAGCAATTGCGGGAGTTGGACACGTTGATTGGTATGTTGTTGGATGGCAGCAACTATCACACTATGTCTTTGGGGATCAATAACTACATCTGTACGTGTCCACAGCTGGACTGGCACTGACTGGAAGGTATGTCGATTTCTGCTTGTTATGCATTTGCTAATTGTCTGCAAATCAGTCGTAATACAAATGCTTTATTCGTGGCCAATCTGTCTAGTAGTTTGTAATTTAGATGTGATAGGCACGTTATATATCCGTTTTACACACTGTCCCATTCCGCTGCAAAGCCGCAATACCCTGTCAGTTGCAGATAACAGTGGATATACAGCGCATAGATTGAGTATGTATTGCGTATGTAAGGCGGATGTCATCCACAACCAAAATTTTGTGCAGCTCGAAAAATCCTGGCAACAAAAAACGTGCCTTTGCGGGTACTTGCGGACATGTGCGGATGTCGGCCGACTCATACAAGCATGTTTCATGGATATTACCGATGTTTAGCGAATAGTAAGTCCTTTCGGCTGCTCCCTTGTTTGCACTCGGGGTCGCCACAGCAAATCCAAGGTGGATCTGCATGTTGAATTGGCACAAGTTTTACGCCGGATGCCCTTCCTGACGCAACTCCATGTTACATGGAGAAATGTGGCAGGGGTGGGATTTGAACCCGGAACCAAGCGTATTAACCACTTGGCCACCACCCCTGCTTAGCGAATATGAACCAATTTTGTGAGCAATTCATATGCAAATCTTCCTAAACGATAGATCTACGTTCCGACCCTCACCTATGGTCATGTGATTTGGCTCATAACCAAAAGAACAAGATCGCAAGTACAACCGGCCGAGATGAGTTTGCTCCACAGGGTGGCTGGGCGATCCCTTAGAGATAGGGTGAGGAGCTCGGTCACTCGGGAGGAGCTGCTCCTCCACGTCGAAAGGTGGCTCGGGCAACTTTTTCGGATGCCCCCTGGACGCCTCGCTAGAGAGGTGTTCCGAGCACGTCCCATCGGAAGGAGGCCCCGGGGAAGACCCAGGACACACTGGAGGGACTACATCTTGCAGCTGGCTTGGGAACGCCTCGGGGTTCCCCTGCAGGAGCTGGGAGAGGTGTGTGTGGATCGGGAGGTCTGGGCGGCTTTGCTTGAGCTGCTGCCCCCGCGACCCGACTTCGGATGAAGCGGAAGAAAATGTATGGATGTATGGATGGATGGCTCTTCCTAAACGCAAGTGTGACCGGGCCATAACCTGCATGTCTTTGGAAATGGGAGAAAGCCGAAGCACCCAGAGGGAATCCACGCACACACGGGGAGGACATGCAAACTCCACACCAATAGGCTCAAGTGGGAAACGATCCCAGGACCTTTTTGCTGAGACAACAATGCAAACCACAAAGTCACCATGCTGCTTTTACTTGTCTTCAAATCATCTCGATTAGAAATGATCTTGAGAATTTGTGTATGTTTTATTGAGAAAAACCAAATGCCCTTAAAGCTGCTAAATGCTGTGCACTTTATTAGAAAATAACAACAATAGTACTAATATTGTACATGCTCTTCTCTCTGGCTCTTTCTCTCCATCCTTTTGCTCTTTCTTCGTTGAGCTTGTCCAACCTGCAGCGATTTCCTGAGCCTTGTGCAAGGCATCATGGACCTTCAGGAACTACTGGCTAAGATGACCATGAAGGTAAAAAAAAAAAAAAAGAATTATTTCCCAGAGAAACAAAGCACTTGCAGCCTTGCACACTGTATAAGTACTTGGTAGAATGTGCAGCTTGCTGAAAAGATTTATTTGTCACACTTCATTCTGTTTTTGGCTCAAATGAAAGACTCGGCATATGCAGGATGCCAGAACATGTCAGTGTCAATTCTGAAAAATAGCCAATTTACACTGTATTTGCTTAAAATATCTACGGATGTTTTGCTGTGTTGACAGATAAATCAATAAATAAATGAATAAATCAGTTCCTTTTCCTCTGCAGACACAGCTGCCGGCTTTGATTTTTAACTTTTTTCTTAATGCCACCTTCTTTTCAAATGCAATGTTGTTGTTACACTCCAAGTCTGTATTTTCTTTCTTTTTTAAACCTCTTAACCCTTCAGTCATCTGAGCATGTATGTTGTGCAATTTTCAAATTGAATACCAAAGCAAAATTAAATGCTTATCATTCTTGAACATTTAAGAAAGCTGATATAAGCCTTTCAGATTTTGCAGAAAATGAGTTGGCTTTGAGTCCAGGATAAAAACACTAAAATCTTGAGGCCAGTGGAGGAGTAATTTTCAGTTTGACACATTTCGCCGTGGTTATTTCAAAGAAACACAACAAGCCAGTTCTTTGTATTAAATTTGTGATGTTCTTAACTCTGACTGCGGAGAGATCAGGAAAAAAAAAAGTTCTGTTTTTTGTCACCACCGACACCACCTGTTTGCACATACAAGAGGCACCACAGTGTTTGTTTTCTGCCAAAGATGATTTCTGCAAATAAGTACAACTTTACACCTCTTGCCACAAAATGCAAAAACTGTGGAAAAAAAACTGTAAAAACACTCTGAATCTGTACAAATTCACAAAAATATCAATGCACAATTTTATCCAAACTGCTAATTGCTCAAATATTTCATTTTTTTCCCCACAGTGTTTATATCTGCTTACACATTTCTGCACAAGTGATTTCCACCTGAATATTATTTCTTGTGTTACAGTCTGAAGCAATTTCTTCAAGTCACTACACAACATGCATGACACCAGATTCATGGCATGTCTGTTTTCGAATTGATGTGGCAATATACAGTAACAGAAACAGCATACAACAACACACAACACAACACCCCCAAATCTTACATTCACACAACAGACTAAAATTGAATTATTAAACACAGCTCATAATTCAGAGCAGATAAACTAATTAAACAGCTGAACTCAACAAAATATTACCAAAGATTCAAATTTTAGATTAAATTAAAGATTTCAGCTTCAGAAAGTAAAAATCCTCCAATGTGTTGCTTCTACCTGTGCACCGAAAATAGGTGATCTCAATTATTAGCTCATCCACCTGCCCGAAGAGCTGAACTAATTACAATCAGCTGGTTTATTGGGAAGATGGAACAAATACGTATGTGGCTGGACTTTTACTTTCTGATTTGACACCTCTGATTGGGGGGTAAACAAAAGCTGCGAGGACCACCATCCCATCAATCAAATGCTCCACCAGTCCATTATTGAATTATAGAAGAAAAACAGGAAACAACAAGCGAGGCTCATGGGTGCTGGTACTCATCACAGGTCAAGTCTACCCTCAGCAACACTCCTGAGAAAGTACACAGGCTACAGTGGTAAAGAAAAACTCACTTTGGCATCTTTGAGGAAGAAACATCAAGCAGACTAGACTTGGAGGGGTGACCCACTTCTTTGGCCATTCTTACAGTTACAAGGGTTTGTTTTTTTTTTTTTTTTTGCAAACTACACAAAAACAGTCAGTTATTAAGATCTAAATTTTCCATCTTGGTACAGACTCTCCAGTTTCAGCTCTTCAATACTTATGATAGCAGACATCATATACCAATGTCAGGTTAGTGTGGTCCTCTGCAAGCAGCACCAGCTTCTCAGATCCCGGCAACAGCAACTCGGACAGAGAGAAAAAGAGCAGAATCAGTCGGCCAGAGATAGCATCACTTAAGGGTTTAGTTCACCAGCAGTAAATCAACAGCAAAGCACAGAGATTACTAAAGTGGTTGCCGGCAGCTAGCCCTGTGCTTCACTAACAGACCCAGAATTTAGATGCAGTGAGACTGAGACCTGTTCTGTTGTTAATAATATGATTTAAAAGGCAGAGGAAACACAATTTCATACTGCACCAGTATGGTAGCCATAGAGGGAAAATATGAGTCTTTGGTCTGAACTTGAATGACTCAACAGAAACTGACTGTTTTATTGCTGCAGGCAGATCATGCCACAGACCAGACGAGCGATAAGAGAAGGCTCTGTGGACTTTTGACTTTTTGTTTAACCTTAGGGACACAAAGTAGTCCTATGCCCTGAGAACGCAGAGCACAGGCCACTATGTACAACCCCTATTCTGGTGAAGTTGGGATGTTGTGTAAAATGTAAATGAAAACAGAATACAATGATTTGCAAATCCTGTTCAATCTATATTCAACTGAATACACCACAAAGACAATATATTTAATGTTCAAACTGATAAACTTTATTGTTTTGTGCAAATTTTTGCTCATTTTGAAATGGATGCCTGCAACACGTTTCAAAAAAGCTGGGACAGTGGTACGTGTTACATGTTACGTGTTACATGTACACTGTGTTACATCACCTTTCCTTCTAACAACACTCAATAAGCGTTTGGGAACTGAGGAAACTAATTGTTGAAGCTTTGTAGGTGGAATTCTTTCTCATTCTTGCTTGATGTATGACTTCAGTTGTTCAACAGTCTCCGTTGTCGTATTTTGCAGTCTAGTACCTGCACTCTTTTACTATGAAGCCACGCTGTTGTAACACATGCAGAATGTGGCTTGGCATTGTGTTGCTGAAATAAGCAGGGACATCCCTGAAAAAGACATTGCTTGGATGGCAGCATGTGTTGATCCAAAACCTGGATGTACCTTTCAGCATTGATGGTGCCATCACAGATGTGTAAGTTGCCAATGCCATGGGCACTAACACAACCCCATACCATCACAGATGCTGGCTTTTGAACTTTGCGCTGGTAACAATCTGGATGGTCTTTTTCCTCTTTTGTCCGGAGTACACGATGTCCATGATTTATAACAACAATTTGAAATGTGGACTCATCAGACCACAGCACTTTTCCACTTTGCATCTGTCCATTTCAAAACGAACAAATGAGCTCGGGCCCAGAGAAGGCGGCGGCATTTATGGATGTTGTTGTTGTATGACTTGCGCTTTGCTTGGTAGAGTTTTAACTTGCACTTGTTGATGTAGTGACGAACTGTGTTAACTGACAATGCTCCTTTTATACCCAGTCATGACACTCACAATTAGTGTCCTCAGTTCCCAAACGCTTATTGAGTGTTGTTAGAAGGAAACGTGATGTAACACAGTGGTAAACATACCACTGTCCCAGCTTTTTTGAAACGTGTTGTAGGCATCCATTTCAATATCAGTAAATATTTGCACAAAAACAATAAAATTTATCAGTTGGAACATTAAATATCTTGTCTTTGTGGTGTATTCAATTGAAGAGGATTTGCAACTCGTGTTCTGTTTTTATTTACATTTCACACAACATCACAACTTCAAAGGAACTGGGGTTGCAGGGTTTAATTTGCACAGATAGGTAGGGAGGTGCTAGTCCATGAATGATTTTATATGTTAATATTCCTTTTTCTTCACTTTTGGGGAAGTAATTAACAAATGTAATCAATTTTTCTTCTTGTTTTGAATTGGATTAGAATGCGTCGTGTTCCCAATGAATTCACATGTGTGGAAATAAAAGCTATTTTAAGGATTTTTGAACTTTGTTCACTTTTTTTAAACACCCCTATTATTTTCAATGCAACTGTATATCCAATGAAATGAAGTTGTCCACATTAACATTGAAACATCTTGCATCTGGATTGGAATAGTGCTCAAAGTGTCACAATCACTGCAGGTTTTTTTTCTTGTTTTGCATCTTCCATCTATTCACATCTTTTGCTGATTTGGAGTTGTACAGAATATATTTTTGGCAGAACCCACTGGATCTTTGCCTCAAACATAGCAATGTTACAGTCAAAAACAGGAAACAACTTTCTGTTTGGACTCAATTTTCAGTTGTTTTTATGCCAGCCATTCTGTAAATGACCCCAGACCCTCTGTGCTCAAAAGTCATTTTTAGACAATAACGTCTAACTTTGTTTAAGTTACCTGTGTTTTTTCACTCAGGGAGGTTTTATTTACACTCAGAGAGTGCCAAAATGAGTGCACTTGGCAGCATTCACTGCATATTGATAGAGGAGAAATACAGTGAGGAAAATAAGTATTTGAACACCCTGTGGTTTTGCAAGTTCTCCCACTTAAGCCCAGGTTACACATAGACGTAGTAGAGAAGCTTGAATCTTCGACTGGACTGGGTTGCTTGATGTGAGGACGTTTCGCTTCAAATCACAGAAGCTTCCACAACTAAAATTGTTGCTCTGGTAGTCTGACTTCTGTCTTGACTCTTGTAGAGAAGAATAAACCAGAAGCCAACAAAAGCTGGAGTGTTTTAACCTAACCAGACCCCACCTACCGAGAGGCTGACTCCTATAGGCTAGTGACTAAACAATAGCTCTAATTAGAACCTATTGTGCTCTAGTTAGCACTCTCCTAATGACAGGACGGAAGCCTCCCCTGATGGCTCCCTTGACGACTCTCTCCTGATGACGTGAATGACTCATTACCATGAACAAAAGACTGAAACTGCTTTGACCTAAGTACCACATTGTAAACAGGGGACAAAGCATGTCTGAGACCTGCTCCGCGGTTAAGGCTGGGTTTCAACTGTTTTACAAAGAATGCTTCCTTGACACCTCTCTCAAACCATTTCTTCTCTCTTCTCTATCTCTCTCTTCTTTCTTACACATAGACGGTTTTGTCGGCGGGTAGTACATAGACCGAAGTTCGCAGTAGTTCCGGCTGTTTTTGCGGTGGAAAGGGGCGGAGCATTTCACCGGCGTTTTGAGCGCCATACTAGCCGCAAATATGCGGATAAAACGCCGCTAAATCCGCCGAATAAAGCGGCATTTTGACACCGTAGCATCCGGCACACGTCAGGCAACGGGGGTTAATACCCAGTTCTATCCTTTACAATCGCAGGTTGAGACGCGCGTGAGAACGGCGGTGTTCTGCTGCCACCGAAAATGCCCTGTGTACCGCTGGATTTATCCAGGCAAATCCTGCGTTACTCCAGGAACTTTTGCATATAGGCACCGCCCCCAGAGTATAATAGGCTGAAGCAGCTGTCACTGCAGGGGGAGGGAGCTCATCCTCAGCCTTTTCTTCTCCTTTCCTTTTCCCCTCCTCAACATGTTGCTAGTCTCCACCACAGGGCTCTCCTCTGCTTCTGAACCAGACCTCTTGGTAAGTCCTTGCCGCTGCCAGTTTTCTTTTAGGAAGCATACTGGAGCTTCTCTGCAAAAATATCTGGAGCTGGCCACGAGTGAGAGGCCTGCATGCAGCGTGCTAGCGTTTTTATATTGACCGCCGCCTATCGGCCATTTGGAACGCCGTTAACCGGGAGGTGGAACGGCGTACTGTCCGCTAGCGCTGCTGTTTTGTCTGCCTCTGTCGCCGGTTAAAACGCCTTTGAGGACGCCGATGTGGGCTTTATCGCCGTTTTACACGACTTTGGTTAGGGATACAACGCCGGCCGCCAATTACAGCGGTGTAAACTGCTGCACTACAGGAAGGGGCAGGATGAAACGGCGATTAAAAAGTATCAAACGCCGTTGTTCGCGTTGTCTCCATCGTCACTCGAATTCTCCGGGAGCGCTCCCGGAATTATTCTACATGTTGAATAATTTTTTCGATGATTCCCGGTAAAGCCGGAACTAAGCCACGCCACCTAGTGCCGGTGTTAACAATGGTGTGTGATCCTTAAGACGGTCAAAAACTCTTCCGGGACGCTTCCAGGAGCTGTTACTGTCTATGTGTAAACGGGGCTTTAGAAATCGTGGAGGGGTCTGAAATTTTCATCTTAGGTGCATGTCCACTGTGAGAGACATAATCTAAAAAAAAAAAAAAAAAAAATCCGGAAATCACAGTGTATGATTTTTTTAATAATTTATTTGTATGTTACTACTGCAAATAAGTATTTGAACCCCTACCAACCAGCAAGAATTCTGGCTCACACAGACCTGTTAATTTTTCTTTAAGAAGCCCTCTTATTCTGCACTCTACCTGTATTAATTGCACCTGTTTGAACTTGTTACCTGTATAAAAGACACCTGTTCACACACTCAATCAATCACACTCCAACCTCTCCACCATAGCCAAGACCAAAGAGCTGTCTAAGGACACCAGGGACAAAACTGTAGACCTGCACAAGGCTGGGATGGACTATAGGACAACAGGCAAGCAGCTTGGTAGAAGACAACTACTGTTATGATTATTTATTAGAAAGTGGAAGAAACACAAGATGACTGTCAATCTCCCTCAGTCACAGCAAGGTCCCCCTGCTCAAGCCAGCACATATCCAGGCCCATTTGCAGTTCACCAGTGACCATCTGGATGATCCAGAGGAGGCATGGGAGAAGGTCATGTGGTCAGATGAGACCAGAATAAAGCTTTTTAGAATCAACTCCACTTACCATGTTTAGAGGATGAGAACAACCCCAAGAAAACCATCCCAACCATGAAGCATGGGGGTGGAAACATCATACTCTGGAGGTGCCCTTCTGCAAAGGGGACAGGATGACTGCACCGTATTGAAGGGAAGATGGATGGGGTCATGTATTGCGAGATTTTGGCAAACAACTTCCTTCCCCTCAGTAAGAGCATTGAAGAAGGGTCATGGCTGGGTCTTCCAGCATGACAATGATCTCAAACACACAGCCAGGGCAACTAAGGAGGATCTCCATAAGAAGCATTTCAAGGTCCTCGAGTGGCCTGGCCAGTCTCCAGACGTGAACTCAATAGTAAATCTTTGGAGGGAGCTGAAACTCCAAACCTGAAAGATCTAGAGAAGATCTGTATGGAGGAGTGGACCAAAATCCCTGCTGCAGTGTGTGCAAACCTGGTGAAATACTACAGGATTTGAGTCCTTCTCTGCGTAGAGTGTAACCTTTGTTACTTTGGTCCCAGCTCTGTGCAGGTCATTCATCAGGTCCCTCCATGTAGTTCTGGGATTTTTGTTCACTGTTTTCATGATCATTTTGATCCCATGGGATGACATCTTACGTGGAACCCCAGATCGAGGGAAATTATCAATGGTCTTGTATATCTTCCATTTTCTTACAAATTGCTCCCAAAGTTGATTTATTCACACCAACCTGCTTGACTATTGTAGATTCACTCTTCCCAGCCTGGTGCACATCTGCAGTGTTCTTCCTGGTGTCCTTCAACAGCTCTTTGGTCTTGACCATGGTTGAGTTTGGAAAATGACTGTTTGAGGCTGTGTCTTTTATACAGACAATGAGTTCAAACAGGTGCCATTAATACAGGTAACGAGTGGAGGACAGAAGAGCTTCTTAAAGAAGAAGTTACAGGTCTGTGAGAGCCAGAAATCTTGATTGTTTGTGGGTGACCAAATACTTATTTTCCACCATAATTTACAAATGAATTCTTTAAAAATCCTACAATTTGATTTCCTGGATTTTTCTTTCTCATTTTGTCTCTCATAGTTTAAGTGTACCTACAGTATAATGAAAATTACAGAGCTCTCACATCTTTCTAAGTAGGAGAACTTGCACGATCAGGGTCTGACTAAATACTTTTTTACCCCACTGTACATTACATTGTACATTTCACTGTGATCATCGTGTAACATGGATTCTCATTGCATCATTGTGTAGTGCATGACTGACTTGAGTCAAGTGGACTCAATAATTTTTTTATTTATTTACTTTTTAACAGCATGTCCTGGAGTTCATTTGCATCAAGTAATAAGAAATGGAAACACAAATGTAATCTAGTGTAAATGTTTATGGAGTAAGAATTTCTGAAAAAAAATGAGTGGCCTGCCAAGGGGATAACTGGAGAGGGAAGACACAAAGACACACCTATGACAGCTCTCAATGTGCAATTGGCATCTGTGGCGTAGTTGTTGAAACGGGACAAAGTGTAATTTTTGTGTGTTGTGCCATCAGTTACAGATTCATAGTGGAGCAGAGAAAGCAAAGAAAACACGACATCTAAGCATGACTCTCCCAAATACCCCCTCGACAAAATGTCACTGAAAATGTCACATATTTTTATGAAAATCATTCTTTACTCCACTTCACCATGAACCCGTAGAACTATTGATGCAATGGACAAAACATGTACTATGCCAGTTTCTCCTGTCGCAGTGAATGAGAGCGAGGAGGTAAACACAGAGCTCAAATGAAAATAATGTTACTTGATGTGATGTTATGCTCTTTCAAAACAAATGTTATAGAAACCATCCTTTTCATACACATAATTCATTTTAGAATTGTTCTATACAAATCCTCATTTACATATTGCTAGGTATGTCACATTTCCACCCTGGTGTTATGTGCAAAATAATTCTTAGTAAATCAGTTTTTGAATACCCACGCAAGTACTGGTTATATTGCATCTTTATAAATCAGGCCCTTAGGCTAGAAAAGGCACTGCTGGCAAGTACGACTCACACCAGTACTTTGAATGTAATACTTGTCTATTTTTGGTTCCACTTAAACCCAATATTGTGAGAAAGTACTTTTAGAGCAGGTCCATTAGTTTTTGTGTAGTCCCCTTGAGAGGCAGTCATTAAAAAAGAAAAGAAGAAGCGCTAAAACATTTGCAAACCACTGGTCCCCACATATAAATGGTGATGTGTTGCCCCCAACATGACACTATTGATGCAGTCATTTGCATCAACCGATGCAAATGACAATACCAGAACTATGTCAGTTTCTCCTGTCGTAGATAGTGACAGAGAGAAAAGAACGGGTAAACACAGAGCAAAAATGAAAATAATGCTACTTTCTGTGATGTTACGCTCTTTCAAAAGTAAATGTTGTGGAAACCACCCTTTTCCAACACATAATTCATTTTAAAATGGTTCTGTACAAATTCATTTGAAAAAAAAAATGAATATCATGAAAATGTTCAACATTTTCTCAGATTTTTCAGAAAATGAAAATTATATATATTCTATAAAAATCTTTCAAACATTTTGTGTTTTTAAATTTTGCTAATTTAGGCCTACAGCTCCAAAGAATAGAAGAAAACCCATGTCAGAATATAAAACTATTTCATAAGACCAACCCTAAGGGGAAAAAAAGGATTTAGAACACAGAAATGTTGAACACCCCTGCAACAGACTGGTGTCTTGTCCATGGTGTACCCTTCCTCGCACCCTGTGACTGCAATTCTGACAGTGAACATATGGTCCCACTCTGGCCAGAGTAGGACAATATGTATACTGGTAGTGTTAATTTAACACTGCCAGTGTTAGTTTTACACTGGTGATTTTACTGTGTAGGCTGCAGCCACACATGACCCTTAAATGGAGTAAGTGGGTGCATAAAATGGATGGATGGACATGTCGAATGAATAAAATGTATATTCATTTATGCACTCAATACATGTTTGAGGATTCTTTTGAATGAATTGCTGCATCAGCGCAGTGTGGGCTTGAGGTGATCAGCCTGTGGCCTGCTGAGGTGTTATGGAAGCTAAGGATGCTTTGATAGCAGCCTTCAAATTTGTCTGTATTGTTGGGTCTGGTGTTTTTCATTGTCATCTTGACAATGCCCCATAGAGACTGTGGAGTGTGGGATAATGAGCCAATCAAGTCCAAAGATGCCATGGTCATCAAACCAGTTACTGGTAATTTTGGCACTGTGAGAAATTGTCAAGTCCTCCTCCTCCATATAGCTTGTGAACAGATGGAAGGCTAAAGTGCTCTGAAATCTCCTGGTAGATGGTTGTATTTATTTTGGACTTGATAAAACACAGTGGACCAACACCAGCAGATGGCATGGCACACCAAATAATCACTAACTGTGGAAACCTCATACTGGATTTCAAGCACCTTGGATTGTGTCTGTCCACTCTTCCCCCCAAACTCTGTAAGCTTGATTTCCAAATGAAATGCAAAACATGTTTTCTCCTATGGCCATTCTGACATTGTCTCTGGTTCAGTAGTGGCTCAAAAACTAGGAATCTAACACTTACAGCCCATTTCTTGGACATGTCTATACATTCTGGGTTTTGATGCACTGAATCCAGCCTCAGTGCACTTCCTGTCAAGCTCCCCAAAATTCTTGAATCAGATTTACTTAATCTTCTCAAGGCTGTGGTGATCCCTGTTGTTTGTGCATCTTTTCCACCCATGTTTCCCTTCCAATCAGCTTTCCTTGTCAAAATTCCTTGACACAGTATGCTGTGAACAGCAAATATTTTGAGGTACTTTTTCTTTTTTTTGCATTGTAGGCTGTAATTGTAAGCAGCACAGTGGTTTACTGCTTAGCACTGTTGCCTCACAGCAGTATCGATTCCCACCTGTGGCCTTTGTGTGTAGAGTTTGCATGTTCTCCCTGTGGTTGTATGGGTTCTGTCGGGGTGCTCCGGCTTCCTCCCACATCCAAATACATGCAGCTTTGTTGGATTGAAAACTTTAAATTGTCCGTAGGTGCGTGCAGGTGCGACTGTTTGTTTGTCTATATGTCGCCCTGTCCAGGGTGTACTCACTTCATGCCCTGTGACTGCTGGGATAGGCTCCAGTTCCCCCGTGATCCTTAATTGGAGTAAGAGGTTGAAGATGCGTGAGTGAATGGGACCATAATTGTTAAAATTATTAAAAAAAACCTGCTCAAAACATTTGTGTATATATAATGAATCCATAGTTATAAAAAATGTCAAATTCTGAAATAAAACAAAAACAAATCTTGAATTTTTTTGTGATATAGATCATGTTTTATGAGTCACTTATTTCAACCTATGTTCCCACTTAGCACCAGAACAGAATATGACAAGATAAGCTTTCCTTCTAGCTATGAAAGGAAATTTAGTGAAGCATTTAAAGAACCTGGGAAATAACCTATTATATGGGCCAGAATCTGACTCTAACATGACAGTGTTCCAGGGTTGTAGCTAGGAACATTTTAGTGCCAGGTAATTTATGTGATCCCTTGAAGCTATAGAGTTTTATACCAGTAAAACATTATTGGCAAGACCTATTTTAATTAATTTTTAGTGGTTTTAGATGCATTGAAAGTAAGAAAGTAATAATATCAAAGTTCTTTTTTGCATGTTTCTGTCAAAGTCGCAGTTAATAAAATAAATAACATTGAAAAGGTCATAATCAATCAATCAATCAATTTTATTTATATAACAAACAGTTGCCCCAAGGCGTTTTATATTATAAGGCAAGGCCATACAATAATTACGTAAAAACCCCAACGGTCAAAACGACCCCCTGTGAGCAAGCACTTGGCGACAGTGGGAAGGAAAAACTCCCTTTTAACAGGAAGAAACCTCCAGCAGAACCAGGCTCAGGGAGGGGCAGTCTTCTGCTGGGACTGGTTGGGGCTGAGGGAGAGAACCAGGAAAAAGACATGCTGTGGAGGGGAGCAGAGATCAATCACTAATGATTAAATGCAGAGTGGTGCATACAGAGCAAAAAGAGAAAGAAACAGTGCATCATGGGAACCCCCCAGCAGTCTAAGTCTATAGCAGCATAACTAAGGAATGGTTCAGGGTCACCTGATCCAGCCCTAACTATAAGCTTTAGCAAAAAGGAAAGTTTTAAGCCTAATCTTAAAAGTAGAGAGGGTGTCTGTCTCCCTGATCCCATTCTACTCTTACAAACCCTAGGAACTACAAGTAAGCCTGCAGTCTGAGAGCTAAGCGCTCTATTGGGGTGATATGGTACTATGAGGTCACTAAGATAAGATGGGACCTGATTATTCAAAACCTTATAAGTAAGAAGAAGAATTTTAAATTCTATTCTAGAATTAACAGGAAGCCAATGAAGAGAGGCCAATATGGGTGAGATATGCTCTCTCCTTCTAGTCCCTGTAAGCACTCTAGCTGCATCATTTTGAATTAACTGAAGGCTTTTCAGGGAACTTTTAGGACAACCTGATAATAATGAATTACAATAGTCCAGCCTAGAGGAAATAAATGCATGAATTAGTTTTTCAGCATCACTCTGAGACAAGACCTTTCTAATTTTAGAGATATTGCGTAAATGCAAAAAAGCAGTCCTACATATTTGTTTAATATGCGCATTGAATGACATATCCTGATCAAAAATGACTCCAAGATTTCTCACAGTATTACTAGAGGTCAGGATAATGCCATCCAGAGTAAGGATCTGGTTAGACACCATGTTTCTAAGATTTGTGGGGCCAAGTACAATAACTTCAGTTTTATCTGAGTTTAAAAGCAGGAAATTAGAGGTCATCCATGTCTTTATGTCTGTAAGACAATCCTGCAGTTTAGCTAATTGGTGTGTGTCCTCTGGCTTCATGGATAGATAAAGCTGGGTATCATCTGCGTAACAATGAAAATTTAAGCAATACCGTCTAATAATACTGCCTAAGGGAAGCATGTATAAAGTGAATTAAATATATATATATATATTTTTAAACAATATAACCACTAATTGTCTTGTTTGAAAAAGAGCTGAAAATGGACTGATTTGATTGTCCAGGTTGGATGAAAAACATTCTGAAATAGTTTTTCCATACTTTCCTGTTACATTGAGGCTTGTAAACAGTTTGTAGTGTCTAAACAATTCAAATGAAAACTATTAACTTTTTGTAGTGAAAATTAGTGAAGTCCTCCTCTTCTCTTCTCCTTGCAGTACTGCATTGTGGCGTTGTCTGCTGTAACTAGAACCCTGCAGTGTTATACATTTCAAATCATATTTATTTTAACAACAGTGGATAATGTTTTGCATATACTATTATTTTGAAGTTCAGTCACACAAAGGAAGTTTTCAGAGTTGGAAATTACATTGATTTCTGGTGTGTTCATTTAAATTCCTTCCTCAGGTGAAGGTTGGCAGGGGTATAAAGGATCACTCTGTCCATCTGAGTGTCTGTCCGTGAATGTTAAAAGCACAACTGGTTCATGGATTTCTGTGAAACATCTCACAATGTCAGCACACCTTATGAAGACATGCATGACGGAAAATAATTGTGGTGTAATGTCTGCAAGGGGAGATAACTGAAATTTATTTCTATGCATCATATTTTTAGTTCAATGGATAAAAGACCCGCTACGCTTTTCAGCACAATGGTCAACCAGTGTGTGTGTATGTGTGAGTGTGTGAGTGAGTTTCATGTGATCATAACTGTTGTTTGTATTTTTTTTCTTTTTTTCCCCTGTTTGCATATATAGTAATGGTAAATGCCACTCTGGCAGAACCATTTATGCACATTAATACACATATATGCAATATATTCTTACAAGACAGAAGGTATGTAGTGTGTGAGTGAATGTGGTGTGCATGTGTGACCCCCATCCGCCCTTCCCGATCAGCCTACAACATCCTACTCAAAGCCAACCGACAACTTCTATCAGGAAGGGCCGACCACCAAAACAACACAAAGACAGACAAGTGGTGAAGGCAATAACTGTGAAGTGGTGAAAAGTGAGACACCGAGGAGACGGGGCCCCAACCATACAACATACCAGGACAAACAACCACACATGAACAAACAGTGACAGCAACAGTCTGTTGCCTAATTAGTGAGCATCCATACTTTAATCTAGGACACCAGAGTCTTGATCCCCTTGAGAGCACCCAAAACTGAATTGTGGTGACGGCCACAAACACATAACCATCCACGCATAGAGAGACCCAGATCACAGCTAAATACCCGATCACTACTGTGGCTGGTGTGTTGGGCCAAGACATAAGTACAGAACCTTACCATATAACGTGGACCCCTCTGGGGTGCAGGATGCAGGGCCCCAGAAGAAACCAGGAGAAAAAGGGTAGCGTAAGGGCATAGGGGCCGGGAAGGGCAGCCACCACAGCCACTGGGGCAGAACAACAAACCACCAGGGGAATGGCCTGGAGGAGCCGGAACGCACCCCCCGCAAAAAAAAAAAAAAAAAATGTTGTTTGTCAAATTTGATATTTTGGATATCAGGTCTAGGTGACAGGTTAGGCTGGATGCAAATGCAGGACTCAGACAACAAGCTCTGTAAGTAAATGCAGTTTACTGTAACAGTAAACAGGGTTCGGTACACAGTGAGGCAGTCCAACAAGAGTAACAATACTAAAAGCATCAGGCAAAGGCGTGATCGAGGATACAGGCAAGTCGTCGTAACACATGTGAGGCAAGCAGGTCGAGAATACACAAACAGAGCTAGAGAGAAGGCACTAGGCGCATCAGTCTGGCAAAGGAGTAAGGCAAAATGAGGAGCTTAAATACACCCAGGTGATGAGGTGCCGATTGGGAGCAGGTGTGCATGGAATGCACCAGAAAGAGGGTGTGGCCAGAGAGAGGGAAACACCCACCACCAAGAGCCAGCAGAGACAGACAAGAAATGAGAGACAGAAAGGGACAGACAGACCCAAACAGGAAAAAAAAACAAAAAAAAAAAACAGCAAGAGAGCAAACAAAACAGAAAGTAACTGAAAAACAAAGGAAAGAAATAAAAGCAAACCAAACTCAAATCCTGACATTGGATGCATTTTTCTTGCACTGCAAGGGTAAATGTTCACATTAAATAGACTGTGTTATGATGATGATGATGATGATGATGATGATTTTATTATTACAGGACGTCTTTGCCTCTCTGTCTGAATCCTTGGTTACTTTGGTACTTGTGAAGGACTTTATGCTAAGTTAGCACTTAGTTCAGGAGACCCAAGTGAGGTGTTCTATTTGCATTGTTTGGGAATGCCAGTTATAATTCTTTACATGGCACCTGAGTACACTGACACTCATTAAATGTTTTAGACCATACCTTTTGACAACATGTCTATTCTGATACACCAAACTGGATTTCTGGTATAAGGATAGCTTGTTTAGCATTTTGATTGGAAAAACAAAACAAGCAAACAAAAAAAACAAAAGAGTCCAAAAATCAAAAGAGTCAATAACAGAATCAACAAAACAAAATGGCACCTGCCAAAATCAAAGTCTCAACAGTCAGTATTGCAAATGACCACCATTTGAATGGATGCAGCCAGCAATGCTTTGGCACATACTCCAGACTAGGCATCATATGGTGTCCTGTGGCATCCTGTTCCACTTGTGCTCGTGGCGAATGTGGGCACCATGCCAACTGCCCGGAGACATTGTTCATGTGATAGACATGGCATTATCACATTCACTGAATTGGCCTTTTTTGGGCCTTCATGTAGGGCTTCAAAACCGCTTTTTACGCTAATGTGGAGGATGCTTACACCCCCCCTCCCCGCTCGGATCACAATCTCGTCTACCTGATCCCCCAATACACACCCAGGGTGAGAAGAGAGCCATTGCAGAAAAGGTCAGTAAAACTCTAGACTGAACAGGCCACTGAGAGGCTGAGGGACAGTTTCAGAACCACAGACTGGAGCATGTTTCAAAACTCTCACGGTGAAGACATCAACAGCCTGACCCAGTGTGTCACTGACTACATGAACTTCTGTGTGGAGAGCACTGTGCCCACCCGAAGAGTACGGTGCTTTCCCAACAATGACCTGGGGGTGACCCCCGAGCTGAAGGTCCTGATGAACCAGAAGAAGAGGGCTTTCAACTCGGGAGACAGAGAGGAGCAGCACAGAGTCCAACAGGAACTCCAGTGGAGGATCTGGGCAGCCAAGAAGGAGTATGGATGGAAGATGGAGAAGCAGCTGGCCCAGAACAGCGTCAGGAATGTGTGGAGAGGCCTCAAGACCACCTCTGGAATTGGGCAGGGTGCCAGCAGGACTGCAGATGGAGACTCTCGGTTTGCTGAGGAGCTAAACAGTTACTTTAACTATTTTGGCTCCTCCACACCTGCCCCCCCCGCCTGCTCCCGGCTCTCCACACGTCTCCAGCAGCCAACCCTCCAGTCTATGCGTTTTGTTGTCCATTGATATGATAAAAAGTGCTTTACACAGAGAAAGCAACCGAGGTATCCAGTAACATTCACATGCAAAATAGTGGAGCAATCCTGATAGTTACACATTCTTTGTTTGAACACGTGAGATTCTCATCAGAGGCTCTCCGTGTGTTCCTGCTTTCACTGATCACTGTGCGTAATGGCGCAGGGCGCACTGAGTATGTACTAATAGTATGTACTCTTTGGAGCACCCAGGGTGTTATTCAAATGGGCCAACTAGTAACACATCACTCCTGAAAACGATCGTTGGCTTTTCACGTGAGGTAAATCTGCCCTACGATTGGATTTTGGAAAACCATGTGACGGTGAACCAATTCCGATTGGACACTCACATTGCACATGTCATCACACAGCTTCTATGAGGAGTACAAATATGGCCAATGGCTGGCTTGAAAGTCCACGGAGTTAACTTTTCAGCAAAAAAAAAGTAAGTTTCTATCTCATATCATTCAAAGGTTATTTATAATTTAGTAAAGCTTGGTCTTAGCAGTTGTATACAACGGCGTCGGCCCCAGAGGGTTAATAAAGACAATGAGTATAATCCCAACACCCATACAAGTAGAGATATACAGGAATCTCTCCCTCAAAGTTTTTTTTAATGACTGTCGGTGTAATTCTTTGTCATTTGATTGTTGGATTGTGTGTCATGTGGGTTTCATTATTTGTAACACTGTATAGAAAAAGCATTCACTCTATGACTGACCTCATCTACTGTGCATTTAAGTTTTATTTTCCATGCATTTGTGTCCCATACATGTTGCTCTATTAAACAACGCCATTAGCTTTTTGTAATAATGCTTCCATGATACAAGGAAACCAAATCCAGTACATCATAAACTAACTGGCACCGTAGAAGCACTGTCAGATGAAGAATTGTACAATTTCCTATCACAATTTTTCCTGGATTTAGGAAAGCAGACATGTGCTTCCACACGTTCTGCTTCGGCCCTCAACGGTGCTTACTCAATCCAGCTGTCCCTGCTCCTCTGCTATTGTTTTCCTGTTCTGAGAAGAAACATCTGTCTAAGTAAACTACCAAATGGGTGTAATATAAAACAAATAATGAATGCCTCCCATTTATGTAGTGAAAATAGTTGCATGAATTATAAGACCAACTATTCCATTCAGTGTCAACTACAAATTTGAAGGCATTCAATTTTTGTATAAGAGCGGTTTGTTTCTCAGTGTTGGGCTGTATGCCTCATGGCCATGTTCTCAGTCTGTTTGTTAACTTCATATCTCCTCTGGGATGCCATGATGCATACTGTTATTTTGCTTACCATGCTATAGACAGACAAAACACAGTTTTACTTTTACACATACCGTTTCAGAAATACAATGAATGCAGTCACTGCATATAAATGTAAAATGCAACATATTCAATCAATCACATACCTTTACTGATGCATGCTGAGGGAAATGGCCTGCCCATGTGGGTGCGGGGTCGAGGGCAGGCGGAAGACATAGGGAGAGTGCTGTGTGTCAGGGCAGGTTGCAAGCTGTTGTAGCAACTCTGTTTAGGAAAGGTATCTTTCAATATGACATCTAAAATTGAAGTCTGTTTCCTGTCAGTCTTTGAGTTTTCTGAGTTTGCTCCCCACATTAAACTACTGGGAAAATCCCCAACATCACCAACTGGACGAGGTCATGTATCACCTGACTCAGTCAGATTTGCTGGTTTAGGCAGGTAGAGATGGCCTACTTATTTCATGAAAAAAAATCATATCTTCTTGTACAGTTGTGCAAACTCCACATCCACCTTTGAGGGACACAGTAGCTCAGGTGTTAGAGCACTGGCCTTCTGTGTAGAAGCTTGAAGATGTAGCTGGTGCAGGCACCTAAAAAAACCCAAACTGTAAGAGGGGTACCTGACTGATATGTAAGAAATGTAAGACAGCAAGGAAAAGACGTGACCTAAGATCTGTACTATTGAACCATAAATGACTTATCTTAGGGTCCCTTCACAAATAGTACAAATAAGTACAAATCAGGGTGAATCACAGCTGAACAGCTCGTATGAGTGAACCACAAAAACATTGAGCCGACGGGCAGACATGCACAATCCCAGCTGGATAATTAGTGAATATCACTGGGTTGATATAAATAATAAATATAAATAATAATAACACTATGTAACACATTTTTATTTTTGTTTTGTTCTTGGGTACACAGTGTGTTTCCCGAACCTGTTATGCCTTAAATAAATAGAAAATAGCTGTTATTCCACAGAAACTTTGCTTCTGTGATCAGGACAATGATATTTTGAAATTTGTCTGTTTTCAAGAATTTTCTCAATTCGCCTTCACTACTACTTAGTAGTCTTCTAGAATATTCTTTCACTAGAACTAGAACTGTCCAGAATTTGCTAGACGTTTCCAGAATTATCTAGAAATTTCAAGAAACTTTTATAACTTTCTAGAACGTAAAAAGATAAAATCAAAGTCTGTGGTGAATGTAGTCATTTTTCCATAGACTTTAGACATAAGCAGTTGAAATATAACACTTAGAAGCCAGGAACCAAAATTGTGTTACATTGTGTAATTAATAAATAAAAGGGTCACAATGTCCTGTCAGCACACATACCAGGTTGTCACTCTGTGATCAGATGATAGGTGCCTTGTCTGTGGGGGACGCGCGAACGACACAAACACGTGTTGTGGGGGGAGCCACCATTCTGGCACTCCACATGTGCACTTGGCAACTCCACACTCGTGGGGGCACTTAGACAAATTTCACATCTAGCTCGACAGTGATTGTCTGCTGACTGTTTTTGTGCTAATAGTGCAAATGGCCACACATTTTCTTAGTGCCAAACGAGCATTGTTAGATGTGCATGCGTGTCACCTGTAATTTGGCCGACACCTGCCGCAAGAGGGATTGATGGGCTCTCAGCCACACTCTGTCTTTCATCCACTGGTTTGTGCAAATAGTTGTACCAACAGGTATACGAGGCATTGGAAGCAGCTACGATTTTACACATATTGCATACGATTCCTGCTTCATGCGCACTAGCTGTGCAATTCGACTGCATTTGTACTATGTGTGAAGGGGCCCTTACCCTTCTCTTTCAGTGCAGCTAGTGCTCTGCAGCTGCTGGCTCACATCAGTTCAACATATTTGAATTAATAATACAGCACATCTCTGCTAAAAGCCAGTACAACACATCGCCTGCAAACCAATGGTGACAAGAGCATGAACAACATTTTTTCCACAGTAAAGTGAACACAGCTACAGTCTGTTTTATTCAGATTCAGGCAGTAGTCAGGAAATTGCAGCTGCACAGCAGGAGGCTAGCAGCGATGGACCCAGAGGGAAAGACTGCAGCCATTTAGAAGATGAAGCATCTGCATTACTGTGTGTGTGTGTGTGTGTGTGTGTGTGTGTGTGTGTGTGTGTGTGTGTGTGTGTGTGTGTGTGAACTACACATACATGAGTGAGTGATATTGAGTGGGAGCAACTGAAGTTAGGACACCTCAGTGAGTAGACGAGCTATAGAATGATTTTCAGTTGAAATAAAGGTGAAATGAAGAACATTACCCAACCGCTGTGTCAACACCTTCTGCTTCTCTTGAACAATCCTCAACCTATCACGACCTTACCTTGTGCTCATATGAGACTCAGCAGGAAGAACACAGTCATCTCCTGCTCTAAATGGCCCTATGCCTTTACAGTATTCGAATAGTTGTGCAGCAGGTGATTGGTCCACCCTCAGTGTGATGTGGAGTGTCAGAGGAAGATAACGATGTGCTGTCGTGTTGGGGGCAACACATTGCCATTAATACATGGGGACTACAGTAGTTGTTTGCATGCATTTTAGCAGACTTTTTTTAATGATTCTGCCTATCTCTCAAGAGAATTCTCAAAAACTAATTGACCAATTATTATACATTGCCTGCAAAAGAATTGGGACACATTAGTTCATGCCATTTCAAATACAGCAAAAACAATGTACAAAAATTGAAAACAAATCTGAAATTATCTTCCATAAACTCAAACTGAAAGCAAAACTCTATAACTCTATGGGTTGCATAAGTAATGGAGCACTTTGGTATCATACCTGTAATGAGTTTTATTGCCAGTTTTCTTCAGACAAGTCAGGGGATGGACACATGAACTTTTTCAAGTCACTGAATATGAACAACAACTATGAAGAAATACTGTAAATCTGTATGGAGTCGATAGTCCCCAAAAACTGAGTTACTGTGCAAGAAATAGAGGAGTGAAATTGTGCATAGTATTGTACATGTTTTGCATTTTGTATCCCCAGTTATACAGCTTCATCATGAAGTGGTATAGAGGAGGATTTTCTTAAAAAGAAGGCCTGAAAGTTCACCAACAATTTGCTGGAAGGTACATCTGAGATGCAAGCCTAGATTTGATGTTTGGTCAAAGAAAATTCTCCTCCATACAACTTCACCATGAAGATGTATACATGCGTTTGATTATGGTTGGGTTCCCAATGGAAAAAAAAAGCAAAACATCAAACTCAAGGGATAATTGCGAACCCTGCTGCAACCCATCTGCAAGCATACATGGGTATCTTGGCGTGTGCTGGACACTATCTAGACCAGGGGTAGGCAACCTGTTCCAGAAAGAGCCATGAGGGTGCAGGTTTTCTTTGCAGCCACTGACTCCACCAGGTGATTTCACTGATTAACTGATTCCATCTGCTCTAAGTGATATTAATCAGTAAAATCACCTGGTGGAGTCAGCGGCTGCAAAGAAAACCTGCACCCTCATGGCTCTTTCTGGAACAGGTTGCCTACCCCTGATCTAGACTATTGGGATTATTGGGACAATCAGGAACAAACTTTGGACTATTCAATATTCCGAGGTGAATAGAAGTCATCGGGAACCCAAGTGGGTCATCGGCCTGCTCATGGCAACTTAACTGGGCCATCTGCAACGTCCCAGGAACCCTGCTGCAAGATGAGGGCATTAGACTTGTGCCAAACACTGATGCAGATCTGTACATGATATGTTATCTTAAAGCTCATCATTGCAGAGTGGCAAGCAGGTGGCAAAATTTACAATTCCATGAATAGCTGTCACTAGTGGCAAGGTCAATGCCAGCTTCTGACAGGTCTGAAGGGCGGAATAGGCTGGACGCAAATGCAGGACTCTGACAACAAGCTCTGTAAGACACAGCAGTTTACTGGAACAGTAAACGAGGTTTGGTACACGGAAAGGCAGTCCAACAAGAGTGATACAAACAGAAACATCAGGCAGTAGGCGTGGTCGAGGATACAGGCAGGTAGTCGTAACATACGTGAAGCAGGCAGGACAAGAATACAATACAGAGCTGGAGAGTAGGCATAAGGCGCAACAATCTGGCGACGAAATGAGGTAAACAAAGGAGCTTATGTACACCCAGGTGATGAGGTGCAGATTGAGAGCAGGTGTGTGTGGAACGCCCCAGAAAGAAGGAGTGGACAGGGAGAAGGACACACCCACAACCAGAAAACACAGACAGACAACAGAGAAAGCGACAAATAGATCCAGACAGGAAAAACCCCCCAGCAAGAGACAAAACAATATAAGCAAACCAAAACCAGCAAACAGGACCCAAAGCCTGACAACTTCAGCTCCTCCTCTTGTTGTGGTTTGGGATGACGTTTGCTTCACAATTTATATCTAGAACTAATGGGAAGATGTGGACACTAGCGCTAAACTCACCTTAATCATGTGGACGCAGAGTCCTGGTAAATGTTATGAAGTCTAACTTGGCCATCAGTTGTTTCTAAGTGTCTGAAATGTCTTTGAAAATCCATGGTCCCCATACTTTTCTGTTGTTGCTGTCTGGTGGTGGATGGTAGCAGCTGCTGGTTAATGGCTTTAAAAGCGATATCAATCAATCAATCAACTTTTTTCTTGTATAGCGCCAAATCACAACAAACAGTTGCCCCAAGGCGCTCCACATTGCAAGGCAAGGCCATACAATAATTATGAAACACAGTCTACGTCTAAAGCAACATAACCAAGGGATGGTCCAGGGTCACCCGATCCAGCCCTAACTATAAGCCTTAGCGAAAAGGAAAGTTTTAAGCCTAATCTTAAAAGTAGAGAGGGTATCTGTCTCCCTGATCTGAATTGGGAGCTGGTTCCACAGGAGAGGAGCCTGAAAGCTGAAGGCTCTGCCTCCCATTCTACTCTTACAAACCCTAGGAACTACAAGTAAGCCCGCAGTCTGAGAGCGAAGCGCTCTAATGGGGTAATATGGTACTACGAGGTCCCTAAGATAAGATGGGACCTGATTATTCAAAACCTTATAAGTAAGAAGAAGAATTTTAAATTCTATTCTAGCATTAACAGGAAGCCAATGAAGGGAGGCCAACACGGGTGAGATATGCTCTCTCCTGCTAGTCCCCGTCAGTACTCTAGCTGCAGCATTCTGAACCAACTGAAGGCTTTTTAGGGAACTTTTAGGACAACCTGATAATAATGAATTACAATAGTCCAGCCTAGAGGAAACAAATGCATGAATTAGTTTTCAGCATCACTCTGAGACAAGACCTTTCTGATTTTAGAGATATTGCGTAAATGCAAAAAGGCAGTCCTACATATTTGTTTAATATGCGCTTTGAATGACATATCCTGATCAAAAATAACTCCAAGATTTCTCACAGTATTACTAGAGATCAGGGAAATGCCATCCAGAGTAACGATCTGGTTAGACACCATGCTTCTAAGATTTGTGGGGCCAAGTACAATAACTTCAGTTTTATCTGAGTTTAAAAGCAGGAAATTAGAGGTCATCCATGTCTTTATGTCTGTAAGACAATCCTGCAGTTTAGCTAATTGGTGTGTATCCTCTGGCTTCATGGATAGATAAAGCTGGGTATCATCTGCGTAACAATGAAAATTTAAGCAATACCGTCTAATAATACTGCCCAAGGGAAGCATGTATAAAGTGAATAAAATTGGTCCTAGCACAGAACCTTGTGGAACTCCATAATTAACTTTAGTCTGTGAAGAAGATTCCCCATTTACATGAACAAACTGTAATCTATTAGACAAATATGATTCAAACCACCGCAGCGCAATGCCTTTAATACCTATGACATGCTCTAATCTCTGTAATAAAATTTTATGGTCAACAGTATCAAAAGCAGCACTGAGGTCCAACAGAACAAGCACAGAGATAAGTCCACTGTCCGAAGCCATAAGAAGATCATTTGTAACCTTCACTAATGCTGTTTCTGTACTATGATGAATTCTAAAACCTGACTGAAACTCTTCAAATAGATCATTCCTCTGCAGGTGATCAGTTAGCTGTTTTACAACTACCCTCTCAAGAATCTTTGAGAGAAAAGGAAGGTTGGAGATTGGCCTATAATTAGCTAAGATAGCTGGGTCAAGTGATGGCTTTTTAAGTAATGGTTTAATTACTGCCACCTTAAAGGCCTGTGGTACATAACCAACTAACAAAGATAGATTGATCATATTTAAGATTGAAGCATTAAATAATGGTAGGACTTCCTTGAGCAGCCTGGCAGGAATGGGGTCTAATAAGCATGTTGATGGTTTGGATGAAGTAACTAATGAAAATAACTCAGACAGAACAATCGGAGAGAAAGAGTCTAACCAAATACCGGCATCACTGAAAGCAGCCAAAGATAACGATACATCTTTGGGATGGTTATGAGTAATTTTTTCTCTAATAGTCAAAATTTTGTTAGCAAAGAAAGTCATGAAGTCATTACTAGTTAAAGTTAATGGAATACTCAGCTCAATAGAGCTCTGACTCTTTGTCAGCCTGGCTACAGTGCTGAAAAGAAACCTGGGGTTGTTCTTATTTTCTTCAATTAGTGATGAGTAGAAAGATGTCCTAGCTTCACGAAGGGCTTTCTTATAGAGCAACAAACTCTTTTTCCAGGCTAAGTGAAGATCTTCTAAATTAGTGAGACGCCATTTCCTCTCCAACTTACGGGTTATCTGCTTTAAGCTACGAGTTTGTGAGTTATACCACGGAGTCAGACACTTCTGATTTAAAGCTCTCTTTTTCAGAGGAGCTACAGCATCCAAAGTTGTCTTCAATGAGGATGTAAAACTATTGACAAGATACTCTAACTCCCTTACAGAGTTTAGGTAGCTACTCTGCTCTGTGTTGGTATATGACATTAGAGAACATAAAGAAGGAATCATATCCTTAAACCTAGTTACAGCGCTTTCTGAAAGACTTCTAGTGTAATGAAACTTATTCCCCACTGCAGGGTAGTCCATCAGGGTAAATGTAAATGTTATTAAAAAATGATCAGACAAAAGGGAGTTTTCAGGGAATACTGTTAAGTCTTCTATTTCCATACCATAAGTCAGAACAAGATCTAAAATATGATTAAAGTGGTGGGTGGACTCATTTACTTTTTGAGCAAAGCCGATAGAGTCTAATAATAGATTAAATGCAGTGTTGAGGCTGTCATTCTCAGCATCTGTGTGGATGTTAAAATCGCCCACTATAATTATCTTATCTGAGCTAAGCACTAAGTCAGACAAAAGGTCTGAAAATTCACAGAGAAACTCATAGTAACGACCAGGTGGACGATAGATAATAACAAATAAAACTGGTTTTTGGGACTTCCAATTTGGATGGACAAGACTAAGAGACAAGCTTTCAAATGAATTAAAGCTCTGTCTAGGTTTTTGATTAATTAATAAGCTGGAATGGAAGATTGCTGCTAATCCTCCGCCCCGGCCCGTGCTACGAGCATTCTGACAGTTAGTGTGACTCGGGGGTGTTGACTCATTTAAACTAACATATTCATCCTGCTGTAACCAAGTTTCTGTTAGGCAGAATAAATCAATATGTTGATCAATTATTATATCATTTACCAACAGGGACTTAGAAGAAAGAGACCTAATGTTTAATAGACCACATTTAACTGTTTTAGTCTGTGGTGCAATTGAAGGTGCTATATTATTTTTTCTTTTTGAATTTTTATGCTTAAATAGATTTTTGCTAGTTATTGGTGGTCTGGGAGCAGGCACCGTCTCTACGGGGATGGGGTAATAGGGGGATGGCAGGGGGAGAGAAGCTGCAGAGAGGTGTATAAGACCACAGCTCTGCCTCCTGGTCCCAACGCTAGACAGTCACAGTTTGGAGGATCCCAAAAAATTGGCCAGATTTCTAGAAATGAGAGCTGCTCCCTTTAAAGTGGGATGGATGCCGTCTCTCCTAACAAGACCAGGTTTTCCCCAGAAGCTTTGCCAATTATCAATGAAGCCCACCTCATTTTTTGGACACCACTCAGACAGCCAGCAATTCAAGGAGAACATGCGGCTAAACATGTCACTCCCGGTCTGATTGGGGAGGGGCCCAGAGAAAACAACAGAGTCCGACATTGTTTTTGCAAAGTTACACACCGATTCAATGTTAATTTTAGTGACCTCCGATTGGCGTAACCGAGTGTCATTACTGCCGACGTGAATTACAATCTTACCAAATTTATGCTTAGCCTTAGCCAGCAATTTCAAATGTCCTTCGATGTCGCCTGCTCTGGCCCCCGGAAGACAATTGACAATGGTTGCTGGTGTCGCTAACTTCACATTTCTCAAAACAGAGTCGCCAATAACCAGAGTTTGATCCTCGGCGAGTGTATCGTCGAGTGGGGAAAAACGGTTAGAGATGTGAACGGGTTGACGGTGTACACGGGGCTTCTGTTTAGGGCTACGCTTCCTCCTCACAGTCACCCAGTCAGCCTGCCTTCCCGACTGCACGGGGTCTGCCAGGGGGGAACTAACGGCGGCTAAGCTACCTTGGTCCGCACCGACTACAGGGGCCTGGCTAGCTGTAGAATTTTCCACGGTGCGGAGCCGAGCCTCCAATTCGCCCAGCCTGGCCTCCAAAGCTACGAATAAGCTGCACTTATTACATGTACCGTTACTGCTAAAAGAGGCCGAGGAATAACTAAACATTTCACACCCAGAGCAGAAAAGTACGGGAGAGACAGGAGAAGCCGCCATGCTAAAACGGCTAAGAGCTAGTAGCTACGCTAAGCTAGCGGATTCCCAAACAGGGAATCCGACACTAGACAGGCTGTGGAGCAGCACAGGTAACGCACGACAACAGTGCTAAAATAAAATAAAAATCCACTAGACAGGCTGTGGAGCAGCACAGGTAACGCACAACAACAGTGCTAAAAAATAAAATAAAATAAAAATAAAAATCCACTGGACAGGCTGTGGAGCAGCACAGGCAACGCACGACAACAGTGCTAAAACAAAATAAAAATCCACTAGACAGGCTGTGGAGCAGCACAGGTAACGCACGACAACAGTGCTAAAATAAAATAAAAATCCACTAGACAGGCTGTGGAGCAGCACAGGTAACGCACAACAACAGTGCTAAAAATAAAATAAAATAAAAATAAAAATCCACTGGACAGGCTGTGGAGCAGCACAGGTAACGCACAACAACAGTGCTAAAAAATAAAATAAAATAAAATAAAAATCCACTGGACAGGCTGTGGAGCAGCACAGGCAACGCACGACAACAGTGCTAAAACAAAATAAAAATCCACTAGACAGGCTGTGGAGCAGCACAGGTAACGCACGACAACAGCGCTAAATAAAAATCCACTGGACAGGCTGTGGAGCAGCACAGGTAACGCACGACAACAGCGCCCAAAAAAATAAAATAAAAATCAAAATCCACTGGACAGGCTGTGGAGCAGCACAGGTAACGCACGACAACAGTGGTAAAAAATAAAATAAAAATCCACTGGACAGGCTGTGGAGCAGCACAGGTAATGCACGACAACAGCGCTAAAAAATAAAATAAAAATCCACTGGACAGGCTGTGGAGCAGCACAGGTAACGCACGACAACAGCGCTAAAAAATAAAATAAAAATCCACTGGACAGGCTGTGGAGCAGCACAGGTAACGCACGACAACAGTGCTAAAAAATAAAATAAAAATCCACTGGACAGGCTGTGGAGCAGCACAGGTAACGCACGACAACAGTGCTAAAAAAAAAAAATAAAAAAAAAATTAAAAAAAATAATAAAATAAAAATCCACTGGACAGGCTGCGGAGCAGCACATGTAACACACGACAACAGTGGTAAAAAATAAAATAAAAATCCACTAGACAGGCTGCGGAGCAGCACATGTAACACACGACAACAGTGGTAAAAAATAAAATAAAAATCCACTAGACAGGCTGCGGAGCAGCACAGGTAACACACGACAACAGTGGTAAAAAATAAAATAAAAATCCACTGGACAGGCTGTGGAGCAGCACAGGTAACACACGACAACAGTGCTAAAAAATAAAATAAAAATCCACTAGACAGGCTGCGGAGCAGCACAGGTAACACACGACAACAGTGGTAAAAAATAAAATAAAAATCCACTGGACAGGCTGTGGAGCAGCACAGGTAACACACGACAACAGTGCTAAAAATAAAATAAAAATCCACTGGACAGGCTGTGGAGCAGCACAGGTAACACACGACAACAGTGCTAAAAATAAAATAAAAATCCACTGGACAGGCTGTGGAGCAGCACAGGTAACACACGACAACAGTGGTAAAAAATAAAATAAAATCCACTGGACAGGCTGTGGAGCAGCACAGGTAACACACGACAACAGTGCTAAAAATAAAATAAAAATCCACTGGACAGGCTGTGGAGCAGCACAGGTAACACACGACAACAGTGCTAAAAATAAAATAAAAATCCACTGGACAGGCTGTGGAGCAGCACAGGTAACACACGACAACAGTGCTAAAAAATAAAATAAAAATCCACTGGACAGGCTGTGGAGCAGCACAGGCAACGCACCACAACAGCGCCAAAAAATAAAATAAAAATCCACTGAACAGGCTGTGGAGCAGCACAGGTAACGCACGACAACAGCGCCAAAAAATAAAATAAAAATCCACTGAACAGGCTGTGGAGCAGCACAGGTAACGCACGACAACAGCGGTAAAAAATAAAATAAAAATCCACTGGACAGGCTGTGGAGCAGCACAGGTAACGCACGACAACAGTGCTAAAAAATAAAATAAAAATCCACTGAACAGGCTGTGGAGCAGCACAGGTAACGCACGACAACAGTGCTAAAAAATAAAATAAAAATCCACTGGACAGGCTGTGGAGCAGCACAGGCAACGCACGACAACAGCGCCAAAAAATAAAATAAAAATCCACTGAACAGGCTGTGGAGCAGCACAGGTAACGCACGACAACAGTGGTAAAAAATAAAATAAAAATCCACTGGACAGGCTGTGGAGCAGCACAGGTAACACACGACAACAGTGCTAAAAAATAAAATAAAAATCCACTGAACAGGCTGTGGAGCAGCACAGGTAACGCACGACAACAGTGCTAAAAAATAAAATAAAAATCCACTGGACAGGCTGTGGAGCAGCACAGGTAACGCACGACAACAGTGCTAAAAAATAAAATAAAAATCCACTGAACAGGCTGTGGAGCAGCACAGGCAACGCACGACAACAGCGCCAAAAAATAAATAAAAATCCACTAGACAGGCTGTGGAGCAGCACAGGTAACGCACGACAACAGTGCTAAAATAAAATAAAAATCCACTAGGCAGGCTGTGGAGCAGCACGACAACAGTGCTAAAAAATAAAATAAAAATAAAAACGAAAGCGTTAGCAAGCTAGTTAGCTTGCCAACGCTGATGAAGGTTAGCTGATAAAAGAGCTCCGTCGCGATGCTTCGACCGTTAGAGGTCTTCTTTAGGCGTTGGAGCACGGTGAAAAAGTAAAAAAAAAGTAAAAAAGTCTTGAAAAAGACTGTTAATTCAAAGAACTCAAACAGCTCAGTTCAAACAGCTAACAGATACAGCAGAACACCGCTGTGCTCCGGAACCAGAAAAAAGTCCACCATATGTGTTGCATTATTCCTTTGTGAAGCATTTTAATTTTGAACCCTCATTGTTTTATATCAATAAGCCTGCCCCACTGAATGTATGTACGTTTATTGGTCACTTTATTTTCAATGAGGAGGAGGGTTGATGTCAAAAAATGTTCAGTGAATATATTTGGTTGAAGAAATTGTTTGGGTATTTGCTGGTATCTTGTTTAATCTGACACATGCTGAGGAACTTCCAACTTGGAAAGGAGATTTGCAAGCTATAATAATCTAAATCAGTTTCTAAATTAGTTTTTGTTTGTGATTAACATGTTTTCCAGGAGCACAGATGTTAGATGTCTGGGCCTAAATCTCATGCAAAAACATGATGTAATATTTAGTATTAAATTCCGAGTAAAGCCAGTCTCCCACTGCAAAGTTTTGTCATGATTGGCTATGGTTATGGTGCAAAACCACAATTTGTGTCTGAAATAGGCTGTATTAAGTGTTACTAGTTGGTCAAATGATCAATGTAGGTCATATATACTAGCAGTGTGCTGGGTGTCAATGGCTTGGTGTTGGATTACAGGTCAGTTGTGATATACACTAAACCCCAACCCCCGGCCTTCAAAAATAAAAATGTGAATATTTTGTTTTTGTGGGTTCTCTCCAGGTGATTCGGCTTCGTTTCATGCAGGCTAGGTAAATTTCTGACTCTAACTTGACTCTCAGTATGAGTGCATGTGTGAATGAGTTTATCTGTCTGTATCTGCCCCTCGAATCTCAGCTTTCAGAATATATGACACATATTTGTTTACAACATTATATAGAGAAATAATCTGACACTAATGAAAGAAGTGATTTTTTAATCTTCAAATATTTATTGAAAATCCACCTTTATTTGTGTGAGTGAACTGTTTTGGCACAGGAAATTACTTTACCAAAGTCTTTGTGTCACAAAGGTTGTGTAGTATATGAAGCCAATTGTAGATGAGTGTATAATAAATGTCCAAATTGAAACTTTGGTTTTTTTTTGAGTAAATTGTTATCCGTCATGCCTCATTTACCAAATGTTCGAGTGTTTGAGAAATGAGACTGAATAAACTATGCATATTACATCTCAAGCTTCATGGCATGTATGCAAGTGAAAGAAAAAAAAAAATCAAGAACATGTTCCCACCCACTTTCTGTCTTTTGACCTTCAGACTCCCTCCAACCATCTCACAACTTCACTGTACATTTGAACTGATGTATGTGTCAGAGAACATTTTCATTTTTCATTCAGTATCAAATCACTCAAACAGAAGGTGATGATGATGATGATGATGATGGTGACCACTGTGAATTAAAAATATGCTTATTTAGTGTCTGCTCTTTTCTCTGCCCCTGGCCAAGGGAGTGTCTATTCTTCTGGAGTTGGTCCACAGTGGCCAGAATGTGGCTGCCCACTGCTGGGATGGGTTAAATGCAGAGGACAAATTCCATTGTATGTATATCTATGTACAATGGCAACAAAAGGCTATATTATTATTATTATTATTATTATTATTATTATTATTATTATTATTATTATTATTATTATTATTATTATTATCCCCTGGCAGTGATGATTCTTCTCTTTAAACAATAAATAAGAAAAGACAATTCACTCCTCTATTTTTAGTGTTATTATGTACAGCCCATTTTATTATTTTTAGGGATGTTTGCAAATGATTTATTTTTATTCGCCTTATTTTTGGATTATGCATATTTCACAATGACTATTGATGGATCTATTCTGCACACGGCACAGTACACATAGAAGCCAAAGTCTTTTTTTTTACATTCATTTTCTGAAATTTTTTGCACACACTTATTCAAACTTTGGCAGTGTATCTGCACCTTGTCACAATGCATGTGCACATGCACACTGGCTGTGCTGCACTAATGCATTTTTAATTTTGTGTCGGAATAACTAAAACAGGAACATGTGTTGCGTTATTGATCAAACTTTGTTGCACTGCTGAAAACATGCAAAAATGAGTTCTCAGCATGTGCGTATGTATTTTCAGTTTAATTTTCATTGTTATTTGAGTCCATTGTGACAAACTAGGTGCACCTTGTGTACCATAAGACAGATGCAGTTAAGGTGAAAATAGTGTCGGGATAATTCAGGTGATCACAACTAGAAATGACATGTGATACTCAGCAAATAGGCTATTTGAACATTTATTTATCCTCTAGAAAATAATATGTCTGCTTTGCCTGAGCATTTAGATGAGCTTCAATGTGCTGATGGAGGTTGGCAAACTCATTTTTAAAAGCAGAGAATTTTGAGGAGGAGGAATTTTTCATTTTGAGGAGAAGCAAGCATTCCATCTCCCCCGTTCTCCCCTCACACCCCCAGAGTTTGGAATGAAATCTTGGTTAGATGTGAACATCTTGGCCTCTTGTTTTGTCTTCCGCCATTGCCTTAGTGTGAGTCCACGCCACTTGCCAAATGTAGTTAAGTGAAAAGTAGATTACTGTCTCAAAAAAACAAAACAAAACAAAACAAAAAAACTTCTTCTTCTTACTTGTGCATTACTGCCCACTCCTCTGATCTGATGCAATTCAAACTAGGAATGAAGAAGACTCATAATTTAAGTAATTTTGAATTTGGCATGGTTGTTGGTACCAGATGGGCTGGTTTGAGAATTTTGCCAACTCCTGATTTACTGAAGTTTTCATACTTAACCTTATCTGGGATCTTCAGAGATTGGTCCTAAATAAATAAATAAAAATAAACATTCAGATAGTGGCAGTTTTTGGGGTTAAAAATAGAAGTCAGAAAAAAATGCCCAGTCTAATGCTGATTGATACAAAGAATGGATTGGATCTCAAATAACCATGTGCAAGGTAAACAGAAGACCATCTCTGAATCTCCAACACGTTGAACCTTGAAGCAGCTGGACTGCAACAGCAGAAGACCACACCACTTGCCACTCCTGTCAGCAGATATCAACAAATTGAAGCTATAATGGGCACTTGGTCACTAAAATTGGACAGTGGAAGATTAGATAAATGTTGCTTGGTCTGATGGTCTCAATTTCTGCTGCCACATTGAGATGGTAAAGTTAGAATTTGACAAAATCCACATAAAAGCATGGATCCATCCTGCCTTGTACAGACATTTCATGCCAAAATCAGGTTTGCTTAGCAGGGATGGTTGGAGACAAATGCGAGACTAGACACAGTAGCTCAAGTTCAAAAAAGTGTTTACTGAATTAATCAGTGGGGTCCGGTACACAAAGAGGCAGTCCAAGAACAGCAAACAGATCCAAATCATCAGGCGAGTAGCGTGGTCAAGAAAAACAGGCAGGTGGTCAAAACACACGTGGAAGCAGGACTAGAACAATACAAAGATGGAGCTAGAAACAGTGGCACAAGGCACAACGATCAGGCAAATAACTGTGTAACCAGTGAAGCTTAAGTACACCAAGTAGTGAGCTACAGATTGGGAACACTTGCGGAAAGAACCGGAACAGGGTGTGGCCGAGACAGAGTGTGACCCCCCCACCACCACCAAGCACTAAGTGAGACAAATAGAAATAGGGAAAAGGACGCTCAAGCAGGAAACACCCAGCAAGAGAAGTCACAACTACAGCACACACAAACCATTCCCCAAAACAGACTATAATGCAAGAACTACACAGAAAAAAACAGAACCCAAATCAAGACATGACCAAAAACCGGATAACACCCACAGTACATGACAGCCAGTGGTGGTAGAATAATCATAGGGCATCCTTGATGTTGTAGAGAACCTTGAATATTTGACTGGACTGGGTTGCTTGACGCGAGGACGTTTCACTTCAAATCGCAGAAGCTTCCTCAGCTAAAATTCTTGCTCTGGTAGTCTGACTTCTGTCTTGACTCCTGTAAAGAAGAATATCTTTGATATTGTGATATCCATGTGGACCAAACCTCTGAAGACTTTCCACCATCTTGTTGAATCAATGTCATGAAAAATCAGAGCAGTTCTAATGACAAATTATGGTACAAGTGAAGACTGGGAGGATGTACTACACAGAGGGGTTTTGTTAATGCTGGTAGCTTTGCAGGAGAGTAAATGTAGGCATCTTGAGGGTCCTGGTGTTTCCTGTGTTTCTCTATGGTTGTGAGACTGAATGCTAACCAGGGACCCAAGGCACTAACCGCATGCCCTTGCTACTAGGGATTGTAAGGGGATACAATGAGGAGTACCACTTGCATCACAAGGGAATATCAATACAACATTCCGGCAATGTTGCTTGTTTCTCTGGACATGATCTAGTGCCTCAATGTTTAGGAGACCAGCAGCTGGAGAAGGATAAGGGGGGCATGTTTCATTTGGCTGCAGCATTGATTGTTGCTTTTTTGAGATTGGGATGAGACGGGTATTCGTCTGCCTGGATGGCTACTACCCAGGACCCATGTTCCGTAGATGCATGGTACCACTGCATGCTTTCAGTCCTGACCTAACCTGACCTCTTGTCACTCTGTGGGTGTGGGGCAGGACAATAAAACACTTTAATTTTATCTTTTTTTTTTTTTCTTGCATGGTATTTATCCATTTAAGGGGAGGGGAGGGAAAGTGTCAAAGTGTGCTTTTTCCAGGGTAGAAGGTTATGGGTTTTAGGCCACCTCGAACCATTGTCCATGTAATGTGGAGCTAAATCAGGAACACCATCTGATGTAAAGCTTGTGCCATATCAGCATACAGATAAACCTCTGATGTGTTGTGTTTTGGCACATAGTGGAAATGTGGGAGGAGCTTAAGGGTCTTGCATATTCAGCCATTCACAAATGTCACTTTTCAGAATTCTCTACTGTGTCTTGTTGCCTCATGTATCAACCACCAGAGCCACACAGCTACGGTATTAGCCTTTTTGCAGAATAGCTGTCATTTGATGCACACATTGTACAAGAAAGGTGTTCCTCTGTGGTGTCTTCAGGCAGCCTTCCAGACTTTGAAGTATCATTTCAAAAACTTTGGTTGAACACTTTGACAGGACATATCTCCACAGCTCACATAGCACCCAGCAAGAATTCCTTTAAATGATCTAAAAAGCCTCTGTGACATGGAGCTTTTTTAAAACCTCTGTGTTACTTCACAGTGTGGCCTCTGCTTCTCTTTCCATGGCCTCTGCTGCCCAGATTGTTTAGAGAGGGTCAAAGGGGGCTTCATCTTACCTCCAAAGCAGCCTTCACTGTGCAATGATAGTGCATCTGGAAAGTATTCACAGCGTTTCACTTTTTCCACATTTTTGTTATGTTACAGCCTTATTTCAAAATGGAGTAAATTCCATTTTTCCCTCAAGGTTCTACTCACAACACCCCATAATGACAACATGAAAAAAGTTTTTTTTTATTTCTTTGTTATTATTTTTTGCATTTTATAACTAAAAAAGAAAAAGAAATCACATGTACCTGCGTATTCACACCCTTTGCTCAGTACTTTGTTGATGCACACTTGGCAGCAATTACAGCCTTAAATCTTCTTGAATATGATGCCACAAGCTTGGTGCACCTATCTTTAGGTGGTTTTACCCATTCGTATTTGCAGCGCCTCTCAAGCTTCATCAGGTTGGATGGGGAGTGTCTCTGCAGAGTCATTTCAGATCTCTACAGAGATGTTCAATCAGATACAGGTCTGGGCTCTGGCTGGACCACTCAAGGACATTCACAGAGTTGTCCCAAAGCCACTCCTTTGATATCATTGCTGTGTGCTTAGGGTCATTGTCCTGCTGAAGGATGAACTGCTGCCCCAGTCTGAAGTCAAGAATGCTCTGGAGCAGGTTTTCATCCATGATGTCTCTGTACATTGCTGAATTCATCTTTCCCTCAATCCTGACTAGTCTCCCAGTTCCTCCTGCTGAAAAACATCATCACAGTTTAATGGTATACAAATAATGAATGTTTATGAGTTCAATGGTACGACTATTTCATGAGGTGAAAGCTAGAACATACCATTCAATGAGGCAAAGCCGAGTTGAATGGTATGTTCCATATAAAATGCTTCTTCTTCTTCAGTTCTTGATAGATTTTAATTGCAATGTTTTCCTTTACTTCATATAAGCAAGTGTTTGTCAATCATAGTGCATAGTGCGAGGAAACAATTTGGACAGTAAACCTGGATGACACTCTAGTTTGTGTATTTTAACAACCAAGAAGCCTAGATGGATGATCTAAACCATAGATTATCAAAATATTTGTGATTGATTGAAAATTCAAATTTCAAATTTATTAATTTATATAGTGCCAAATCACGACTAGTCGCCTCAAGGAGACTAGTTGATGAATTGTTATGAATAATTTCAGAATGAAGTCACACAGAAGTCATATGATGAAGTCATGCATGGTCAAAACTCCACTCCAGACATGTCTATATTGAGTTGTGTATTTATATCATGGTATGGTGGTATGGTACAGTGTGCATTGTGTGCATCAACCTTCTGAAGCATTTCATGTGTATCTATTATGCCCCTGTTTTCAGAAGCCATAAGATCACAGAATGTTCTGCAGCTAGGGGATGGATACATGAACATTCCCAAATAACCAAATATTCCTTGAACTTTACATCAGTCTTTCAGAAATACAAACACCATCTGTGGAAAATCTGTTTGGTTTGGAGTAAACTGTCATGATGACGTGAGGACTCATCAAGCATTTTCAGTTTGTTCCTGAGCCTGCTACATGGTGGTATTAAAAAAACAAAAAAAACAAAACAGCAAAACAAAACAAAACAACGAGGACTCATTTGGCCATCAGTCATGGATATTTCTCAAATACTGACATCCGTGAAGGAGACCCATGAGGGAAGCCACCAAGACACTCACACAACTCTGAAGGCGTTATAGGTTCCTGTGGATGAGACAGGAGAAATTTGCACAGTGTAATGTTTCTTTGTTGCATCGTCACTTATCCAGCTTTATTACAGCATAGTATAAAGATTTCCTTAAAAAAGAAAATGATGTGAAATTTCACCTAAGGTTTACCAGATGGCACATGGGATACTCAAGCCTAGAACTGATGTGTTTTCTTGAATTAAAGTTCTTCTCTGCTCCACACCACTATGAAGCTCTGACTGACAATGTCACAGGCAACATTGCACCACTGCCAGGTTCTTAGATCCTTCTTCCGCAGTCCCTCAGAGCTGCCCACTCCTGACAGATTCACCAAAGAGTGCAATATTGTTTGATCTCCAGGAAAAACATACCAGCTTTGTATGGTTTTGGATTTCAAAGTAACTTTTAATTTTACCTGTCTACCCATCAGGTGCCTTCTTTTTCAATTTAATTCTAATGTAACCGTGTTAGCCCCATTGAGATTGAGCTCTCTTTTGCAAGGGAGACCCTGGCCAATTATAAACTTTCCAATTCACCGAACCTGCATGTCTTTAAATGTGGGAGGAAACCGGAGCAGCTGGAGGAACCCCACACAAACATGGGGAGAAACAATTTCACATAGAAAGGCCACAGGCATGAACTGAACCCATGGCCTTCTTGCTGTGAGGCACAGTGCTGATCACTAAGCCACTGTGTGCCCATTCCTGTCATCTTGTTGATGGTTGTAGAAACCTGGAACAGCATATTTTGCAAGAGGGGCTATAACTGGTCTGTAACAGAGTTAAAGCATAATAATAATAACTTCCATCTGAAATGTAGTGGTGTGGGATATACGAGGTCTCTTAGATAATAAACCGACCCTTTTATTTTTTTTTAACTATATGGATTTGAATGACATGCGATTACACCAATCATGCTTGAACCTCGTGCGCATGCGTGAGCTTTTTCACGCGTGTCGGTGACGTCATTTCCTGTGGGCAGGCCTTGAGTGAGATGTGGTCCCGCCCTCTCGGCTGAATTCCTTTGTTTCACACGCTGCTCGAGACGGCGGCGCGTTGCTTATCAAAATTTTTTCTGGACCTGTGAGGAATATCCGAGTGGACACTATTCGAGAAATTAAGCTGGTTTTCTGTGAAAGTTTAATGGCTGATGAGAGATTATGGGGTGTTTCTGTCGGTGTAAGGACTTCCCACGGAGCGGGACGTCCTGCAGCGCTTCCAGGCGCTGTCGTCGGCCTGTTTCGAGCTGAAAACATCCTAATTTAAGGCTTAATTCACCCAGGACATCGTGAGAGAACAGAGAAGATTCAGACGAGGCCGGCATGAGGAATTTATGCGGACATTCCACTGTTTAAGGACATTTTTTTAATGAAAGACGTACGCGCAAATTCGCCGAGTCGTTTCCGTGACGACTCGGCAAATCTGTGTGCGCCGCGACAGGAAAAACACCTCCGTGTTGAAAACCATTTGTAGAATTCAGGCAGCTTTTAATGGCTTTCAACAAGTGAGTAACTGAGAAATTGTTTAACCGCTTGGGCATGTTCCAACTTGCCCGTTAAGATTTCCAACGGAGGTGTTTTTCCTGCCGCAACCCCCCGCGGTCGGGTCCAGCCCGACATGCGACTCTGCCCGCACGTTCTTTCATTACAAAATGACCGTTAACAATGGAATGTCCGAATAAACTCCTCATGCCGACTTCTTCTGAAAGTTCTCTGTTCTCTGACGACTTACTGCGTCAACAGAGCCTGAAATGTGGAAGTTTTCAACTTGAAACGGCGAGACGCTGCCGCCTCGAAGCGCAGATCGCCGTCAGGCGCCGTGGACCGTCCTTAAAGCGACACTACCAGACCAAATCTCTCATCAGCCGTTAAAATTTTTACCGAAAACCAGCTGAATTTATTGAATGGTGTCCACTCAGTTGTGCCTTACAGTTTTGAAAAAAATTTTATCAAACAAAGCAACAGTCTCTGAGCCATTCCTAAACAATGAAAAAAATCGACGAGCGGGTGGACGACTCCTCACTCAAAGACTGCCCACAGGCGAATGACGTAACCGACAGGCGTGAAAAAACTCTTGCATGCCCACGAGGGTTCAAGCATGTCTGATGTAATCACACGTGATTCAAATCCATATGGTTTTTGAAAAAAATAATAAGGTCAGATACTTTTCTAATAGACCTCGTATATAAAGACATGAAATGAAAATATTAAAGTCAGGGGCCATGATTTTCAAAGTCTTATCTGTGTGCGTCCTCAGCTGAGCTACGCTGAGTCCAGGCTGACCCAGCTGGAGGGCTGTCATTGTGAAAGAAGCTGTGGCGCCAACGGCCAGGTCTACAGAGATAAGGAGCTGTGGGTGGAGCCGGAGAACTGCAGGAACTGTGCCTGTAAGGTTGGTGTTACCCACATTTTCACAAACAACACAGGGGAGCCCATTTTCAGCTGAATCAAAGAACAGAGGGAAGCAGCCCAAGGAAAGTGACACACTGAAAAAGCCAATAGCAACATTTATCACAGAACAATCCCCAGAATACCTCCAGTGTTTCTGTTTGATGACACAGGGAGGTGATGGAAGATTGGAAGGCGGACTTGAAGATTAACTGATCCTCGAGAAAATGTATTTTCTCACTTATTCTGATGGTTGTTTGAAAGAAAATATTTTTGACGGTGAAATAACCTTGCACTTTTGAAAATATGTACTAATATTATTATTATTATTATTATTAATATTAATATTATTATTATTTCCCGATTTCTCATTCAATGCCAGAAAGCACAATAGCAGAATCAGACCACATTGCTGATTTTTTTCCTGAAACAATTCCAGAGATGTTTTGGCCCAGTGATGCAAGGTCTGTCATCTTGTTCATATCCAGATTAAAATAAACAATATTCAACATAACATGACAATCATGTATACTCACACTGCTCCAAGCATCTGCCACCAGCAATTTTGTACCACCCCATTCAACAGGCTTGATCCATTGGTAGGTAATTTATGAAATGTTCACTAACTTATGACTTTTCTATTCTGATATTGCATTTGGAAATAGAATCGGCCACCTACGTATCTATATTGGATTTTGGATCAATATGATTTTGGCAGTACTGCTTTCAAAATTTAAAGCTGGACGGATTCTAATTTATGTTGACCTAATATTGTGTGTGTGTGTGTTCGCGCAGCTGTTTGCCTGGACAAATTTCTGATTCAGTGAAAGATGGAAAGTTCCACTCAGTTCGGCTTTGCCTCATTGAGTGGAACTTTCCATCTTTCATCTCATGAACTATTCATACGATTGACCTCATAAACATTCATTATTTGTATAATGACAAGCATTGAAGCTATGATGGAGCAGAATAGATTGCGATGGTATGGACATCTGGCTAGAATGGATGCACATCATCTACCTCAAAAGCTTCTCATCGGTCAGCTGTCTACAGGATCCAGAACTGTTAGTGCTCGAAGAAGAAATTGACGGATGTAATAAAAAGGACCTTCAAAGCCTGTCGGACAGATAACTGGGCCACAGCCCCATCAGATACATTGGCGTGGAGGACAATGGTTTGTAATCTAGTGGTGTGAAGACCTTTGAGGCCAAGGAAGACAGGCATGCCAGGAAAAAGGCTGCTGATGCACTAAAAGTAGATGATCACTGCTGTGTTCAGCCTCATTTTAGTGACATCCTCCAGCCAAACTGTCAATGAAGATAACCAATGTACAAATTTTGTACATTATTAAGGGCCACTTTACACATAATACGAATGTGGTCAAATTGTGCATGAAGTTCGCATGAAGCAGGAATCGTATGCAATACGTGTAAAATCATAGCTCCCTCCAACGCCTCGTAAACCTGTTGCTACAACTATTTGCTCACACCAGCAGCTGAAAGACAAAGTGTGCGCTGTGAGAGCCCATCGAACCCTCTTACGGTATGTGCCGGCCAAATTCCAGGTGACATGCATGCATATCTAACACCGCTCGCATGGCACTTAGGAAATATGTGGCCATTCTCACTATTAGCATGAAAACAGTCAGCAGACCATCACTTTCGAGCTGGATATGAAATTTCTCTAAGAGCCCCCACAAGTGTGGCTTTGCAAACAGAAACATAGTGACACGTTGGTGTGTGGGCTGAACTGAGAGGGGGTGTGTCCATCGACAGGAGCAGCTGTGGAGATCTCTGATTCTGGACGCCCCACTTGGAGAACACGTACGGACATGAACTAGCAATGGCCCACTGAGACGCGCGTCTGCTTGCTGTCCCTCACGTGGACACAATGCAATGGGTTGCAGCGAGTGAGTGCACGCTGTGCACATTGACAGACTACTCCAGGTTAAACAGATCTGAATGTCACGTCACCCACGTGAACTCTGTTCCATATGATGCGGTGTCTGTCCCGCGGCGTGTCATCCACAAGACATGCCGGCCAGCAGATGTGGACATGATAAGAGCGCCCTGTTTCATTCATGTCATTTCATGACTGTACATGTGTGGCCATGGGTCATCTTCAGAGGAACAGACAGATCATACTTGTATTGTCTGCTTGATAAGAGGGATTCAATAAAATGCAGTGTTTTTATATGGTGTGTGTTTTTTTTTTTTTTTTAATAAGTCCATGGCCGTCTTGATATCTGGCATTTTCCCGCACCTTTTACAGGACAGCAATGGTAGCTCAGTGGTAACATTTCTGACTGGCAATCAGAGATTTTGGAAATTGCAGGTTGGAATCCTGTGGGTGGAACGTATATTTTAATTATTTATTTTTATTTCACCGCAGCTGCGTGATGTGGTTACACATGCAGCAGCTGCTTGCACTGTGCTCTCGTGTGCATGAAACCATCACAGCATGTATTTCTTATTTATTTATTTAATTTCACAGCTGCTCGCACTGTGTTCTCGCAAGCATGAAACTGTTTGCTCCGGCATCGTTCACACCTGCCCGTTGACTCGATGTTTTTGTGGTTCGCTCATACAAGCTGTTGTGCCGTGATTTGCCCTGATTTGTGTGAAGGGGCCCTAAAGTTTTGTATTTTCCATTAGTTCTTACTTTTATTCCGTTGCAAATTTTTGTTTTTAATTGATTTTTGATTTTCACAGTAACATGTTGTGCACAGATTGTGAACCCAACCTTATGTGAGTTGGATATTGCACCTTGTAATTTTCAGAAATGCTATGGGTGGGACTTGTGACCACATTATTGCTCATCTCTGGTGTCATCGCTTCTTTCTGCCACATGATATCAGTGCATGGGCACTTGTTTAAAGGGATATTGGTGCTGGGCATGAAACTGACAACTGCAGTGCACCGGTTCTACACTACCACTTGCATCGTGCTGTACACTGCATTTCACCAGGTTGACGATAGATCCCTTGCTGTCTGCCCCTTCCTACCAATTCATAACAAGCCCCAAATAAGCCTTCCTGCCTGCCTGGTCTTGTACATACTCTAGGAACTGAATTAAGGAATACATTGAGTCAGGCCACCACAGGCCCTGGGAATTAGACTTCCAGCATCATTGGACATGAAGCACAGGGTGGAGTTTAGTTGGGCTGATTCTTCCATGGACATACCATTAACTGATAACCACAGTATCCCAAGGGAACCATTCCGATGACTCATGAAATGAGGACATGCTCTCACAGAGAGATATCAGCCTCAGAAATTAAGGGAATCCTTAAGGGCCTGAATCTCTACCGCCTATCAGTGCACTGTGGATTTTCAACGTCTGCCACCCTGTGTTCCATGATGCATCTGTAATCTTATTGTGAGCCATTATAATTTGATTTTATTTTTAAATATGATAGCATTGCAGGCTTGAAAGTGGTATTCTGAAGACACTGCAGTAACATTAAGGATTCAGTGTCACTCTGCTTCCCAAAATGCATTGCTGCGCTGTACTGTATGCCATGGATTATAGTTTTTTTTATTGTTTTTCTCAACTCTCTGAGGTGTGTGGGTGCAGAATCTCTGCCAAATCATGTCTATTTGCATTCAGTACTTTAAGACAGGACAATTAATTTCTAATTGTCTTTACTACAAGCACATACTTTTACATTTTATTATTTTACTTGGAGAAAGTACAGGCCGTTTGAAAGTTTAGAGGAATTTTTGAAATCTTGACAGTATCTGAATGTTCTAAAACCCTTAAATCTGAAAAGCTTGCTGTTTGTTGTCACATCCATAGCTTATGTCACCTAAATACAAGTATTATCTGCTTGTTGCAGATGTGTGTTTTCAAAGTACAGTCCAACAAACTTGAACCATTTGAGCGAATACTTTCTGCAGTTTTGATCACCATATTTTTAAGTGTGAAATCCCTGCCAGCGGAGCTCTCATTTGTACCATGGCATTTCATGGGGAATAACATGGTTGTTTGTTTTTCAAAATGATGCTTGATTTTGACAACATTTCTGCTAAAAATACACACTGTCACATTTTTTCACATTTTATTATCTTTCTGTCATTGGGAAAATATCAGGCTTCTCTATATTAAAATTTCTAAAATTATCTCTTTAATATCAAACTGAAAAGTAATCTCTGCATGTAATATGAATTATTTAAAGCATCAAAGCCAACATAATGGTTTTGCATGTGTATTGACACCCTTTAGTATAAGATATAAATCTTCCTTTTTTTGCAATCACTTTTGTTGAGACAAATCAAGGGATATATGTCCACTGTCATGTCACTGACTATGCCTTGGACTGTATTATATATAGTCATTATGAAATAGAATCATATTGGGCAGTGATGTGATCAGTGATCAGGAAAAAGGAAGGGTGTTCAGCAGCTCATAGACTACATATAATCAGGGTTTATTTATTATATTTATGTCCAACATTGTTGGAGAATGCTGCTTGTTTGTTGTGGTTCCACAACAGTCATTTTGTGAAGCAATTACTGTTCACCAGAATTTGGAAAAAACAGCCATCCTTAATTACTGATTCAGGGTGGCATGCACTCTGCAGCACATGGGCTATATAAGTCTATGTGCTGCATTGGGTGTAACACAGCATCATAAATACAGCACTGACGAAAAGAAAAATGACTAAGTAGGTCACCAGAGTCAGTCATGCTGGCTCCACCATCAAACAGCAGCTGCAGCTGAAGGTTGCTTTGGGACTGCACAGACCAACTGACTGGTCTTTACCAAGATCTTTAACCAGTCCATGTCTCAGTCCACCATCCCACCCTGCCTGAGGTCGTCTGTGATCATACCTCTCCCAATACAAGTCCACCATTCACAGTGTGAACGGCTACTGTCTAATGGCACTTGCACTAGTCATCATGCAGTGCTTTGAAAAACTGGTCTGCATGCACATAAATTCAAGATGGATTTGACCCACATCAAATCTACAGAGTGAAAATATCAACAGAAGACACCATGGCCACAGCTCACCACACTGCTCTGACCCACCTGGAGCAGGAGGGCAGCTATGCCAGGCTACTCTTTTTTTGGATGTTAGCTCTGGTTTTAATACCATCCTCCCTCACAGACTGGTATCCAGATTGTCAGACCTGGAACTGTCTTGCTCCATTTGTTCTTGGATCAAGGGTTTCCTGTCTGATTGCTCCCAATGGTGAGAGTAGGCCCCAACATTTTCTCATCCCTCAGCCTCAGCTCTGGATCCCTCCAGGGCTGTGTGCTGAGCCCCCTCAACTATACCCTGTACACTTGTGACACAGACGAGCAGGAGTCACTGCTGTGTCATCATCGCTGCCACAAATTTCCCTCCCCACCTCGGACAGAGAGAAAAAGAACAGAATCAGTTGGCCGGAAAAACCACACCTAAGGTTTAATTAATCAGCATGAAATCAACTGGAAAGCAGAGAAAATACTAAGCTGATTGCCGGCCGCTAGCCCTAAGCTTCACTAACAGACCCAGAATTTTGATAAAGTTGAGGCTGAGACCTGTTTCATTACTAATTAAATACTATTAAAGGCATAGAGGGAGCATAGTTTCATACTATGCCAGTATGCTATCCTTATGAAAGGAGGAGAATAGATGTGTCTTAGGTCTGGCTTGAATGTCTGTATGGCAATCTGGCTGTTTTATTTACACATGTATGTAATCATTTCCAAAAATAGGTGCACAATAGAGAAGGCTCTGCAGCCCGCAGACTTTTTTATTCACCCTAGGGACACAAAGCAGCCCTGCACCCTGAGAACGCAGAGCCCAGGCCAGTACATAAGGTTTAATTAGGTCAGGTAAGTAGGGAGGTGTCAGTCCATTAATAATTTTATAGGTTAATAGCAAATCATTAAAATCCAACCTCACAGAGACAGGAAGCCAGTGAAGAGATGCCAAAATGGGTGTAATGTGGTTGAAATTTCTGCTTCCTATCAAGAGTGTGGCAGCAGCATTTTGGACCAATTGGAGAGCCCTAATGCTGGACTGCGGTAAATCAGAAAATAGAACATTGCAGTAGTCCAATCTAGAAGAGATAAACGCACAAATCAGGGTCTCAGCATCAGCCACAAACAGGATGGGACGAATCATCACGATATTCTGCAGGTGGAAGAAAGTAATCCTCGTAATATCGCTAATGTGTAGGTCAAAGGACAACATAGGATCAAAAATAAAATACAGTCAACTAATGATAGGGATACAGTCGCCCGAGACGCAACGTGTGACTGTATCTTTTTGTGAATATGCTCAGTTTTTAATCACTTCTCACTTATTTGTGGGCGGTTTGCTGCTAATGATGGACATAATAAGTGTAGCGCCATGTTAGATACGTATGGGTGGATCTTTTGGTCATCTACACCCCCTTTATGCACAATCACACCTGTTTATGATCTTTATTAAGGGCTCTACCACCCATTATTTCCAAGACATCTGTGTTGCACCGGTGTTCCTTTTCTCTACATGTTTTCACCCTAACCTGCTTGCACCAGGTTGTTGTGGCTGGCAGAAACACGAATAGCCTTACTTTTTCTGCTTTAATATTACCAACAGTTGCACCCCTAGACTGAACTGGGAAATTCTATCTGAAGAATATAATACATATGCCTGTAAAAGGATGTTCCTGTATATGATTTTGTGTATTGCTGAGATAGATATTGTAGCAATTTCCAGCATGCAGATGAGGTCAAATTATTGTACAATGACATTGTCAAGTACTGCCTTAAAATGCTGGGAGTCAGGTTTTCAATAATGTTAAGTTGCGTTTACACATAACGACGACAAGTCACGAATGCCACGAAGTACACATTCTTGGCCGCTGATCACGAATGTGATGATTTGGGGCAGAGGCGTCAGGTGTCCTCAGGAACTGCTGCAACCTGTTACCAAACGTTACGATTAATGGCACTTGTTGCTGGAGAATTATGAGGAACCATTACGCACGGTCAAGAATAGTGTTCCGTGTTGTTGCGCGCTATTGCGTGTAACAGCGCATCGTTAAGTTCTGTCACGTTGTGAACAAGGTGAATTGTCTCCACACACACCCATATTCATCCAACCGAATTCAGATCGCTCCAGTTTTTCAGAAGAAATTGGTGACTGCATGTGTAGTTGGGCTCTGTGCCATGGAGTGGCACAGAGAGGAGGAGGAGGACGGAGCCAGATGTGTGGCTTCATGCGGCTCTCATCTCACGCATTTTCCCAAACATCAGGCACATGCAGCAGATGGAACACTGCAGGAGCGCGCTGAAGATCACTGAAATGAGACTTTTAGCCAACTTGGTGTCAGCAATCAAACTGAATGCTGTACAGCAGGGTTTAATTGTGCACGCGCTTCTTCCTCCGCCGGACTGGAGGAGGTGCAGAGATATCTGGCTGCACGTGACTCTACTCTCGCTCCTCTGGTTCCTGTGGCTCAGACTCGTTCTCCCGCTCATCGGTTACAACAGTAGGTGGAACACCTGCAGGAGCGTCCTGAGGAGCTTCAGCAGGAACTGTGGACCGACATTTGGAGCCGAGTTTAATTGTGCGCACGTGACAGAAAACTGATTTGTCTTGGCGCACAGTGAAATGTGACGCTACGTTACAAGTCGTGTCAAAACTTCACAGTTTCCGTGTCACTTCGTAATAACGCGTGACAGTTTGGGCTCCAAGAACCATCACAGGAACCACTACAAACGTTGTCACGTTCTATTAAGGATCACTACTCATCAAGACAGATAAACGCGTTCAGTTGCAACCTCCACAGCGTGAGATGAAATGAGGGTGGTGTGTGACATTCGTGGAAGATTTTTTGACAGGCAAAAACATGCTCCACGAATATCAAGAATATCACGCACCAACAAGCACTATTAAGAAGCCTATTCAGATGCGTTAAGTCACATTAAGAATGTCAGGAATGTGTCACGCATGAAAAAAAATGACATTCGTAACGTGTCTTGGTTATGTGTAAACGCACCTTTAGGAACCAGAGTAGATTTAATATGCCAGGATGGAAAGAACATGTGGCTGAATTATATAAAGCACCATGACAAATGACAGAGGTATGTTTAGGTGCAAGCTTGCCTAAACAGGGCCTAATCTTTGACCTTCTCAATAATGCCAAGTAAGTACGCCAAAAGGTTTATTAAAAAAAAAAAATATTAGAACATTATGCATAAAGACTCACTGGCCAAAAACCTTTCTAACTTGGATGTAAAATCCTTTTGGAAGGAGGTTAATATAATGAACTGTAGCAGCACCCCCTGCCAGCCACCATGGATGGAGTGTCAGGTTATGCTGCCACATAGCTGCAATTTGAAGAGACACTTTTAGGACCTTTTGAACTGTCAAAAAAAAATACATGATAACTATAATGAGCAGATATGAAGAGATTCTTGTGTCTAGGGAGGAGATCGGGACGGGCATCAAGAAACTGGAAAAAAAAAAAAAAATAATAATCTTGTGGACTTGATGGTATCTATGCCAAACACCTTAAATATGCATCCACTCATCTGATAGACCTTCTTAGTCCTTGTTTTTCTCATCTCTTAGTTCATGGCGTGCTGCCAGATTCTGTGATTTCAGTGGTTTATGTTTGCATGTTTCCACAATGCTAGTAAAGCCTTTGATAAAATTAATTACTCAGTATTCAGGAGAGGAGTTCCTGAGGTATTGTCAGATTACTGGTAGTATGGTATGCTAACCAGAAAATCTGTATCAGGTGAGGGAATGATCTCTGAGTTCTTTGTATCTAATGGGGTCAGACAGGGTGGTATTCTGTCCCTTCATTTATTTAATATATACATGGATGACCTGAGCCATAGGCTATATATTTGCCATGTTGACTGCTATTATAGTGGCATACCATTTAACCACATTATGTATGCAGATGACCTGATAATTAATTTCACTTTCAGTGACAGGGCTCAACAAACTGTTGAAAGTACAGTATGTGAGTTGTTTGGTGTCAACCATTATGTACTATACAACCCCAAGAAGAGTGCTGTCATGTCCTTTAGGGCAACCAATCTCAAAGTGATAGATTTGCCACTGAACAGTGAAATGCTGAAAGAAGCTGACTCACGTAAATACCTTGGACACATAATCAGTAATGACCAAAGTGATGACCTTGATAAAGCCAGACAATGTAGGCAACTATATCCTCAAGGGAATATGATCCTACACAAATTTCATATGTGTAATCTTGATGTTGAATTAACCTTGTTTCATTTACACTGACTTCCTATGTACACAGCTGAACTTTGGTGGAACTACAAGATGTAATCTGTAAACAAACTGCATGTGTCATATCATAACATCTTTAAATTATTTATTGGATTTTCCAAATATGAGAGTACAAGTACACTCTGCACAGTCTTTGATGTACAGTGTTGTCAGGCTATGATTAGGAATTTGGTATATCGGTTCATGCAGTGCTTAGACATCGTTTTGAATTCTGTCATTTGTGCAATTCTTGATACCATCTTAAAATAACTCCAGGATTAGGACCCAGGACCCTAGGATCCATGATTTGTAACTGTATGTACATATTTTTCTATATATTCTTTAGTCTGGAAGAAACCCATTATTATTATTATTATTATTATTATTATTATTATTATTGCTACTACATCCAGGGTGCTAGGCCCATCATTGGGTTGCTATGAACAAGCTAAAAAGGAAGCAATAAATTGCAAATTTATTAACAGATGTTGAGTCGCTTCAATATGCACTCATCAGTTTCCCACAGTGAAACGACACACTGTCTGGTCAGCTGCACCAGATGAATTCTTACATTATATTCCATGCATTATCCATCTTAACAGGTTTGTCAAAATACACAATGCATTTATTGCAGCATTTACATTTAATGCAAGCTTGTGCAAATGCAAATTGAGAGTGAAGAAATGTTTGCTGTGGATTATTCACCAGTGCCGCAGGCAAATCCCACATTTGCATGGAGCGTTTGATGTTTCCATAATTTAGGGTGAAAATATTTCTCATTTCAGAATGGTGTGGTGGAGTGTCGCAGGATTTTCTGCCCTCCGTCAAACTGTTCCGAGGACTCGCTGCCCGTGCACGTTGATGGCACCTGCTGCAAAAAATGCAGACGTAAGTATCTGCATCGCACAGAAAAGTTATTTCAAAACCAAAATCTGTCAAAATCCTTCATTGTAATGTCCAGAATATTCCAGTTGCACTGCATGAATAAGTTTCCACCAAATGACTTGATTACCTGGCTGCTCAAATCCCACTTTAGCACATAAACAATATTTTTCAAAGCTGCACAATACAAAACTGGCCAAAAAAAACAACATGGTGCCTCTTTCTACTGACATATGTGAATTGGTTTTAAAACACAGAATGAATGCCATATCACATTTGAAAAAAGCATGCTGTCTGTTTTATTAGCTTTTAAGTCCATACAGTCAATGCTTTAGCTACTTTTTGCAATTTATTTTTTTCCACAAATATTTCATAAATTTCTTTTATTTTAGTGCATTGCCATTATCGGTCAGTTATTTTTTTCTGTTGAACTGTTTATTTGTGCAAATCGCCATAAAATAGTAAGATATGCATAAACTCTCACTCTCCAGTGAGGTAGATACAATCATTCCAACTTTCCAAAAAATTTCACAATTTAAATATATTTACTTCTATATATATATATATATATATATATATATAGGCCTACAGCTCCCTCATGACTCTTGGTTGGTGTAGGTGGCTACAGAAAATGAATGAATAGCTATTCTGGATACACAACAGTTTATAGTGACTTAAAATTGTGGCTGTAAAAATATCAGGCTTATTTTAATTAAATAATTACAGTGTCTATGATGTGTAAAAAAAAATCATCTCAATCTTACTCTTGATTCCCTTTGATCTAGATACTGTAGCTACCATATCCAATTCAATTCAATTTATTGAACTTATAGAGCACCAAATCATAACAGTGTTAGCTCAAGGTGCTTACCATAAAACAACAAATTAAACCAAAAGTTCACAGAGGGTAATTAAAAGACTAAAAGCATAATAAAAAGTAAAAAGAATAAAAAGTATAGTAAAACAATATGTTAATCATATAAAATAGAAAACAAATGCATCTTCAATCGTGACTTAAAAGTCCCAACAGAGTCCGACTGCCTCACTAACGCAAGGGAAACATTCCACAGGACCAGGGCACAAAAAGTAAGGCTCTATTTCCCACAGACTTTTTATTCACCCTAGGGACACAAAGTAAGCCTGCATCCTGTGAACGCAAAGCCCGGGCCAGTACGTAGGGTTTAAGTAGATCAGCCAAATAGGATGGCGCCAGTCCGTGAACAGTTTTATAGGCCAGTAGCAGGGCCTTAAAATCTGATCTTGCAGAGACAGGAAGCCAGTGAAGACACACTAAAATGTTTTCATGTTTAATTTTTCAATACACTGGAGTCAAGATTAGATTTCAAGCAATGGTTTAATCACTGCAGATTTGAAACCTTTAGGAACAGATCCAGAAGTTAGTGAAAGATTAACAATTTCCAGCACAGTTGGCCCAAGAATGGGCCACACAGGTCCTTAAACATGTTTGTCGGTATAGGATCAAATAAGCAGATTTTGCGTTTGGTAGACATCACAAGTTTCATGTGACATACTATCAAATTCTGTAAATTTAGGTAATACCTGTCAGATCCCGCTTTTAGATACACGACACACGCTCACCCTCCGATGAGTGTGTGTGTAAAACCAGCTCTCCATCTCTGGGGTCCGACCTTCGTGTCTCCATGGGTATTACCCGGCAGGGCTGCACAAAGGTTGTTCAAGCTGGTGGCGAGGAGATTCGTCTAGCTGCTCACTGCCTCCATCCGGACGTCCACCCGCTGAAGCTGATCTCGCACCCCGGTCGAATAGCCTTCTCAGGAACCAGGATACGAACCGGCCACGCCCGTTAATGGCAGCTCTCCTCTTATGGATCAGGGCTCTTGGAATGTTGCTAGATTTTAAATTTAGTGACTCGTACAGCGAGTCCCCAGGATGTGTTATTTTCATTAAAACCAGACTAACCTTTTAGAGCACTTTTTGATGTTGTACACCTAATAAACTTAACTTTTACACCTTAAGAAGCATCAATAATCCAATGTCCGAGCCTTAACACTTTAACTGCATGCTTGGAATTTTATTGCAGGTTTTGCAAGTGCCGATAACATAATCAAAATAGGTTATATGGTGATAATTTCACAACAGTAATTCAAGTATAATTAGAATAATGATTGGCAGAGATTTTTGTTTTTAATTCAATAATTCTGACTGATCTTACTTTGACTGGGACTGGATTGATTTCTCAACAAATTTTCCTAGGAGTGAGGGAGGAAGGCTTTCGAGGTTAAGGTCCTCGACTCGATGAACTTGATTTCCTCTTCATCAGCTATTAGTCGTTAGCTGACCACGATCCTTGTGTGATATTGTAATCCTTCAGGAAGTTAATCCACATAAGAATTTATTCCATCTTCAATCAACCAAAAGTTGATCTAATCCATTCTGGTATGCTGTGATATTCCTTGAGAGAGAAATCGTTGAACATTCCCCACTCAGACTTAAGGCCAGTGGTTATCCTCCATCGTTCTGCTACTCCGTGACTGGACGGCCTGAGTGGGAGTTGAAATCTCTCTCAAATGATCTTTTATGGCTCCAATCCTCTCACTCCACGATTCCAATTGATGCTCACAAGATGGTCAAGTCTTGTGATCTCCTCGTAGCAGGGGAGTAGTGACAACAGCACCTCTCCCTGGAAGAACAACCCCGTTTAAACTTTACGCAAGACCGTCTATTGATTAGACATTCTCCAAACTTGAAGCTAAAATATCAGGCAGTCTAGCCTCGAGCTCAGTCACAGATGCTGGTTTAATGCACCACTGCAGTAACAGACAAGGTTGCTGCCCTGCTAAAAGCAGCTGCGTAAATGTAAGCCTAATAAGTGAGTGTTCAGAGACCAATGATGCAAGAGGCAAAATGTTGATATTCAAGACAAGAAAACCATGTACAAGAACCAAATCCAGGGTATTTCCACTAATGTGCATCGACTCCTGAATGAATCCTAATGCATCCACAATTTCATTAAATGATTTGCAGAGAGGATCAGAGGGCTTATTTATATGAATGTTAAAATCTCCAATAATCAATCAATCAATCAATCAACTTTTTTCTTATATAGCGCCAAATCACAACAAACAGTTGCCCCAAGGCGCTCCATATTGTAAGGCAAGGCCATACAATAATTATGAAAAACCCCAACGGTCAAAACAACCCCCTATGAGCAAGCACTTGACCACAGTGGGAAGGAAAAACTCCCTTTTAACAGGAAGAAACCTTCAGCAGAACCAGGCTCAGGGAGGGGCAGTCTTCTGCTGAGACTGGTTGGGGCTGAGGGAAAGAACCAGGAAAAAGACATGCCGAGAAGGGGGGCAGAGATCGATCACTAATGATTAAATGCAGAGTGATGCATACGGAGCAAAACGAGAAAGAAACAGTGCATCATGGGAACCCCCCAGCAGTCTACGTCTAAAGCAACATAACCAAGGGATGGTCCAGGGTCACCCGATCCAGCCCTAACTATAAGCCTTAGCGAAAAGGAAAGTTTTAAGCCTAATCTTAAAAGTAGAGAGGGTCTGTCTCCCTGATCTGAATTGGGAGCTGGTTCCACAGGAGAGGAGCCTGAAAGCTGAAGGCTCTGCCTCCCATTCTACTCTTACAAACCCTAGGAACTACAAGTAAGCCCGCAGTCTGAGAGCGAAGCGCTCTAATGGGGTAATATGGTACTACGAGGTCCCTAAGATAAGATGGGACCTGATTATTCAAAACCTTATAAGTAAGAAGAAGAATTTTAAATTATATTCTAGAATTAACAGGAAGCCAATGAAGAGAGGCCAATGATCAAAATGTTATCTACACTAGTTGACAAGTTAGAGATGAACACACCAAATTCATCTAAGAATTCAGTGTATGGGCCAGGGGGGCCTATAAACAGTGACAAAATAGCACGACTGATTTCCATTCTTCTGACCCTGACAATACGTAGCATCAATGGCAGAGCGGAGAATCAGATGCTCAAACAAATTATACTTGTGACCCTCAAGCTAATTAACTACCCTTAGATTTATAAATAAAAGCAACACCCCCTCTTTGCTTCACACACGAGAAACATGACTAAATGTGTACGCCGGTGGATAGGCCTCATTTATGGGAAGGACAACTGTAGGCTTAAGCCAGGTTTCACATAACCCAAACATACAAACAGTGATTCACAATTAGATCATTAATCAACAATGACTTTGAGGACAGTGATCTGATGTTAATGAGACCAGACTAAGGACCTCAGTGGGGTTGACAGTTGAACTGTTTGGATTTAGCGGTGGTGCGGGAATACGGTATCTACACTCAACAAAAATATAAACGCAACACTTTTGGTTTTGCTCCCATTTTGTATGAGATGAACTCCAAGATCTAAAACCTTTTCCACATACACAATATCACCATTTCCCTCAAATATTGTTCACAAACCAGTCTAAATCTGTGATAATGAGCACTTCTCCTTTGCTGAGATAATCCATCCCACCTCACAGGTGTGCCATATCAAGATGCTGATTAGACACTATGATTAGTGCACAGGTGTGCCTTAGACTGCCCACAATAAAAGGCCACTCTGAAAGGTGCAATGTCGCAAGATTTGAAGGAGCGTGCAATTGGCATGCTGACAGCAGGAATGTCAACCAGAGCTGTTGCTCGTGTATTGAATGTTCATTCTCTACCATAAGCCATCTCCAAAGGCGTTTCAGAGAATTTGGCAGTACATCCAACCAGCCTCACAACCGCAGACCACGTGTAACCACACCAGCCCAGGACCTCCACATCCACCATGTTCACCTCCAAGATCATCTGAGACCAGCCACTCAGACAGCTGCTGAAACAATCGGTTTGCATAACCAAAGAATTTCTGCACAAACTGTCAGAAACCATCTCAGGGAAGCTCATCTGCATGCTCGTCGTCCTCATCGGGGTCTCGACCTGACTCCAGTTCGTCGTCGTAACCGACTTGAGTGGGCAAATGCTCACATTCGCTGGCGTTTGGCACGTTGGAGAGGTGTTCTCTTCATGGATGAATCCCAGTTCACACTGTTCATGGCAGATGGCAGACAGCGTGTGTGGCATCGTGTGGGTGAGCGGTTTTCTGATGTCAGTGTTGTGGATCGAGTGGCCCATGGTGGCAGTGGGGTTATGGTATGGGCAGTCGTCTGTTATGGACAAAGAACACAGGTGCATTTTATTGATGGCATTTTGAATGCACAGAGATACCGTGACGAGATCCTGAGGCCCATTGTTGTGCCATACATCCAAGAACATCACCTCATGTTGCAGCAGGATAACGCACGGCCCCATGTTGCAAGGATCTGTACACAATTCTTGGAAGCTGAAAATGTCCCAGTTCTTGCATGGCCGGCATACTCACTGGACATGTCACCCATTGAGCATGTTTGAGATGCTCTGGACCAGCGTATACGACAGCGTGTACCGGTTCCTGCCAATATCCAGCAACTTCGCACAGCCATTGAAGAGGAGTGGACCAACATTCCACAGGCCACAATTGACAACCTGATCAACTGTATGCGAAGGAGATGTGTTGCACTGCATGAGGCAAATGGTGGTCACACCAGATACTGACTGGTATTCCCCCCAATAAAAGAAAACTGCACCTTTCAGAGTGGCCTTTTATTGTGGGCAGTCTAAGGCACACCTGTGCACTAATCATGGTGTCTAATCAGCACCATATGGCACACCTGTGAGGTGGGATGGATTATCTCAGCAAAGGAGAAGTGCTCACTATCACAGATTTAGACTGGTTTGTGAACAATATTTGAGGGAAATGGTGATATTGTGTATGTGGAAAAAGTTTTAGATCTTTGAGTTCATCTCATACAAAATGGGAGCAAAACCAAACAACAGCGCTAAATAAAAATCCACTGGACAGGCTGTGGAGCAGCACAGGTAACGCACGACAACAGCGCCCAAAAAAATAAAATAAAAATCAAAATCCACTGGACAGGCTGTGGAGCAGCACAGGTAACGCACGACAACAGTGTAAAAAATAAAATAAAAATCCACTGGACAGGCTGTGGAGCAGCACAGGTAATGCACGACAACAGCGCTAAAAAATAAAATAAAAATCCACTGGACAGGCTGTGGAGCAGCACAGGTAACGCACGACAACAGCGCTAAAAAATAAAATAAAAATCCACTGGACAGGCTGTGGAGCAGCACAGGTAACGCACGACAACAGTGCTAAAAATAAAATAAAAATCCACTGGACAGGCTGTGGAGCAGCACAGGTAACGCACGAACAGTGCTAAAAAAAAAATAAAAAAAAAATTAAAAAAATAATAAAATAAAATCCACTGGACAGGCTGCGGAGCAGCACAGTAACACACGACAACAGTGGTAAAAAATAAAATAAAAATCCACTAGACAGGCTGCGGAGCAGCACAGGTAACACACGACAACAGTGGTAAAAAATAAAATAAAAATCCACTGGACAGGCTGCGGAGCAGCACAGGTAACACACGACAACAGTGGTAAAAAATAAAATAAAATCCACTGGACAGGCTGTGGAGCAGCACAGGTAACACACGATCAACAGTGCTAAAAAAGAAAATAAAAATCCACTAGACAGGCTGCGGAGCAGCACAGGTAACACCGACAACAGTGGTAAAAAATAAAATAAAAATCCACTGGACAGGCTGTGGAGCAGCACAGGTAACACACGACAACAGTGCTAAAAATAAAATAAAATCCACTGGACAGGCTGAGGGAGCAGCACAGGTAACACACGACAACAGTGCTAAAAATAAAATAAAAATCCACTGGACAGGCTGTGGAGCAGCACAGGTAACACACGACAACAGTGGTAAAAAATAAAATAAAAATCCACTGGACCGGCTGTGGAGCAGCACAGGTAACACACGACAACAGTGCCTAAAATAAAATAAAATCCACTGGACAGGCTGTGGAGCAGCACAGGTAACACACGACAACAGTGCTAAAAATAAAATAAAAATCCACTGGACAGGCTGTGGAGCAGCACAGGTAACACACGACAACAGTGCTAAAAAATAAAATAAAAATCCACTGGACAGGCTGTGGAGCAGCACAGGCAACGCACCACAACAGCGCCAAAAAAAAAAATAAAAATCCACTGAACAGGCTGTGGAGCAGCAGCAAGGTAACGCACGACAACAGCGCCAAAAAATAAAATAAAAATCCACTGAACAGGCTGTGGAGCAGCACAGGTAACGCACGACAACAGCGGTTAAAAAATAAAATAAAATCCACTGGACAGGCTGTGGAGCAGCACAGGTAACGCACGACAACAGTGCTAAAAAATAAAATAAAAATCCACTGAACAGGCTGTGGAGCAGCACAGGTAACGCACGACAACAGTGCTAAAAAATAAAATAAAAATCCACTGGACAGGCTGTGGAGCAGCACAGGCAACGCACGACAACAGCGCCAAAAAATAAATAAAAATCCACTGAACAGGCTGTGGAGCAGCACAGGTAACGCACGACAACAGTGGTAAAAAATAAAATAAAAATCCCCTGGACAGGCTGTGGAGCAGCACAGGTAACACACGACAACAGTGCTAAAAATAAAATAAAAATCCACTGAACAGGCTGTGGAGCAGCACAGGTAACGCACGACACAGTGCTAAAAAATAAAATAAAAATCCACTGGACAGGCTGTGGAGCAGCACAGGTAACGCACGACAACAGTGCTAAAAAATAAAATAAAAATCCACTGAACAGGCTGTGGAGCAGCACAGGCAACGCACGACAACAGCGCCAAAAAATAAAATAAAAATCCACTAGACAGGCTGTGGAGCAGCACAGGTAACGCACGACACCAGTGCTAAAATAAAATAAAAATCCACTAGGCAGGCTGTGGAGCAGCACGACAACAGTGCTAAAAAATAAAATAAAAATAAAACGAAAGCGTTAGCAAGCTAGTTAGCTTGCCAACGCTGATGAAGGTTAGCTGATAAAAGAGCTCCGTCGCGATGCTTCGACCGTTAGAGGTCTTCTTTAGGCGTTGGAGCACGGTGAAAAAGTAAAAAAAAGTAAAAAAGTCTTGAAAAAGACTGTTAATTCAAAGAACTCAAACAGCTCAGTTCAAACAGCTAACAGATACAGCAGAACACCGCTGTGCTCCGGGAACAGAAAAAAGTCCACCATTATGTGTTGCATTATTCCTTTGTGAAGCATTTAATTTTGAACCCTCATTGTTTTATATCAATAAGCCTGCCCCACTGAATGTATGTACGTTTATTGGTCACTTTATTTTCAATGAGGAGGAGGGTTGATGTCAAAAATGTTCAGTGAATATATTTGGTTGAAGACATTGTTTGGGTATTTGCTGGTATCTTGTTTAATCTGACACATGCTGAGGAACTTCAACTGGAAAGGAGATTTGCAAGCTATAATAATCTAAATCAGTTTCTAAATTAGTTTTTGTTTGTGATTAACATGTTTTCCAGGAGCACAGATGTTAGATGTCTGGGCCTAAATCTCATGCAAAAACATGATGTAATATTTAGTATTAAATTCCGAGTAAAGCCAGTCTCCCACTGCAAAGTTTTGTCATGATTGGCTATGGTTATGGTGCAAACCACAATTTGTGTCTGAAATAGGCTGTATTAGTTGTTACTAGTTGGTCAATGATCAATGTAGGTCATATATACTAGCAGTGTGCTGGGTTGTCAATGGCTTGGTGTTGGATTACAGGTCAGTTGTGATATACACTAAACCCCAACCCCCGGCCTTCAAAAATAAAAATGTGAATATTTTGTTTTTGTGGTTTCTCTCAAGGTGATTCGGCTTCGTTTCATGGCAGGCTAGGTAAATTTCTGACTCTAACTTGACTCTCAGTATGAGTGCATGTGTGAATGAGTTTATCTGTCTGTATCTGCCCCTCGAATCTCAGCTTTCAGAAGATATGACACATATTTGTTTACAACATTATATAGAGAATAATCTGACACTAATGAAAGTATAGTGATTTTTAATCTTCACATATTTATTGAAAATCCACCTTTATTTGTGTGAGTGAACTGTTTTGGCACAGGAAATTACTTTACCAAAGTCTTGTGTCACAAAGGTTGTGTAGTATATGAAGCCAATTGTAGATGAGTGTATAATTAAATGTCCAAATTGAAACTTGGTTTTTTTTTGAGTAAATTGTTATCCGTCATGCCTCATTTACCAAATGTTCGAGTGTTTGAGAAATGAGACTGAATAAAACTATGCATATTACATCTCAAGCTTCATGGCATGTATGCAAGTGAAAGAAAAAAAAAAATTCAAGAACATGTTCCCACCCCACTTTCTGTCTTTTGACCTTCAGACTCCCTCCAACCATCTCACAACTTCACTGCTACATTTGAAACTGAGGTATGTGTCAGATGAACATTTTCATTTTTCATTCAGTATCAAATCACTCAAACAGAAGGTGATGATGATGATGATGATGATGGTGACCACTGTGAATTAAAATATGCTTATTTAGTGTCTGCTCTTTTCTCTGCCCCTGGCCAAGGAGTGTCTATTCTTCTGGAGTTGGTCCACAGTGGCCAGAATGTGGCTGCCCACTGCTGGGATGGGTTAAATGCAGAGGACAAATTCCATTGTATGTATATCTATGTACAATGGCAACAAAAGGCTATATATTATTATTATTATTATTATTATTATTATTATTATTATTATTTATTATTATTATTATTATTATTATTATCCCCTGGCAGTGATGATTCTTCTCTTTAAACAATAAATAAGAAAGACAATTCACTCCTCTATTTTTAGTGTTATTATGTACAGCCCATTTTATTATTTTTAGGGATGTTTGCAAATGATTTATTTTTATTCGCCTTATTTTTGGATTATGCATATTTCACAATGACTATTGATGGATCTATTCTGCACACGGCACAGTACACATAGAAGCCAAAGTCTTTTTTTTTACATTCATTTTCTGAAATTTTTTGCACACACTTATTCAAACTTTGGCAGTGTATCTGCACCTTGTCACAATGCATGTGCACATGCACACTGGCTGTGCTGCACTAATGCATTTTTAATTTTGTGTCGGAATAACTAAAACAGGAAACATGTGTTGCGTTATTGATCAAACTTTGTTGCCCTGCTGAAAACATGCAAAAATGAGTTCTCAGCATGTGCGTATGTATTTTCAGTTTAATTTTCATTGTTATTTGAGTCCATTGTGACAAACTAGGTGCACCTTGTGTACCATAAGACAGATGCAGTTAAGGTGAAATAGTGTCGGGATAATCAGGTGATCACAACTAGAAATGACATGTGATACTCAGCAAATAGGCTATTTGAACATTTATTTATCCTCTAGAAAATAATATGTCTGCTTTTGCCGAGCATTTAGATGAGCTTCAATGTGCTGATGGAGGTTGGCAAACTCATTTTTTAAAAGCAGAGAATTTTGAGGAGGAGGAATTTTTCATTTTGAGGAGAAGCAAGCATTCCATCTCCCCCGTTCTCCCCTCACCACCCCCAGAGTTTGGAATGAAATCTTGGTTAGATGTGAACATCTTGGCCTCTTGTTTTGTCTTCCGCCATTGCCTTAGTGTGAGTCCACGCCACTTGCCAAATGTAGTTAAGTGAAAAGTAGATTACTGTCTCAAAAAAACAAACAAAACAAAACAAAAAAACTTCTTCTTCTTACTTGTGCATTACTGCCCACTCCTCTGATCTGATGCAATTCAAACTAGGAATGAAGACGACTCATAATTTAAGTAATTTTGAATTTGGCATGGTTGTGGTACCAGATGGGCTGGTTTGAGAATTTTGCCAACTCCTGATTTACTGAAGTTTTCATACTTACCCTTATCTGGGATCTTTCAGAGATTGGTCCTAAATAAATAAATAAAAATAAACATTCAGATAGTGGCAGTTTTTGGGGTTAAAAATAGAAGTCAGAAAAAAAATGCCCAGTCTAATGCTGATTGATACAAAGAATGGATTGGATCTCAAATAACATGTGCAAGGTAAACAGAAGACAATCTCTGAATCTCCAACACGTTGAACCTTGAAGCAGCTGGACTGCAACAGCAGAAGACCACAACCACTTGCCACTCCTGTCAGCAGATATCAACAAATTGAAGCTATAATGGGCACTTGGTCACTAAAATTGGACAGTGGAAGATTAGATAAATGTTGCTTGGTCTGATGGTCTCAATTTCTGCTGCCACATTGAGATGGTAAAGTTAGAATTTGACAAAATCCACATAAAAGCATGGATCCATCCTGCCTTGTACAGACATTCATGCCAAATCAGGTTTGCTTAGCAGGGATGGTTGGAGACAAATGCGAGACTAGACACAGTAGCTCAAGTTCAAAAAAGTGTTTACTGAATTAATCAGTGGGGTCCGGTACACAAAGAGGCAGTCCAAGAACAGCAAACAGATCCAAATCATCAGGCGAGTAGCGTGGTCAAGAAAAACAGGCAGGTGGTCAAAACACACGTGGAAGCAGGACTAGAACAATACAAAGATGGAGCTAGAAACAGTGGCACAAGGCACAACGATCAGGCAAATAACTGTGTAACCAGTGAAGCTTAAGTACACCAAGTAGTGAGCTACAGATTGGGAACACTTGCGGAAAGAACCGGAACAGGGTGTGGCCGAGACAGAGTGTGACCCCCCCCACCACCACCAAGCACTAAGTGAGACAAATAGAAATAGGGAAAAGGACGCTCAAGCAGGAAACACCCAGCAAGAGAAGTCACAACTACAGCACACACAAACCATTCCCCAAAACAGACTATAATGCAAGAACTACACAGAAAAAAACAGAACCCAAATCAAGACATGACCAAAAACCGGATAACACCCACAGTACATGACAGCCAGTGGTGGTAGAATAATCATAGGGCATCCTTGATGTTGTAGAGAACCTTGAATATTTGACTGGACTGGGTTGCTTGACGCGAGGACGTTTCACTTCAAATCGCAGAAGCTTCCTCAGCTAAAATTCTTGCTCTGGTAGTCTGACTTCTGTCTTGACTCCTGTAAAGAAGAATATCTTTGATATTGTGATATCCATGTGGACCAAACCTCTGAAGACTTTCCACCATCTTGTTGAATCAATGTCATGAAAAATCAGAGCAGTTCTAATGACAAATTATGGTACAAGTGAAGACTGGGAGGATGTACTACACAGAGGGGTTTTGTTAATGCTGGTAGCTTTGCAGGAGAGTAAATGTAGGCATCTTGAGGGTCCTGGTGTTTCCTGTGTTTCTCTATGGTTGTGAGACTTGAATGCTAACCAGGGACCCAAGGCACTAACCGCATGCCCTTGCTACTAGGGATTGTAAGGGGATACAATGAGGAGTACCACTTGCATCACAAGGGAATATCAAATACAACATTCCGGCAATGTTGCTTGTTTCTCTGGACATGATCTAGTGCCTCAATGTTTAGGAGACCAGCAGCTGGAGAAGGATAAGGGGGGCATGTTTCATTTGGCTGCAGCATTGATTGTTGCTTTTTTGAGATTGGGATGAGACGGGTATTCGTCTGCCTGGATGGCTACTACCCAGGACCCATGTTCCGTAGATGCATGGTACCACTGCATGCTTTCAGTCCTGACCTAACCTGACCTCTTGTCACTCTGTGGGTGTGGGGCAGGACAATAAAACACTTTAATTTTATCTTTTTTTTTTTCTTGCATGGTATTTATCCATTTAAGGGGAGGGGAGGGAAAGTGTCAAAGTGTGCTTTTTCCAGGGTAGAAGGTTATGGGTTTTAGGCCACCTCGAACCATTGTCCATGTAATGTGGAGCTAAATCAGGAACACCATCTGATGTAAAGCTTGTGCCATATCAGCATACAGATAAACCTCTGATGTGTTGTGTTTTGGCACATAGTGGAAATGTGGGAGGAGCTTAAGGGTCTTGCATATTCAGCCATTCACAAATGTCACTTTTCAGAATTCTCTACTGTGTCTTGTTGCCTCATGTATCAACCACCAGAGCCACACAGCTACGGTATTAGCCTTTTTGCAGAATAGCTGTCATTTGATGCACACATTGTACAAGAAAGGTGTTCCTCTGTGGTGTCTTCAGGCAGCCTTCCAGACTTTGAAGTATCATTTCAAAAACTTTGGTTGAACACTTTGACAGGACATATCTCCACAGCTCACATAGCACCCAGCAAGAATTCCTTTAAATGATCTAAAAAGCCTCTGTGACATGGAGCTTTTTTAAAACCTCTGTGTTACTTCACAGTGTGGCCTCTGCTTCTCTTTCCATGGCCTCTGCTGCCCAGATTGTTTAGAGAGGGTCAAAGGGGGCTTCATCTTACCTCCAAAGCAGCCTTCACTGTGCAATGATAGTGCATCTGGAAAGTATTCACAGCGTTTCACTTTTTCCACATTTTTGTTATGTTACAGCCTTATTTCAAAATGGAGTAAATTCCATTTTTCCCTCAAGGTTCTACTCACAACACCCCATAATGACAACATGAAAAAAGTTTTTTTTTATTTCTTTGTTATTATTTTTGCATTTTATAACTAAAAAAGAAAAATAAATCACATGTACCTGCGTATTCACACCCTTTGCTCAGTACTTTGTTGATGCACACTTGGCAGCAATTACAGCCTTAAATCTTCTTGAATATGATGCCACAAGCTTGGTGCACCTATCTTTAGGTGGTTTTACCCATTCGTATTTGCAGCGCCTCTCAAGCTTCATCAGGTTGGATGGGGAGTGTCTCTGCAGAGTCATTTCAGATCTCTACAGAGATGTTCAATCAGATACAGGTCTGGGCTCTGGCTGGACCACTCAAGGACATTCACAGAGTTGTCCCAAAGCCACTCCTTTGATATCATTGCTGTGTGCTTAGGGTCATTGTCCTGCTGAAGGATGAACTGCTGCCCCAGTCTGAGGTCAAGAATGCTCTGGAGCAGGTTTTCATCCATGATGTCTCTGTACATTGCTGAATTCATCTTTCCCTCAATCCTGACTAGTCTCCCAGTTCCTCCTGCTGAAAAACATCATCACAGTTTAATGGTATACAAATAATGAATGTTTATGAGTTCAATGGTACGACTATTTCATGAGGTGAAAGCTAGAACATACCATTCAATGAGGCAAAGCCGAGTTGAATGGTATGTTCCATATAAAATGCTTCTTCTTCTTCAGTTCTTGATAGATTTTAATTGCAATGTTTTCCTTTACTTCATATAAGCAAGTGTTTGTCAATCATAGTGCATAGTGCGAGGAAACAATTTGGACAGTAAACCTGGATGACACTCTAGTTTGTGTATTTTAACAACCAAGAAGCCTAGATGGATGATCTAAACCATAGATTATCAAAATATTTGTGATTGATTGAAAATTCAAATTTCAAATTTATTAATTTATATAGTGCCAAATCACGACTAGTCGCCTCAAGGAGACTAGTTGATGAATTGTTATGAATAATTTCAGAATGAAGTCACACAGAAGTCATATGATGAAGTCATGCATGGTCAAAACTCCACTCCAGACATGTCTATATTGAGTTGTGTATTTATATCATGGTATGGTGGTATGGTACAGTGTGCATTGTGTGCATCAACCTTCTGAAGCATTTCATGTGTATCTATTATGCCCCTGTTTTCAGAAGCCATAAGATCACAGAATGTTCTGCAGCTAGGGGATGGATACATGAACATTCCCAAATAACCAAATATTCCTTGAACTTTACATCAGTCTTTCAGAAATACAAACACCATCTGTGGAAAATCTGTTTGGTTTGGAGTAAACTGTCATGATGACGTGAGGACTCATCAAGCATTTTCAGTTTGTTCCTGAGCCTGCTACATGGTGGTATTAAAAAAACAAAAAAACAAAACAGCAAAACAAAACAAAACAACGAGGACTCATTTGGCCATCAGTCATGGATATTTCTCAAATACTGACATCCGTGAAGGAGACCCATGAGGGAAGCCACCAAGACACTCACACAACTCTGAAGGCGTTATAGGTTCCTGTGGATGAGACAGGAGAAATTTGCACAGTGTAATGTTTCTTTGTTGCATCGTCACTTATCCAGCTTTATTACAGCATAGTATAAAGATTTCCTTAAAAAAGAAAATGATGTGAAATTTCACCTAAGGTTTACCAGATGGCACATGGGATACTCAAGCCTAGAACTGATGTGTTTTCTTGAATTAAAGTTCTTCTCTGCTCCACACCACTATGAAGCTCTGACTGACAATGTCACAGGCAAACATTGCACCACTGCCAGGTTCTTAGATCCTTCTTCCGCAGTCCCTCAGAGCTGCCCACTCCTGACAGATTCACCAAAGAGTGCAATATTGTTTGATCTCCAGGAAAAACATACCAGCTTTGTATGGTTTTGGATTTCAAAGTAACTTTTAATTTTACCTGTCTACCCATCAGGTGCCTTCTTTTTCAATTTAATTCTAATGTAACCGTGTTAGCCCCATTGAGATTGAGCTCTCTTTTGCAAGGGAGACCTGGCCAATTATAAACTTTCCAATTCACCGAACCTGCATGTCTTTAAATGTGGGAGGAAACCGGAGCAGCTGGAGGAACCCCACACAAACATGGGGAGAACAAATTTCACATAGAAAGGCCACAGGCATGAACTGAACCCATGGCCTTCTTGCTGTGAGGCAACAGTGCTGATCACTAAGCCACTGTGTTGCCCATTCCTGTCATCTTGTTGATGGTTGTAGAAACCTGGAACAGCATATTTTGCAAGAGGGGCTATAACCTGGTCTGTAACAGAGTTAAAAGCATAATAATAATAACTTCCATCTGAAATGTAGTGGTGTGGGATATACGAGGTCTCTTAGATAATAAACCGACCCTTTTATTTTTTTTTTAACTATATGGATTTGAATGACATGCGATTACACCAATCATGCTTGAACCCTCGTGCGCATGCGTGAGCTTTTTCACGCGTGTCGGTGACGTCATTTCCCTGTGGGCAGGCCTTGAGTGAGATGTGGTCCCGCCCTCTCGGCTGAATTCCTTTGTTTCACACGCTGCTCGAGACGGCGCGCGTTGCTTTATCAAAATTTTTTCTGGACCTGTGAGGAATATCCGAGTGGACACTATTCGAGAAATTAAGCTGGTTTTCTGTGAAAAGTTTAATGGCTGATGAGAGATTATGGGGTGTTTCTGTCGGTGTAAGGACTTCCCACGGAGCGGGACGTCCTGCAGCGCTTCCAGGCGCTGTCGTCGGCCTGTTTCGAGCTGAAAACATCCTAATTTAAGGCTTAATTCACCCAGGACATCGTGAGAGAACAGAGAAGATTCAGAAGAGGCCGGCATGAGGAATTTATGCGGACATTCCACTGTTTAAGGACATTTTTTTAATGAAAGACGTACGCGCAAATTCGCCGAGTCGTTTCCGTGACGACTCGGCAAATCTGTGTGCGCCGCGACAGGAAAAACACCTCCGTGTTGAAAACCATTTGTAGAATTCAGGCAGCTTTTAATGGCTTTCAACAAGTGAGTAACTGAGAAATTGTTTAACAGCTTGGGCATGTTCCAACTTGCCCGTTAAGATTTCCAACGGAGGTGTTTTCCTGCCGCAACCCCCGCGGTCGGGTCCAGCCCGACATGCGACTCTGCCCGCACGTTCTTTCATTACAAAATGACCGTTAACAATGGAATGTCCGAATAAACTCCTCATGCCGACTTCTTCTGAAAGTTCTCTGTTCTCTGACGACTTACTGCGTCAACAGAGCCTGAAATGTGGAAGTTTTCAACTTGAAACGGCGAGACGCTGCCGCCTCGAAGCGCAGATCGCCGTCAGGCGCCGTGGACCGTCCTTAAAGCGACACTACCAGACCAAAATCTCTCATCAGCCGTTAAAATTTTACCGAAAACCAGCTGATTTATTGAATGGTGTCCACTCAGTTGTGCCTTACAGTTTTGAAAAAAATTTTATCAAACAAAGCAACAGTCTCTGAGCCATTCCTAAACAATGAAAAAAATCGACGAGCGGGTGGACGACTCCTCACTCAAAGACTGCCCACAGGCGAATGACGTAACCGACAGGCGTGAAAAAACTCTTGCATGCCCACGAGGGTTCAAGCATGTCTGATGTAATCACACGTGATTCAAATCCATAGGTTTTTTGAAAAAAATAATAAGGTCAGATACTTTTCTAATAGACCTCGTATATAAGACATGAAATGAAAATATTAAAGTCAGGGGCCATGATTTTCAAAGTCTTATCTGTGTGCGTCCTCAGCTGAGCTACGCTGAGTCCAGGCTGACCCAGCTGGAGGGCTGTCATTGTGAAAGAAGCTGTGGCGCCAACGGCCAGGTCTACAGAGATAAGGAGCTGTGGGTGGAGCCGGAGAACTGCAGGAACTGTGCCTGTAAGGTTGGTGTTACCCACATTTTCACAAACAACACAGGGGAGCCCATTTTCAGCTGAATCAAAGAACAGAGGGAAGCAGCCCAAGGAAAGTGACACACTGAAAAAGCCAATAGCAACATTTATCACAGAACAATCCCCAGAATACCTCCAGTGTTTCTGTTTGATGACACAGGGAGGTGATGGAAGATTGGAAGGCGGACTTGAAGATTAACTGATCCTCGAGAAAATGTATTTTCTCACTTATTCTGATGGTTGTTTGAAAGAAAATATTTTTGACGGTGAAATAACCTTGCACTTTTGAAAATATGTACTAATATTATTATTATTATTATTATAATATTATATATATTATTTCCCGATTTCTCATTCAATGCCAGAAAGCACAATAGCAGAATCAGACCACATTGCTGATTTTTTTCCTGAAACAATTCCAGAGATGTTTTGGCCCAGTGATGCAAGGTCTGTCATCTTGTTCATATCCAGATTAAAATAAACAATATTCAACATAACATGACAATCATGTATACTCACACTGCTCCAAGCATCTGCCACCAGCAATTTTTGTACCACCCCATTCAACAGGCTTGATCCATTTGGTAGGTAATTTATGAAATGTTCACTAACTTATGACTTTTCTATTCTGATATTGCATTTGGAAATAGAATCGGCCACCTACGTATCTATATTGGATTTTGGATCAATATGATTTTGGCAGTACTGCTTTCAAAATTTAAAGCTGGACGGATTCTAATTTATGTTGACCTAATATTGTGTGTGTGTGTGTTCGCGCAGCTGTTTGCCTGGACAAATTTCTGATTCAGTGAAAGATGGAAAGTTCCACTCAGTTCGCTTTGCCTCATTGAGTGGAACTTTCCATCTTTCATCTCATGAACTATTCATCCGATTGACCTCACTAAACATTCATATTTGTATAATGACAAGCATGAAGCTATGATGGAGCAGAATAGATTGCGATGGTATGGACATCTGGCTAGAATGGATGCACATCATCTACCTCAAAAGCTTCTCATCCGGTCAGCTGTCTACAGGATCCAGAAACTGTAGTGCTCGAAGAAGAAATTGACGGATGTAATAAAAAGGACCCTCAAAGCCTGTCGGACAGATAACTGGGCCACAGCCCCATCAGATACATTGGCGTGGAGGACAATGGTTTGTAATATAGTGGTGTGAAGACCTTTGAGGCCAAGGAAGACAGGCATGCCAGGAAAAGGCTGCTGATGCACTAAAAGTAGATGATCACTGCGTGTTCAGCCTCATTTTTAGTGACATCCTCCAGCCAAACTGTCAATGAAGATAACCAATGTACAAATTTTTGTACCTTATTAAGGGCCACTTTACACATAATACGAATGTGGTCAAACTTGGGCATGAAGTTCGCATGAAGCAGGAATCGTATGCAATACGTGTAAAATCATAGCTCCCTCCAACGCCTCGTAAACCTGTTGCTACAACTATTTGCTCACACCAGCAGTGAAAGACAAAGTCGTGCGCTGTGAGAGCCATCGAACCCTCTTACGGTATGTGCCGGCCAAATTCCAGGTGACATGCATGCATATCTAAACCCGCTCGCATGGCACTTAGGAAATATGTGGCCATTCTCACTATTAGCATGAAAACAGTCAGCAGACCATCACTTTCGGCTGGATATGAAATTTCTCTAAGAGCCCCCACAAGTGGGCTTTTGCAAACAGAAACATAGTGACACGTTGGTGTGTGGGCTGAAATGAGAGGGGGTCGTGGTCATCGACAGGAGCAGCTGTGGAGATCTCTGATTCTGGACGCCCCACTTGGAGAACACGTACGGACATGAATAGCAATGGCCACTGAGACGCGCGTCTGCTTGCTGTCCTCACGTGGACACAATGCAATGGGTTGCAGCGATGTGAGTGCACGGCTGTGCACATTGCCAGACTACTCCAGGTTAACAGATCTGAATGTCACGTCACCACGTGAACTCTGTTCATATGATGCGGTGTCTGTCCCGCGGCGTGTCATCCACAAGACATGCCGGCCAGCAGATGTGGACATGTAAGAGCGCCCTGTTTCATTCATGTCATTTCATGAACTGTACATGTGTGGCCATGGGTCATCTTCAGAGGAACAGACAGATATACTTGTATTGTCTGCTTGATAAGAGGGATTCAATAAAATGCAGTGTTTTTATATGGTGTGTGTTTTTTTTTTTTTTTAATAAGTCCATGGCCGTCTTGATATCTGGCATTTTCCCGCACCTTTTACAGGACAGCAATGGTAGCTCAGTGGTAACATTCTGACTGGCAATCAGAGATTTTGGAAATTGCAGGTTGGAATCCTGTGGGTGGAACGTATATTTTAATTATTTATTTTTATTTCACCGCAGCTCTGCGTGATGTGGTTACACATGCAGCAGCTGCTGCACTGTGCTCTCGTGTGCATGAAACCATCACAGTCATGTATTCTTATTTATTTATTTAATTTCACAGCTGCTCGCACTGTGTTCTCGCAAGCATGAAACTGTTTGCTCGGCATCGTTCACACCTGCCGTTGACTCGATGTTTTTGTGTTCGCTCATACAAGCTGTGTGCGTGATTTGCCCTGATTGTGTGAAGGGGCCCCCTAAAGTTTTGTATTTTCCATTAGTTCTACTTTTTATTCCGTTGCAAATTTTTGTTTTTTAATGATTTTTGATTTTCACAGTACATGTTGTGCACAGATGTGAACCCCAAACTTATGTGAGTTGGATATTGCACATTGTAATTTTCAGAAATGCTATGGGTGGGACTTGTGACCACATTATTGCTCATCTCTGGTGTCATCGATTCTTTCTGCCACATGATATCAGTGCATGGGCACTTGTTTAAAGGGATTATTGGTGCTGGGCATGAAACTGACAACTGCAGTGCACCGGTTCTACACTACCACTTGCTAGTGCTGTACACTGCATTTCACCAGGTTGACGATAGATCCTTGCTGTCTGCCCCTTCCTACCAATTCATAACAAGCCCCAAATAAGCCTTCCTGCCTGCCTGGTCTTGTACATACTCTAGGAACTGAATTAAGGAATACATTGAGTCAGGCCACCACAGGCCCTGGGAATTAGACTTCCAGCATCATTGGACATGAAGCACAGGGTGGAGTTTAGTTGGGCTGATTTCTTCCCATGGACATACCATTAACTGATAACCACAGTATCCCAAGGGAACCATTTCCGATGACTCATGAAATGAGGACATGCTCTCACAGAGAGATATCAGCCTCAGAAATTAAGGGAATCCTTAAGGGCCTGAATCTCTACCGCCTATCAGTGCACTGTGGATTTTCAACGTCTGCCACCCTGTGTTCCATGATGCATCTGTAATCTTATTGTGAGCCATTATAATTTGATTTTATTTTAAATATGATAGCATTGCAGGCTTGAAAGTGGTATTCTGAAGACACTGCAGTAACATTAAGGATTCAGTGTCACTGCTTCCCAAAATGCATTGCTGCGCTGTACTGTATGCCATGGATTATAGTTTTTTTTATTGTTTTTCTCAACTCTCTGAGGTGTGTGTGTGCAGAATCTCTGCCCAAATCTATGTCTATTTGCATTCAGTACTTTAAGACAGGACAATTAATTTCTAATTGTCTTTACTACAAGCACATACTTTTACATTTTATTATTTTACTTGGAGAAAGTACAGGCCGTTTGAAAGTTTAGAGGAATTTTTGAAATCTTGACAGTATCTGAATGTTCTAAAACCCTTAAATCTGAAAAGCTGCTGTTTGTTGTCACATCCATAGCTTATGTCACTAAATACAAGTATTATCTGCTTGTTGCAGATGTGTGTTTTCAAGTCACAGTCCAACAAACTTGAACCATTTGAGCGAATACTTTCTGCAGTTTTGATCACCATATTTTTAAGTGTGAAATCCCTGCCAGCGGAGCTTCTCATTTGTACCATGGCATTTCATGGGGAATAACATGGTTGTTTGTTTTTCAAAATGATGCTTGATTTTGACAACATTTCTGCTAAAAATACACACTGTCACATTTTTTCACATTTTATTATCTTTCTGTCATTGGGGAAAAATATCAGGCTTCTCTATATTAAAATTTCTAAAATTATCTCTTTAATATCAAACTGAAAAGTAATCTCGCAATGTAATATGAATTATTTAAAGCATCAAAGCCAACATAATGGTTTGCATGTGTATTGACACCCTTTAGTATAAGATATAAATCTTCCTTTTTTTGCAATCACTTTTGTTGAGACAAATCAAGGGATATATGTCCACTGTCATGTCACTGACTATGCCTTGGACTGTATTTATATATAGTCATTATGAAATAGAATCATATTGGGCAGTGATGTGATCAGTGATCAGGAAAAAGGAAGGGTGTTCAGCAGCTCATAGACTACATATAATCAGGGTTTTATTTATTATATTTATGTCCAACATTGTTGGGAGAATGCTGCTTGTTTGTTGTGGTTCCACAACAGTCAATTTTGTGAAGCAATTACTGTTCACCAGAATTTGGAAAAACAGCCATCCTTAATTACTGATTCAGGGTGGCATGCACTCTGCAGCACATGGGCTATTATAAGTCTATGTGCTGCATTGGTGTAACACAGCATCATAAATACAGCACTGACGAAAAGAAAAATGACTAAGTAGGTCACCAGAGTCAGTCATGCTGGCTCCACCATCAAACAGCAGCTGCAGCTGAAGGTTGCTTTGGGACTGCACAGACCAACTGACTGGTCTTTACCAAGATCTTTAACCAGTCCATGTCTCAGTCCACCATCCCACCCTGCCTGAGGTCGTCTGTGATCATACCTCTCCCAATACAAGTCCACCATTCACAGTGTGAACGGCTACTGTCTAATGGCACTTGCACTAGTCATCATGCAGTGCTTTTGAAAAACTGGTCTGCATGCACATAAAATTCAAGATGGACTTTGACCCACATCAAATCTACAGAGTGAAAATATCAACAGAAGACACATGGCCACAGCTCACCACACTGCTCTGACCCACCTGGAGCAGGAGGGCAGCTATGCCAGGCTACTCTTTTTTTGGATGTTAGCTTGGTTTTAATACCATCCTCCATCACAGACTGGTATCCAGATTGTCAGACCTGGAACTGCTCTTGCTCCATTTGTTCTTGGATCAAGGGTTTCCTGTCTGATTGCTCCCAATGGTGAGAGTAGGCCCCAACATTTTCTCATCCCTCAGCCTCAGCTCTGGATCCCTCCAGGGCTGTGTGCTGAGCCCCCCTCAACTATACCCTGTACACTTGTGACACAGACGAGCAGGCGTCACTGCTGTGTCATCATCGCTTGCCACAAATTTCCCTCCCCACCTCGGACAGAGGAAAAAGAACAGAATCAGTTGGCCGGAAAACCACACCTAAGGTTTAATTAATCAGCATGAAATCAACTGGAAAGCAGAGAAAATACTAAGCTGATTGCCGGCCGCTAGCCCTAAGCTTCACTAACAGACCCAGAATTTTGATAAAGTTGAGGCTGAGACCTGTTCATTACTAATTAAATACATTTAAAGGATAGGAGGCATAGTTTCATACTATGCCAGTATGCTATCCTTATGAAAGGGAGAATAGATGTGTCTTAGGTCTGGGCTTGAATGTCTTTATGGCATCTGGCTGTTTTATTTACACATGTATGTAGATCATTTCACAAAATAGGTGCACAATAAGAGAAGGCTCTGCAGCCCGCAGACTTTTTATTCACCCTAGGGACACAAAGCAGCCCTGCACCCTGAGAACGCAGAGCCCAGGCCAGTACATAAGGTTTAATTAGGTCAGGTAAGTAGGGAGGTGTCAGTCCATTAATAATTTTATAGGTTAATAGCAAATCATTAAAATCCAACCTCACAGAGACAGGAAGCCAGTGAAGAGATGCCAAATGGGTGTAATGTGGTTGAAATTTCTGCTTCCTATCAAGAGTGTGGCAGCAGCATTTGGACCAATTGGAGAGCCCTAATGCTGGACTGCGGTAAATCAGAAAATAGAACATTGCAGTAGTCCAATCTAGAAGAGTATAAACGCACAAATCAGGGTCTCAGGCATCAGCCACAAACAGGATGGACGAATCATCACGATATTCTGCAGGTGGAAGAAAGTAATCCTCGTAATATCGCTAAGTGTAGGTCAAAGGACAACATAGGATCAAAAATAAAATACAGTCAACTAATGATAGGGATACAGTCGCCCGAGACGCAACGTGTGACTGTATCTTTTTGTGAATATGCTCAGTTTTTAATCACTTCTCACTTAGTTGTGGGCGGTTTGCTGCTAATGATGGACATAATAAGTGTAGCGCCATGTTAGATACGTATGGGTGGATCTTTTGGTCATCTACACCCCTTTATGCACAATCACACCTGTTTATGATCTTTATTAAGGGCTCTACCACCCATATTTCCAAGACATCTGTGTTGCACCGGTGTTCCTTTTCTCTACATGTTTTCACCCTAACCTGCTTGCACCAGGTTGTTGTGGCTGGCAGAAAACACGAATAGCCTTACTTTTTCTGCTTTAATATTACCAACAGTTGCACCCCTAGACTGAACTGGGAAATTCTATCTGAAGAATATAATACATATGCCTGTAAAAGGATGTTCCTGTATATGATTTTGTGTATTGCTGAGATAGATATTGTAGCAATTTCCAGCATGCAGATGAGGTCAAATTATTGTACAATGACATTGTCAAGTACTGCCTTAAAATGCTGGGAGTCAGGTTTTCAATAATGTTAAGTTGCGTTTACACATAACGACGACAAGTCACGAATGCCACGAAGTACACATTCTGGCCGCTGATCACGAATGTGATGATTTGGGGCAGAGGCGTCAGGTGTCCTCAGGAACTGCTGCAACCTGTTACCAAACGTTACGATTAATGGCACTTGTTGCTGGAGAATTATGAGAACCATTACGCACGGTCAAGAATAGTGTTCCGTGTTGTTGCGCGCTATTGCGTGTAACAGCGCATCGTTAAGTTCTGTCACGTTGTGAACAAGGTGAATTGTCTCCACACACACCCATATTCATCCAACCGAATCAGATCGCTCCAGTTTTTCAGAAGAAATTGGTGACTGCATGTGTAGTTGGGCTCTGTGCCATGGAGTGGCACAGAGAGGAGGAGGAGGACGGAGCCAGATGTGTGGCTTCATGCGGCTCTCATCTCACGCATTTTCCCAAACATCAGGCACATGCAGCAGATGAACACTGCAGGAGCGCGCTGAAGATCACTGAAATGAGACTTTTAGCCAACTTGGTGTCAGCAATCAAACTGAATGCTGTACAGCAGGGTTTAATTGTGCACGGCTTCTTCCTCCGCCGGACTGGAGGAGGTGCAGAGATATCTGGCTGCACGTGACTCTACTCTCGCTCCTCTGGTTCCTGTGGCTCAGACTCGTTCTCCCGCTCATCGGTTACAACAGTAGGTGGAACACCTGCAGGAGCGTCCTGAGGAGCTTCAGCAGGAACTGTGGACCGACATTTGGAGCCGAGTTTAATTGTGCGCACGTGACAGAAAACTGATTTGTCTTGGCGCACAGTGAAATGTGACGCTACGTTACAAGTCGTGTCAAAACTTCACAGTTTCCGTGTCACTTCGTAATAACGCGTGACAGTTTGGGCTCCAAGAACCATCACAGGAACCACTACAAACGTTGTCACGTTCTATTAAGGATCACTACTCATCAAGACAGATAAACGCGTTCAGTTGCAACCTCCACAGCGTGAGATGAAATGAGGGTGGTGTGTGACATTCGTGGAAGATTTTTTGACAGGCAAAAACATGCTCCACGAATATCAAGAATATCACGCACCAACAAGCACTATTAAGAAGCCTATTCAGATGCGTTAAGTCACATTAAGAATGTCAGGAATGTGTCACGCATGACAAAAAAAATGACATTCGTAACGTGTCTTGGTTATGTGTAAACGCACCTTTAGGAACCAGAGTAGATTTAATATGCCAGGATGGAAAGAACATGTGGCTGAATTATATAAAGCACCATGACAAATGACAGAGGTATGTTTAGGTGCAAGCTTGCCTAAACAGGGCCTAATCTTTGACCTTCTCAATAATGCCAAGTAAGTACGCCAAAAGGTTTATTAAAAAAAAAAATATTAGAACATTATGCATAAAGACTCACTGGCCAAAAACCTTTCTAACTTGGATGTAAAATCCTTTTGGAAGGAGGTTAATATAATGAACTGTAGCAACACCCCCTGCCAGCCACCATGGATGGAGTGTCAGGTTATGCTGCCACATAGCTGCAATTTGAAGAGACACTTTTAGGACCTTTTGAACTGTCAAAAAAAATACATGATAACTATAATGAGCAGATATGAAGAGATTCTTGTGTCTAGGGAGGAGATCGGGACGGGCATCAAGAAACTGGAAAAAAAAAAAAAAAATAATAATCTTGTGGACTTGATGGTATCTATGCCAAACACCTTAAATATGCATCCACTCATCTGATAGACCTTCTTAGTCCTTGTTTTTCTCATCTCTTAGTTCATGGCGTGCTGCCAGATTCTGTGATTTCAGTGGTTTATGTTTGCATGTTTCCACAATGCTAGTAAAGCCTTTGATAAAATTAATTACTCAGTATTCAGGAGAGGAGTTCCTGAGGTATTGTCAGATTACTGGTAGTATGGTATGCTAACCAGAAAATCTGTATCAGGTGAGGGAATGATCTCTGAGTTCTTTGTATCTAATGGGGTCAGACAGGGTGGTATTCTGTCCCTTCATTTATTAATATATACATGGATGACCTGAGCCATAGGCTATATATTTGCCATGTTGACTGCTATTATAGTGGCATACCATTTACCCACATTATGTATGCAGATGACCTGATAATTAATTTCACTTTCAGTGACAGGGCTCAACAAACTGTTGAAAGTACAGTATGTGAGTTGTTTGGTGTCAACCATTATGTACTATACAACCCCAAGAAGAGTGCTGTCATGTCCTTTAGGGCAACCAATCTCAAAGTGATAGATTTGCCACTGAACAGTGAAATGCTGAAAGAAGCTGACTCACGTAAATACCTTGGACACATAATCAGTAATGACCAAAGTGATGACCTTGATAAAGCCAGACAATGTAGGCAACTATATCCTCAAGGGAATATGATCCTACACAAATTTCATATGTGTAATCTTGATGTTGAATTAACCTTGTTTCATTTACACTGACTTCCTATGTACACAGCTGAACTTTGGTGGAACTACAAGATGTAATCTGTAAACAAACTGCATGTGTCATATCATAACATCTTTAAATTATTATTGGATTTTCCAAATATGAGAGTACAAGTACACTCTGCACAGTCTTTGATGTACAGTGTTGTCAGGCTATGATTAGGAATTTGGTATATCGGTTCATGCAGTGCTTAGACATCGTTTTGAATTCTGTCATTTGTGCAATTCTTGATACCATCTTAAATAACTCCAGGATTAGGACCCAGGACCCTAGGATCCATGATTTGTAACTGTATGTACATATTTTTCTATATATTCTTTAGTCTGGAAGAAACCCATTATTATTATTATTATTATTATTATTATTATTATTATTATTGCTACTACATCCAGGGTGCTAGGCCCATCATTGGGTTGCTATGAACAAGCTAAAAAGGAAGCAATAATTGCAAATTTATTAACAGATGTTGAGTCGCTTCAATATGCACTCATCAGTTTCCCACAGTGAAACGACACACTGTCTGGTCAGCTGCACCAGATGAATTCTTACATTATATTCCATGCATTATCCATCTTAACAGGTTGTCAAAATACACAATGCATTTATTGCAGCATTTACATTTAATGCAAGCTTGTGCAAATGCAAATTGAGAGTGAAGAAATGTTTGCTGTGGATTATTCACCAGTGCCGCAGGCAAATCCCACATTTGCATGGAGCGTTTGATGTTTCCATAATTTAGGGTGAAAATATTTCTCATTTCAGAATGGTGTGGTGGAGTGTCGCAGGATTTCTGCCCTCCGTCAAACTGTTCCGAGGACTCGCTGCCCGTGCACGTTGATGGCACCTGCTGCAAAAAATGCAGACGTAAGTATCTGCATCGCACAGAAAAGTTATTTCAAAACCAAAATCTGTCAAAATCCTTCATTGTAATGTCCAGAATATTCCAGTTGCACTGCATGAATAAGTTTCCACCAAATGACTTGATTACCTGGCTGCTCAAATCCCACTTTAGCACATAAACAATATTTTTCAAAGCTGCACAATACAAAACTGGCCAAAAAAAACAACATGGTGCCTCTTTCTACTGACATATGTGAATTGGTTTTAAAACACAGAATGAATGCCATATCACATTTGAAAAAAGCATGCTGTCTGTTTTATTAGCTTTTAAGTCCATACAGTCAATGCTTTAGCTACTTTTTGCAATTTATTTTTTTCCACAAATATTTCATAAATTTCTTTTATTATTTTAGTGCATTGCCATTATCGGTCAGTTATTTTTTTTCTGTTGAACTGTTTATTTGTGCAAATCGCCATAAAATAGTAAGATATGCATAAACTCTCACTCTCCAGTGAGGTAGATACAATCATTCCAACTTTCCAAAAAATTTCACAATTTAAATATATTTACTTCTATATATATATATATATATATATATATATATATAGGCCTACAGCTCCCTCATGACTCTTGGTTGGTGTAGGTGGGTACAGAAAATGAATGAATAGCTATTCTGGATACACAACAGTTTATAGTGACTTAAAATTGTGGCTGTAAAAATATCAGGCTTATTTTAATTAAATAATTACAGTGTCTATGATGTGTAAAAAAAAATCATCTCAATCTTACTCTTTGATTCCCTTTGATCTAGATACTGTAGCTACCATATCCAATTCAATTCAATTTATTGAACTTATAGAGCACCAAATCATAACAGTGTTAGCTCAAGGTGCTTACCATAAAACAACAAATTAAACCAAAAGTTCACAGAGGGTAATTAAAAGACTAAAAGCATAATAAAAAAGTAAAAAGAATAAAAAGTATAGTAAAACAATATGTTAATCATATAAAATAGAAAACAAATGCATCTTCAATCGTGACTTAAAAGTCCCAACAGAGTCCGACTGCCTCACTAACGCAAGGGAAACATTCCACAGGACCAGGGCACAAAAAGTAAGGCTCTATTTCCCACAGACTTTTTATTCACCCTAGGGACACAAAGTAAGCCTGCATCCTGTGAACGCAAAGCCCGGGCCAGTACGTAGGGTTTAAGTAGATCAGCCAAATAGGATGGCGCCAGTCCGTGAACAGTTTTATAGGCCAGTAGCAGGGCCTTAAAATCTGATCTTGCAGAGACAGGAAGCCAGTGAAGACACACTAAAATGTTTTCATGTTTAATTTTTCAATACACTGGAGTCAAGATTAGATTTCAAGCAATGGTTTAATCACTGCAGATTTGAAACCTTTAGGAACAGATCCAGAAGTTAGTGAAAGATTAACAATTTCCAGCACAGTTGGCCCAAGAATGGGCCACACAGGTCCTTAAACATGTTTGTCGGTATAGGATCAAATAAGCAGATTTTGCGTTTGGTAGACATCACAAGTTTCATGTGACATACTATCAAATTCTGTAAATTTAGGTAATACCTGTCAGATCCCGCTTTTAGATACACGACACACGCTCACCCTCCGATGAGTGTGTTTGTGTAAAACCAGCTCTCCATCTCTGGGGTCCGACCTTCGTGTCTCCATGGGTATTACCCGGCAGGGCTGCACAAAGGTTGTTCAAGCTGGTGGCGAGGAGATTCGTCTAGCTGCTCACTGCCTCCATCCGGACGTCCACCCCGCTGAAGCTGATCTCGCACCCCGGTCGAATAGCCTTCTCAGGAACCAGGATACGAACCGGCCACGCCCGTTAATGGCAGCTCTCCTCTTATGGATCAGGGCTCTTGGAATGTTGCTAGATTTTAAATTTAGTGACTCGTACAGCGAGTCCCCAGGATGTGTTATTTTCATTAAAAACCAGACTAACCTTTTAGAGCACTTTTTGATGTTGTACACCTAATAAACTTAACTTTTACACCTTAAGAAGCATCAATAATCCAATGTCCGAGCCTTAACACTTTAACTGCATGCTTGGAATTTTATTGCAGGTTTGCAAGTGCCGATAACATAATCAAAATAGGTTATATGGTGATAATTTCACAACAGTAATTCAAGTATAATTAGAATAATGATTGGCAGAGATTTTTGTTTTTAATTCAATAATTCTGACTGATCTTACTTTGACTGGGACTGGATTGATTTCTCAACAAATTTTCCTAGGAGTGAGGGAGGAAGGCTTTCGAGGTTAAGGTCCTCGACTCGATGAACTTGATTTCCTCTTCATCAGCTATTAGTCGTTAGCTGACCACGATCCTTGTGTGATATTGTAATCCTTCAGGAAGTTAATCCACATAAGAATTTATTCCATCTTCAATCAACCAAAAGTTGATCTAATCCATTCTGGTATGCTGTGATATTCCTTGAGAGAGAATCGTTGAACATTCCCCACTCAGACTTAAGGCCAGTGGTTATCCTCCATCGTTCTGCTACTCCGTGACTGGACGGCCTGAGTGGGAGTTGAAATCTCTCTCAAATGATCTTTTATGGCTCCAATCCTCTCACTCCACGATTCCAATTGATGCTCACAAGATGGTCAAGTCTTGTGATCTCCTCGTAGCAGGGGAGTAGTGACAACAGCACCTCTCCCTGGAAGAACAACCCCGTTTAAACTTTACGCAAGACCGTCTATTGATTAGACATTCTCCAAACTTGAAGCTAAAATATCAGGCAGTCTAGCCTCGAGCTCAGTCACAGATGCTGGTTTAATGCACCACTGCAGTAACAGACAAGGTTGCTGCCCTGCTAAAAGCAGCTGCGTAAATGTAAGCCTAATAAGTGAGTGTTCAGAGACCAATGATGCAAGAGGCAAATGTTGATATTCAAGACAAGAAAACCATGTACAAGAACCAAATCCAGGGTATTTCCACTAATGTGCATCGACTCCTGAATGAATCCTAATGCATCCACAATTTCATTAAATGATTTGCAGAGAGGATCAGAGGGCTTATTTATATGAATGTTAAAATCTCCAATAATCAATCAATCAATCAATCAACTTTTTTCTTATATAGCGCCAAATCACAACAAACAGTTGCCCCAAGGCGCTCCATATTGTAAGGCAAGGCCATACAATAATTATGAAAACCCCAACGGTCAAAACAAACCCCCTATGAGCAAGCACTTGACCACAGTGGGAAGGAAAAACTCCCTTTTAACAGGAAGAAACCTTCAGCAGAACCAGGCTCAGGGAGGGGCAGTCTTCTGCTGAGACTGGTTGGGGCTGAGGGAAAGAACCAGGAAAAAGACATGCCGAGAAGGGGGGCAGAGATCGATCACTAATGATTAAATGCAGAGTGATGCATACGGAGCAAAACGAGAAAGAAACAGTGCATCATGGGAACCCCCCAGCAGTCTACGTCTAAAGCAACATAACCAAGGGATGGTCCAGGGTCACCCGATCCAGCCCTAACTATAAGCCTTAGCGAAAAGGAAAGTTTTAAGCCTAATCTTAAAAGTAGAGAGGGTCTGTCTCCCTGATCTGAATTGGGAGCTGGTTCCACAGGAGAGGAGCCTGAAAGCTGAAGGCTCTGCCTCCCATTCTACTCTTACAAACCCTAGGAACTACAAGTAAGCCCGCAGTCTGAGAGCGAAGCGCTCTAATGGGGTAATATGGTACTACGAGGTCCCTAAGATAAGATGGGACCTGATTATTCAAACCTTATAAGTAAGAAGAAGAATTTTAAATTATATTCTAGAATTAACAGGAAGCCAATGAAGAGAGGCCAATGATCAAAATGTTATCTACACTAGTTGACAAGTTAGAGATGAACACACCAAATTCATCTAAGAATTCAGTGTATGGGCCAGGGGGGCCTATAAACAGTGACAAAATAGCACGACTGATTTCCATTCTTCTGACCCTGACAATACGTAGCATCAATGGCAGAGCGGAGAATCAGATGCTCAAACAAATTATACTTGTGACCCTCAAGCTAATTAACTACCCTTAGATTTATAAATAAAAGCAACACCCCCTCTTTGCTTCACACACGAGAAACATGACTAAATGTGTACGCCGGTGGATAGGCCTCATTTATGGGAAGGACAACTGTAGGCTTAAGCCAGGTTTCACATAACCCAAACATATACAAACAGTGATTCACAATTAGATCATTAATCAACAATGACTTTGAGGACAGTGATCTGATGTTAATGAGACCAGACTAAGGACCTCAGTGGGGTTGACAGTTGAACTGTTTGGATTTAGCGGTGGTGCGGGAATACGGTATCTACACTCAACAAAAATATAAACGCAACACTTTTGGTTTTGCTCCCATTTTGTATGAGATGAACTCCAAGATCTAAAACCTTTTCCACATACACAATATCACCATTTCCCTCAAATATTGTTCACAAACCAGTCTAAATCTGTGATAATGAGCACTTCTCCTTTGCTGAGATAATCCATCCCACCTCACAGGTGTGCCATATCAAGATGCTGATTAGACACTATGATTAGTGCACAGGTGTGCCTTAGACTGCCCACAATAAAAGGCCACTCTGAAAGGTGCAATGTCGCAAGATTTGAAGGAGCGTGCAATTGGCATGCTGACAGCAGGAATGTCAACCAGAGCTGTTGCTCGTGTATTGAATGTTCATTTCTCTACCATAAGCCATCTCCAAAGGCGTTTCAGAGAATTTGGCAGTACATCCAACCAGCCTCACAACCGCAGACCACGTGTAACCACACCAGCCCAGGACCTCCACATCCACCATGTTCACCTCCAAGATCATCTGAGACCAGCCACTCAGACAGCTGCTGAAACAATCGGTTTGCATAACCAAAGAATTTCTGCACAAACTGTCAGAAACCATCTCAGGGAAGCTCATCTGCATGCTCGTCGTCCTCATCGGGGTCTCGACCTGACTCCAGTTCGTCGTCGTAACCGACTTGAGTGGGCAAATGCTCACATTCGCTGGCGTTTGGCACGTTGGAGAGGTGTTCTCTTCATGGATGAATCCCAGTTCACACTGTTCATGGCAGATGGCAGACAGCGTGTGTGGCATCGTGTGGGTGAGCGGTTTTCTGATGTCAGTGTTGTGGATCGAGTGGCCCATGGTGGCAGTGGGGTTATGGTATGGGCAGTCGTCTGTTATGGACAAAGAACACAGGTGCATTTTATTGATGGCATTTTGAATGCACAGAGATACCGTGACGAGATCCTGAGGCCCATTGTTGTGCCATACATCCAAGAACATCACCTCATGTTGCAGCAGGATAATGCACGGCCCCATGTTGCAAGGATCTGTACACAATTCTTGGAAGCTGAAAATGTCCCAGTTCTTGCATGGCCGGCATACTCACTGGACATGTCACCCATTGAGCATGTTTGAGATGCTCTGGACCAGCGTATACGACAGCGTGTACCGGTTCCTGCCAATATCCAGCAACTTCGCACAGCCATTGAAGAGGAGTGGACCAACATTCCACAGGCCACAATTGACAACCTGATCAACTGTATGCGAAGGAGATGTGTTGCACTGCATGAGGCAAATGGTGGTCACACCAGATACTGACTGGTATTCCCCCCCAATAAAAGAAAACTGCACCTTTCAGAGTGGCCTTTTATTGTGGGCAGTCTAAGGCACACCTGTGCACTAATCATGGTGTCTAATCAGCATCTTCATATGGCACACCTGTGAGGTGGGATGGATTATCTCAGCAAAGGAGAAGTGCTCACTATCACAGATTTAGACTGGTTTGTGAACAATATTTGAGGGAAATGGTGATATTGTGTATGTGGAAAAAGTTTTAGATCTTTGAGTTCATCTCATACAAAATGGGAGCAAAACCAAAAGTGTTGCGTTTATATTTTTGTTGAGTGTATCTATCTATCTATCTATCTATCTATCTATCTATCTATCTATCTATCTATCTATCTATCTATCTATCTATCTATCTATCTATCTATCTATCTATCTATCTATCTATCTATCTATCTATCTATCTATCTATCTATCTATCTATCTATCTATCTATCTATCTATCTATCTATCTATCTATCTATCTATCTATCTATCTATCTATCTATCTATCTATCTATCTATCTATCTATCTATCTATCTATCTATCTATCTATTCCACACATGTTGTGGGGATATTTAGTGTGAATGATACACAGAGAGGGGGAAAACATTCCCCCAAACTTTCAAATCTAGCCAGCTTAGTGTGCTTCCTGTCTAAACTTGACTCTGTAGTTAATTTTAATGCTTCTTGAAAGAGAGAATGAGTGCAGACACAGAGAGAAGGCTGTTGTGGGTTGTGGGTCTCCTCTCTGCAAGAGCAGCGATCACAGTTGCCTCATTTCCACTGAAATATCTGTGCTGTAAAGCAGAGAGGTCTGCAAGCTGTGGACAGCTGTGTTTCTCCTTCTCTCATGCAGATGTCCCTGATGTGCACTTGTTCTTTGAATAATTCCATCCCTCTGCTCGCGTTCCACTGTTCCTCTTCTTCCTGTTCTTCCCCTGTGAACATCAGAGCTGTGGCACAGACGGAACGGGGGCGCGGCGCTCCACAGCTTTGGCTGAGCACTCCTGCACTCTGGAGAGCAGCAAAGCAGGACTTCCTATCATATGCTTCATTTTCTATTTCTGCTTTATCGCCAGAGGAATATGCAGAAGAGTCTCCTCTGTTGTTTTCTTAATGTGCTGCTGCATTGCCTCTCCGCTTAGGCACACGAACCAAGAGCAAGTTTGTTCCTGACAAAATTAACTATGCTAAGCAAAGCAATGGAAGATTTTTTTATTATTTATTTATTTTATTGTGTGTGCAAACTCGAAACGTGAGCCAAAATTAATAATTTATACCTGGGAACTGTAGAAACAGCTGCCGTGCATAACAGCGGATTGATTTATTATTCAAGCGCTTGTGTTTTATCTTTGTCTTGATTGAACTGCTTTCTGTCAAACATACAGCGTGTTTATCATATCTGCTTGTCAGAAACTCTGGTTATAGTCATGGATCAACCACATGGTTTTAATCAATCACACCCCAAAAGCAGGTAAAGCAGAAAGTCATTTTGCTTACTGGAAGCAAAATTATTTCTGAAATTTTGCATTGGCCACTTCCCTGTGAACACACGGTACATGTTTCCTGACAAAGGAGAAATCAACTGTGGGTGTTTGCTCATCACAACTGTCCTACTACTGCTGACTATTTAAATGATGGAAATATACAGCTTCCAAATGCCAGTGGCCAGGCATGCCATGTAATCAGATTTTACAAAATTCTGTCGTACTGAGGTATAACATGTCTGGTTCTCAAGACCAGGCACCTAAGTGGCTCTATTCTACTCTTTTCTACTGTCCTATTTGACTCTTCCTTTTTAGCTATACCTTTATATACTAGCATAGTTCCACCTTAGAATTGGAATATACAGGGTGGTCCAAAAAAAGCGCCCTATTTTGTATTTCCTCCCAAATTTGTGTTTTACAACATTTTGCTGTATTTTTCAGGTGGTGTAGACAGCGGGCCTGGGAGATTCTTTTGACACCAATATGGATCAAGCTGGACAGTATACTAAGCAGCAGCGGATAAAAATCAGCCTACTTTGCCACAAAATCGATGCTTCTGACACAAAGACAATGCAGGAGAGATTTTGGCAGGAACAAAGTACCTGACAGACGGACAATTGAACGTTTGGTGGCCAAATTTCAGGAGACTGGAAGTGTAGCAAATACTAATAAAGGTCACAGCGGTCAACCTCCTTCAGCCAGAACTCCAAACAACATTGACTTTGCGGGAACAGCTTGAGGAATCCCCTAGGAAATCAACACTCCGTCTCTCACAAGAAGTTGGCATTTCGAGGTCATCAGTTTTGAGGATCCTCCACGATGACCTTAAGCTCTTTCCTTACAAAATTCAAATCTTGCAAAGGCAAAATGATTGCAATAAATCAGGCACATTCCAGCTGACATGATTGGACGAGTCATCGAAAATTTCAAAGTTCGTGTTGCTGCAGTTATTTGTCAAAAAGGAGCCTGGATACAACATATTATCAACTATTAAGGACAGACCACCAAAAATGTTTCAATTTCTATCAGATTTGAAGGACATAATCTCCCATCATTCTGCTAATGTTTGGTGAAATAATTTTCAAAATATCTGAGTAAAAAATGAGATCAAAAAGAAAATAGGGCGTTTTTTTTTTTTTTTTGGACCACCCTGTAATATATAAGATATACCTTACTGAATTTTCATGTACATCATATAGTTTGCAATCTGCTGTAAGACAATACTGGCACATATGTGTTGCACCCCATCTCTCCACAATATGTCAGAGATGCTGCAAACGGCTATATCCAAAAGCACGTCACATTGAGGCATTGTGGTGACGCTTCACATCAGAGGTGTTGGACTTACAGTTGTTGCTAAACACCTGCTAAAGTAGTCTGCACCTGATTACTGTTTTGATAACAACCTGCAGCATTAATTAACTAACAAGCTGTCACCGTGGCAGATACAGTACTACAATGGGTATTAGATTAAATGAATAATTTTTTCCACATTTCTGTCCAGTGCACATTCAGTTTGGATTTATCTTGTGTTTACATGCATTTTTTTTACTGCCGTGCACCTCACAAAGTGAGTTCTTTGAACCAGACAACATTCACATTATATATATATTTTTTAATCTGTTTCTATTTTTCATAGTTGTCAGTTGTTTACCAGCCTTAAAGTGTAATGAAAGGTGATAATTATCCAATGATGTCACTTTTTTCTGCTGATTTAGCTGTGCATCGCCCTTGTGAATGATGGAAAAATGCTCAGGCACACGCGATAAATCTGAACTAAAGAGTGCAGAAAAGGATATAATTCATATTTAACTTGTTTTGTCTGACATGTCGACAGCTTGTTAGCTAGTTAATGCTAGTGACTTACTGGTTGTCCTCATAACAGTAATCGGGGAGCAGATTACTTTAGCACCTGTTTAGTGACAACAGCAATTTCAGTGTGTACGACGTTACGCCACATACACTTTCACTGATAGACTCTGCAAACTGACTTTAGACCAGGTTGATGAGGTGCTTGGGCTTGTTTGATTAAAAAGGTCTCTACCACAAACAGTTTTATCTGAAATGAGGGTGGCTGTACAATGCTCCTCGTCAAAGAAATTTTTTGACTCCATGCCACACTGCATTGCTGCAGTAATTCAGGCAAAAGGAGCCCCATCTATGTACTGAGTGCTGTACATGCTCATACATTTCATGTTCATACTTTTCAGTTGGCCAACATTTACATACTGAATTTGAGATTTTCATTAGTTATCAGTTATAATCATCAAAATTAAAAGAAATAAACAGTTGAAATATATCAGTCTGTGTGTAATGAATATAATATACAAGTTTCACTTTTTGGATGGAATTACTGAAATAAATCAACTTTTTCATGATATTCTAACTATATGACCAGCACCTGTATACAGTCATGCATGTGGTGGAGGCAAATGAAAATTTTGTCATTGTCATTTTTCAATTGCTGGGGTACTCTACTGAGGTACAGGTGTGCTGGATTACACTCACATTATCAAGTCACCCATCCACATAACATTGCTGACATTCTCTCACAATTCAAGTTATACTTCTCATCTGAGTCTCCCTAAGTATCTGTTTGTTTGACTCAAAGTCATTCCAGCAGTGCTCAAGAAGCCGCCAAAGACATCCAGTTATCCCCTTGGGTCACTGGTTAGTCAGTAAGACCATAAAACCAAGACCAATGGACATGCCCTTGCAGAATTCACACAAAGACATTAGAAACTCTGTCCAAACTGTTTCAAGCTAATAGAAAGACACCATTAACTCAAATAACCATTCAATTGAGCTAAAGTATGCAGAAGAGCATCTGCAGATTTACAATATGTCAAACCTTGAAGCATATGGCCTACGGCAGCAGATGATTTTACTATATATTTATGTTGTCATTATTAAACTATAAAACATATTTAATTTGCTACTCTGCAATTTTAATAGCTTGTCAGACAGAAATGATTCAGCTTCAGTCAGCCCAGAGTACTTCATTCAACAATGCATAAGGTATGCAGGGAAACGTGACCAATAAAGCTGGCAACATAGATACTTTACGTGCATGTCAAGTAGCATAAGTGAAGCATGAATGAAGTCATAGCTCACTACCCAACGCTCACTTTCAAAGCTATCCAGTCACTCCTGGCACTTAATGTTGCAGCGTGTGCCCTGTTCTGGTTGAAAATACATTACATCAGGGAAACTAAAGATGCTTCAACTCAGGGATGTGTGACTTCATTGATGAGGGGGCACACTCATTTTCTGTGAAATAAGTAGCTAAATAACTAAAATGTTCACAATGTAGGTTTCAGGCTGATACTCTTGGTGGAAAAAAACAAAACAAAACTTAAAACTAAAGAGTAAGTTTTCCAAACAGCTTTGGAAAGCTACAAGTCCATAAGTTATTTTTTCTGTCCATATCACTTAACTGATCCAAATAATTGAAACTGCATGATAACCCCAATCATTGAACTTGTGTGTCTATGCTTGGAGTTTTTATAAAAAAAAAAAAAAATAAAAAATAAATAAATAAATCAAAATTGTTGACTCAATATTTCCATTCAAGTAAGACCCAAAAGCAGCCCTGGTATACTTGTCAAAGTTAATTTTTTGCATCATAGGGATTGTTGATTCAAGTTTAAATCATTCAGAGTTGATATTGTTTTCAAATGTACTAAATACAGTCTGATGGCTTCCAACTACTTCTAAAGACATGTAGGTTAAATGAGCTGGTGAGTTTGACTGCAGGTGTGAGTGGGAGTGTGAATGTCTGTGGCCCTGTAACAGACCAGTGGCCTGTCCAGGGTGCACCCGGCCTCTCATCCATTGAACGATGTGAAACGCTCTAATTCAATTCAATTTATTTTATTTATATAGTGCCAAATCACAACAAAGTTGCCTCAAGGCGTTTCAAACAAGTAAGGTCTAACCTTATGTAGCGAATATTAATACATTTATTGGAATAAATTTATTGGAATAAATGTATTAATTTATTTACTGAATCGTACTCACACGGAGTACCAATAAAAATGTAGTGTTTATTGGCGCAGTATAAACCTTGATCGGCTCAAACCGAGGCACCAATAAAAGTGTAGTGAATATAGGTTAAACCTCACATGGAGGCACCAGAAGAATGTAGCGATTTTAATAATAATGCCTCCACACGGCCACACTAAAATATATGTAGCATTTTATTTTATTGATTGGAGACTCTTTGCTTTACATATATTCAGGCCTCACAACGGGGACCCTTGATATGTAGCATTTAGTTGTAGTGAATAAGTAATTAAACTCCAAAAATGAATTAGACTGGATTAGGCTGTTGTGTGTGGGCCGCCAGAAGAGGAGGTACTGCTGGCCCACCATCAGAGGGCGCCCTGCCTGAAGTGCGGGCTTCAGGCACGAGTGGGCGCTGCCGCCATGGACACAGCCGGGGGTGACAGCTGTCACTCATTACCTCTTGACAGCTGTCACCCATCTACTCAACGTCCTCTTACTCCATAAAGACCAGACGTCATCTCCACCTCGTTGCCGAGATATCATACTTCATTGGAGGTAATATCCCCAGCCATTTGTGTTTACTTATAAGCTGTATATTGTGAGTGTTTGCAGGAGTACCGGTCCTTTTTGTGGAGGCTGTGCAGGACGGCACTCTTTTTCCTCTGAGGGATCGCTGCAACATATTGAGTGAGAGGTGGAGGTGGCATTCCCACTGCTGTTGTTACTGGGTGTACACACACCCACACTTGATTGTCTTTGTTCTTCGCCAGCAGTACCAGATCCGACAGTCGGGGACGGTGATCACCTGGGAATTCGGGAGTTGGCAGCTCCAGTATTCACCAGGTTCTGTGGCTGGCGGAAATCGTGTGGTTCCGGCTCTTCTCAGGACAGACGTCTTCTATCCTCGAGCCTGCCCACACGTCACCTTTGTGGATTGACTGTAATGATATTCTGAGATTGTCTGTATGTTCGTTGTGCACAATTCACAACATTAAATTGTTATATTTTGGCTCATCTATTGACCGTTCATTTGTGCCCCCTGTTGTGGGTCCGTGTCACTACACTTTCCCAACAGGATATCTCGGCCAGCGTCATGGACTCCGAGGGGCGTCACCCGGCTGTTGAACGACCAATGGGAGAGCAGGGAGCGCAGGCGTCTGCAGGAGGCGTGATTGGTGAGCTGCAGCACATTCTCACCGCCTTTACGGCTCGGTTAGATCAGATGACCGAGCAAAACATCCTCCTGAACCGCAGGGTGGAGGCTCTCTCCGCACACATGGCGGCGAGCGCTCAGGGCGCTGCTGCAGCTCGTCCTCCTGCCGACCCTGTGCAGGATATGAACGTTCCAGTGGTGGTTCAACAACCCCTCCCACCATCCCCTGAAGCATACATAAGCCCTCCTGAGCCGTACGGAGGTTGTGTGGAGACGTGCGCGGACTTTCTTATGCAGTGTTCGCTCGTCTTCGCACAACGTCCCGTCATGTACGCGTCAGATGCTAGTAAAATAGCTTATGTGATTGCTCTGCTTCGGGGTAAAGCACGCGCCTGGGCTACGGCGCTCTGGGAACAGAATTCACGGTTGTTATCAGCATACACTGGGTTTGTGGGGGAGTTCAGAACAGTGTTTGATCACCCTAACAGAGGAGAGACCGCTTCAACTGTGCTGCTGTCAATGAGACAGGAACGCGAGAGCGCAGCCGCTTATGCAGTCAACTTCCACATCGCGGCTGCGAGGTCCGGCTGGAATAACGTTGCGCTCCGTGTCGCCTTCATAAACGGACTGTCGTTAGTCCTGAAGGAGCAGCTGGTAGCTAAGGAGGAACCGCGGGATTTAGATGGGCTTATCAATCTCGTTATACGGTTAGACAATCGGTTGGAGGAACGCCGTCGGGAGCGAGGCGAAGGACGTGACCGGATACGCGCCGCCCCTCTCCCTTCCGGGTTCGAAAAGGGGCCGCCCTCCCCACGCTCCACAGCCGCAGCGCTCTGTGGGGCAACAGCTCCCCCTGCTGACGTTGTTCGGGAAATGCACAGGGCCAAAATGAGGAGGCTGATCCGCGGGGAGTGTTTTCTCTGCAGCTCAAAAGAGCACATACAGAAAAACTGCCCCAAATGGCCAAAACGACAACACTCGCCCTTAGAGACTGGGCTAAGGGGGGGTCAAAACATTCAAGTGAGACACACACGGATTGCCACACGACTCCCAGTCACAATCATAAGCGGGGATTTAACCCTTCAAGCCCCAGCACTGGTGTACACGGGGTCAGAAGGGAATCTGCTAGACAGCAGATGAGCAAGAGAGGTAGGGCTCCCTCTGGTGGCGCTTCCTTCGCCATTGCAGGTTCGAGCACTAGATGGCACCCTCCTCCCTTTAATCACACACAAGACACAACCACTAACTCTGGTGGTGTCTGGAAACCATCGGGAGGAGATTCAGTTTTTTGTAACTCCTTCTACCTCCCGCGTGATTTTGGGCTTCCCATGGATGTTGAAGCACAATCCCCGGATTGATTGGCCATCTGGGGTGGTGGTTCAGTGGAGCGAAACCTGCCATCGGGTGTGTTTAGGATCCTCGGTTCCTCCCGGTTTACAGGCTAAGGAGGAGGTCAAAGTCCCTCCCAATCTGACGGAAGTTCCTGTTGAGTACCACAATCTTGCTGACGTCTTCAGCAAGGATCTGGCACTCACCCTTCCCCCGCACCGTAGGTACGATTGTGCCATTGATTTGATTCCAGGCGCTGAGTTCCCGTCCAGCAGGCTGTACAACCTCTCACGACCTGAGCGCGAATCAATGGAGACCTACATCCGGGACTCATTAGCTGCCGGGCTGATCCGGAACTCCACCTCCCCGATGGGGGCAGGTTTCTTTTTGTGGGCAAGAAAGATGGCAGACTCCATCCATGCATTGATTACAGGGGGCTGAATGAGATTACGGTTCGCAATCGATACCCGTTGCCATTGTTGGATTCCGTGTTAACCCCCCTGCATGGAGCCAAAATCTTTACTAAGCTGGATCTTAGAAATGTGTATCACCTGGTTCGGATCCGGAAGGGAGACGAATGGAAGACGGCATTTAACACCCCGTTAGGTCACTTTGAGTACCTGGTCATGCCGTTCGGCCTCACCAACGCCCCCGCGACGTTCCAAGCCTTGGTTAACGACGTCTTACGGGACTTTTTGCACCGATTCCTCTTCGTATATCTGGACGATATTCTCATCTTTTCTCCGGATCCTGAGACCCATGTCCAGCATGTACGTCAGGTCCTGCAGTGGTTATTAGAGAACCGATAGTTTGTGAAGGGAGAGAAGTGCGAGTTCCACCGCACATCTTTGTCCTTCCTGGGGTTTATCATCTCCTCTAACTCCGTCGCCCCTGATCCGGCCAAGGTTGCGGCGGTGAGAGATTGGCCCCAACCAACAAGCCGTAGGAAGCTGCAACAGTTCCTCGGCTTTGCTAATTTCTATAGGAGGTTCATTAAGGGCTACAGTCAGGTAGTTAGCCCCCTGACAGCCCTGACCTCTCCAAAAGTCTCCTTCACCTGGTCGGATTGGTGCGAAGCCGCGTTCAAGGAGTTGAAACGACAGTTCTCTACTACTCCAGTTTTGGTGCAGCCCGACCCTAGCCGCCAGTTCGTGGTTGAAGTGGACGCCTCTGACTCAGGGATAGGAGCCGTGCTGTCCCAGAGCGGAGAGACCGATAAGGTTCTTCACTTGTGTGCCTACTTTTCACGCAGGTTGACCCCGGCTGAACGGAACTATGACGTCGGCAATCGAGAACTCCTTGCGGTGAAAGAGGCTCTTGAGGAGTGGAGACACCTGTTGGAGGGAGCGTCTGTGCCGTTCACGGTTTTCACTGACCATCGGAACCTGGAGTATATCAGGACCGCCAAGCGGCTGAACCCCAGGCAAGCCCGCTGGTCACTGTTCTTCGGGCGTTTTGACTTCCGGATCACCTATCGCCCCGGGACCAAGAACCAGAAGTCGGATGCCTTGTCCCGGGTACAGGAAGAGGAGGTCAAAACTGCACTGTCGGATCCACCGGAGCCCATCCTGCCGGAGTCCACTATCGTGGCCACCCTCACTTGGGACGTGGAGAAGATCGTCCGGGAGGCCCTGGCATGGAGCCCGGACCCAGGTACAGGTCCGAAGAACAGTTTATACGTCCCACCAGAGGCCAGAGCTGCAGTCTTGGACTTCTGTCACGGTTCCAAGCTCTCCTGTCATCCAGGGGTGCGAAGGACCGTGGCAGTTGTCCGGCAGCGCTTCTGGTGGGCGTCTATGGAGGCCGACGTCCGGGAGTATATCCAGGCCTGCACCACCTGTGCCAGGGGCAAGGCAGACCATAAAAGGTCCCAAGGACTTCTTCAGCCGTTACCGGTGCCTCATCGCCCCTGGTCCCACATCGGCCTGGATTTCGTCACGGGCCTCCCGCCGTCCCAGGGCAACACCACCATCTTCACGATAGTGGACCGATTCTCCAAGGCGGCCCACTTCGTGGCCCTCCCGAAGCTCCCAACAGCCCAGGAGACAGCAGACCTCCTGGTCCACCACGTCGTCCGTCTGCATGGGATACCCACCGACATCGTCTCAGATCATAGTCCCCAGTTCTCCTCACACGTCTGGAGGAGCTTCTGCAGGGAACTGGGGGCCACCGTGAGCCTCTCGTCCGGGTACCATCCACAGATGAACGGACAGGCAGAGCGGGCCAACCAGGAGCTGGAACAGACCCTCCGCTGCGTAACATCCGCGCACCCGACGGCCTGGAGTAACCATCTGGCCTGGATCGAGTATGCGCATAACAGCCAGGTGTCTTCTGCCACCGGCCTCTCCCCATTTGAGGTGTGTTTGGGGTATCAGCCCCCGTTGTTTCCCGTGGTGGAGGGAGAGGTCGGTGTGCCCTCGGTCCAGGCCCACCTGCGGAAGTGCCGTCGGGTGTGGCGCTCCTCCCGTTCTGCCTTGTTGAAGGCCCGGACGAGGGTGAAGACCCATGCAGACCGCCGGCGAACCCCGGCCCCTGCTTACCAGCCCAGGCAGGAGGTGTGGCTTTCCACGAAGGACATCCCCCTCCAGGTGGACTCCCCGAAACTTCAGGACAGGTACATTGGCCCCTTCAAGATCCTCAAAGTCCTCAGTCCTGCCGCAGTGAAGCTCCAACTCCCGGCTTCACTGCGGATCCATCCGGTTTTCCACGTGTCACGCATCAAACCTCACCACACCTCACCCCTCTGTGCTCCCGGACCGGCGCCGCCTCCTGCTCAGATCATCGACGGGGAGCCGGCTTGAACGGTGCGCCGGCTCCTGGACGTCCGTCGGATGGGCCGGGGGTTCCAGTACTTGGTGGACTGGGAGGGGTATGGACCCGAAGAACGCTCCTGGGTGAAGAGGAGCTTCATCCTGGATCCGGCCCTCCTGGCCGACTTCTACCGTCAACACCCCAACAAGCCGGGTCGGGCGCCAGGAGGCGCCCGTTGAGGGGGGGTCCTGTTGTGTGTGGGCCGCCAGAAGAGGAGGTACTGCTGGCCCACCATCAGAGGGCGTCCTGCTTCAGGCACGAGAGGGCGCTGCCGCCATGGACACAGCCGGGGGTGACAGCTGTCACTCATTACCTCTTGACAGCTGTCACCCATCTACTCAACGTCCTCTCACTCCATAAAGACCAGACGTCATCTCCACCTCGTTGCCGAGATATCATACTTCATTGGAGGTAATATCCTCAGCCATTTGTGTTTACTTATAAGCTGTATATTGTGAGTGTTTGCAGGAGTACCGGTCCTTTTTGTGGAGGCTGTGCAGGACGGCACTCTTTTTCCTCTGAGGGATCGCTGCAACATATTGAGTGAGAGGTGGAGGTGGCATTCCCACCGCTGTTGTTACTGGGTGTACACACACCCACACTTGACTGTCTTTGTTCTTCGCCAGCAGTACCAGATCCGACAGTCGGGGACGGTGATCACCTGGGAATTCGGGACTTGGCGGCTCCAGTATTCACCAGGTTCTGTGGCTGGCGGAAATCGTGTGGTTCCGGCTCTTCTCAGGACAGACGTCTTCTATCCTCGAGCCTGCCCACATGTCACCTTTGTGGATTGACTGTAATGATATTCTGAGATTGTCTGTATGTTCATTGTGCACAATTCACAACATTAAATTGTTATATTTTGGCTCATCTATTGACCGTTCATTTGCGCCCCCTGTTGTGGGTCCGTGTCACTACACTTTCCCAACATAGGCCCCAAAATAACGGGTCACCAAAATAATTAATTTAGGGTTTAACACTTATTATTTAAGCATTAATGGGGCACCACTTATTCTTTTTTTATATGGCATAAGTACCATCATTTAAACATTCATTTATCAGTCTCAAATGAATAAATTAGTCTTGATTTAATTTCATCAATCTCTGATCTGAAAGTCATGAATTTTCACAATACGGTTGACCAAGAGTTTCCTTCTGTACCCAAAATAAGTCACAGCAAAAAATATTTACAATTTATTTACAATTTATATAAGAAATGAACATTTGACTGGCATTTTATAGACAGTGATGAAAATTACATTCATTCATTCATGGAAACAATTTCCTTACTCGCTTATGAGACGTTGGAAGAAAGAGGTGAAGCTTAAAACTTTAAGTAAATAAATCTGATTGGAATTTAGTGATGGATTTTGAAGCCAATTATGAAGAAAAATATATCCAATGTATCCATTGACAACCAACCTCCTTCAGGGAGCCTGGACTGGGTCAATTAGCTTAGTTCTGTTCGTCCGTCGTTGAGATTTCTGCTTGGCAGCGTGCTGAACTGGGTGGGAGGGGTTCACTCAGAGGTGAACCTGGGTGATCCCAGGGCTGGTGTTGGCTGGTTTCACCAGCTTTTGCGGCGGCAGTCAGGTTCGGGAACAGCTCAGTTGTCAGCTTTCCGCTCGGAAGTTCTCTTAAAAATTCAGAAGACTTGACGCACCTTGAAAGCATCAGGTTAAACTTTGAGTTTGTTCCAAAAGTAAAGAATGAATGAATGTTACGTGGTAGTTTAGCTTAGCTTAGTTTAGCAATGGCTCTCGGCCCAAAATAAAATTAAGTGTTTACAAAGAAGAAAGGAGAGAAGAAAGAGTTGCCGGCGCAGAAGAGAGAAGGGGAGCAGGAGAAGAAAGCGAGGCACGACTCTGTTCTAACTTTTAAGGGAGACTTATGTCACCAAACTCCGCCCATTTAGTGTGGGTGTAATCTCACAGAAACTTCATGTGTTCAAAAGAGGGCAGACTGAAATGAGTCACTATTTAAACACACCCCTGCCACATTTCTCCATGTGAAGTGGAGTTTCGTCAGGAAGGGCATCCGGCGTAAAACCTGTGCCAATTCAACATGCAGATCCACCTTGGATTTGCTGTGGCGACCCTGAGTGCAAACAAGGGAGCAGCCAAAGGGACTTACTGTTATCTATTTGTTCTAAGACACTCAAATGGACACATTATTACTAGACATTTAAACACATCCTTTGGATAAACAGAGTACTTCAACATCAACATTTTAGATAATGCAGGAAGATTCACTCACACACATCAGCTGCAAAGAGCAACTGGAATGATTACATCCAAAGCATTTTGTTTGGATAATCAATACAACCAACATTATAAGTCTTTAGATATAAATGAGAGACATACTGATGTCAGTTCTTATTTCAAACCAAAGGTCTTTCTTTGCTTTACTCAAGATACAAGTTAGTGGTGAAGAATCAACAATTTATGGCCTTCATCTGGTTGCGGGGGAGCTTTGCCCTTTGGAGAGGTTCTTGCCTTAGTTTGCTCATACTTTAGGTGTCCTCAGATTCTGACGTTAAGCCATGATCATGTCATGTAGTTCACGAATTACAACCTTGTTTTTCTGGAAAGCAGTGCTGGACCATCGGATGCTGTCTCCAAAGCTTATCTGAAGATATCCAGATGACTTAGGAATTTCTCCACTGAGGTGGAAACGCAGTCTATGCATCCAGTGGGGTTTTGTGGTTGAGAGAGGATTAATATATTTTATTTAATCAGGTCTAATCGAGGCCATTGCGCTACACTTACTAACCCCCAGAGCAAACACACAGGTGACAGTGGTAAGGAAAAACTCCCTCTAATGATGTGAGGAAGAAACCTCAAGCAGACCAGACTCAAAGGGGTGACCCTCTGCTTGGGCCATGCTACCAACACAATTCACAAAACGAATATACAGGAAATGTTGCTGGTGCACAGGACAGGAGGGCCTCAGAAAACAGACACCACATCCATCTCCGGATGGAGCCGCACCTCAAACAGAGAGGAAAAAAAAAAACAGAATGAGGCATCAGAAAGACAAGAAATACAGTATCATTTGTCAGCATTAAGCAAGAAGAAGAACAAAACAAATAGATCGCCGGCCACTAGCTCTAAGCTTCACTAAAAGACCCAGCATTTAGATAAAGTTGAGGCTGTGGACTCCAGCACCATATACTGTATGTCCCTTAAGTGGAATAAGCAGGTATAGAAAATGAATGAGTGCTTACATTAAATTGAATGTAACAATAAAATTATTTGTAAAATATTCCGTATGTTGGGCATGAACAGGATTAATGAAGTCAGTGAGTGAGTGGGTCTGTACTTTGTAAAAACGATTGCATATTCTTCTTTGTCATTATGGATTTTGGTCAGGGTCACTGTACTTCTTATCAATCAATCAATCAACTTTTTTCTTGTATAGCGCCAAATCACAACAAACAGTTGCCCCAAGGCGCTCACAGTTGCCCCAAGGCGCTGGGCTATGTTGAGGTCTTTCAATATAAAATTTTCTATTTGTTTGTTCATTCTTCAGTTCGACAGTTTGTCAGTTTGTCTTCTCATTCGTTCATTTATGTTTTTTTTTTATTATTAATAGGTTGTATTGCTGAGCAGGTAGCTCAGTGGGATAAGGACTTTGGCTATCATTTTGTAGACCTGGGTTCAGTTCATGGTCATGCTCTCTGTCCTTGTCCTTCATTTGCATTGTCCTAGTCCACCCAGCTGTACATACAATACCCATTCTCATGACAAGTTTCTTTTGATATAATACAAAAAGAGCAGTATTTTGCTTTGAATTTCCACACACATGACGTGTTTTGCATTTACTGTCCAACAATGCACATTTGCGTTTTGGTTAATGTTATTTTTAGGGGTCAAATAACACTAATAAGTAAAACAGGACTTTCCACTTTTTATTTTTATGTGGATGACCTTGATGAATGTGAGATTAATACCTCCCAATGGGAAATATGTGAGATATATATATATATATATATATATATATATATATATATATATATATATATATATATATATATATATATATATATATATATATATATACACGAGGTCTGTGATAAAACTACCTTTTTATTTTTTTCAAAAACTATATGAATTTGAATCACGTGCGATTACATCAGACAACCTTCGTTGAACCCTCGTGTGCATGCGTGAGTTTCTTCACGCCTGTCGGTTACATCATTCACCTGTGGGCTGGCTTTGAGTGAGGAGTGGTCCACCCCTCCCGTCGGAATCTCTTTGTCTGAGAACTTCCTGAGAGACTGACGCTTTGCTTGATCAAAATTTTTTTTAAAACTGTGAGGCACATCGAAGTGGACACCATTCGAGAAATTCAGCTGGTTTTCTGTGAAACTTTTAATGGCTGATGAGAGATTATGGACTGTTGCTGTCGCTTTAAGGACTGCCCACGAAGCGGGACGTCGCGACGCGCCCTGAGCCGCCGCTGTCTGCCTGCTTCGAGCTGAAAGCTTCCAAATTTAAGCCTCTGTTGACCCAGGATGTCGTGAGAGAACAGAGAACTTTCAGAAGAGGACGGGATCAGCAGTTTATCAGGACATTCCACTGTTAAAGGAGATTTTATTAATGAAAGATGTGCGGACGGGTCCGCGTGTCAGGACGCAGCCAGCGCGGTGCAGCAGCACAGGAAAAACACCTCCGTGTTGATAACCATTTGTAAAAACCAGGCGGCTTTTGATGCCTTTCAGTTGAGTGAGTATCTGAGAAATTGTTTAACAGCTGGACATGTTCCAACTTGTCCTTAAGGCTTCCAATGGAGGTGTTTGTTGACAGAGGTGGCCGTCATCCGAACACGTCCGTGATCATCAACAGAGGCACGCATGTCCGCAGCCAGGATTTTTGAGCTGTTCAAAAATCTGGATGCGGATGACATCTGCCTTACATACTCCATATATACTCAATTCATACACAATACATACTCACTCTATGCGCTGTATATCTGCCATTAACCACTGATATCCGCAACTGACAGGGATTTGCGGCTTGGCAGCGGACCGGGACAGTGTGTAAAACAGATATATATCATGCCCATCATGTCCACTTCACAAACTAAAATATGTTGTAGAGAATGCTACAGGCAAGCAAGTAGACTCTTGCTTGCCTCTACTGGTGGTTGGCTCTCACTGCGGTATTGTATCACTTCCTGTTCCGGAGCACAGCGGTGTTTTGCTGTATCTGTTAGCTGTTTAATCTGCGCAGTTAGATTGATCTAGTTAACTAGATAACGATTTGTTTCACAGTTGTCAGATCCTGCTTTTAGATACACGGCACACGCTCACCCTCCAATGAGTGTGTTTGTGTAAAAACCAGCTCTCCGTCTCTGGGGTCCGACCTTCGTGTCTCCACGGGCATTACCCGACAGGGCTGCACCAAGGCTGTTCAAGCTGGTGGCGAGGAGATTCGTCTAGCTGCTCACTGCCTCCATCCGGACGTCCACCCCGCTGAAGCTGATCTTGCACCCCGGTCGAATAGCCTTCTCAGGAACCAGGATATGAACCGGCCACGCCCGTTAACGGCAGCTCTCCTCTTATGGATCAGGGCTCTTGGAATGTTGCTAGATTTTAAATTTAGTGACTCGTACAGCGAGTCCCCAGGATGTGTTATTTTCATTAAAAAAAACAGACTAACCTTTTAGAGCCTTTTGATGTTGTACACCTAATAAACTTAACTTTTACACCTTAAGAAGCATCAATAATCCAATGTCCGAGCCTTAACACTTTAACTGCATGCTTGGAATTTTATTGCAGGTTTTGCAAGTTCCGAAACATAATCAACATAGATTATATGGTGATAATTTCACAATAGTAATTCAAATATAATTAGAATAATGATTGGCAGAGATTTTTGTTTTAAATTCAATAATTCTGACTGATCTTACTTCGACTGGGACTGGATTGATTTCTTAACAAATTTTTTCTAGGAGTGAGGGAAGAAGGTTTTTGAGGTTAGGGTCCCCAGCTCGGTGGACTTGATTTCCTCTTCATCAGCTATCAGTCGTTGGCTGACCACGATCCTTGTGCGATCTTGTAATCCTTCAGCAAAGTTAATCCACATAAGATATTATTCCATCTTCAATCAACCACAAGTTGATCTAATCCATTCTGGTATGCTGTGATATTCCTTGAGAGAGAAATCGTTGAACATTTCCCACTCAGACTTAAGGCCAGTGGTTATCCTCCATTGTTCTGCTACTCCGTAACTGGATGGCCTGAGTGGGAGTTGAACTCTCTCTCAAATGATCTTTTATGGCTCCAATCCTCTCACTCCACGATTCCAATTGATGCTCACAAGATGGTCAAGTCTTGTGATCTCCTCGTAGCAGGGGAGTAGTGCCAACAGCACCTCTCCCTGGAAGAATAACCCTGTTTTCTGGTGTTTCAACAAGTTATATATGTTCCTGACTCCAGTCGTCCTCAGATGATCTTGGTTACCATGGGGACACTGTTGACTCAAAACCTCCTCCCTTCTCCTTCTGCTTTACTAGAAATCTCCGCAGCCCCTACCAGTAACTTATTTCTCAAGTTCCTCTATTCTGTTAACACTTCAGCTTTTCTGAGAATTCATTCTTTTAAATCATTTCTTCAAAATCACATCAATCATATTCAATTATTTCATTACAACTCTCTTTCACATAAAAACAATTCATATGATCATATACAAACATTCTCATTCAATATTTTTCATTTCATATTTTACCAACGTCTTAATCATTTGGTCAATTGTTTCACATCGGTTTTTCTTGCCCCACTTGCGACATCTTCTTCACTTCCTCTTTTTCTCTGACTCTGCACTCTTTATGAAAAACAACTCATATAATCATTCATTTTACTTATTCGTAAAATACATCTTATAATCAACTCTTAATTTTAACACATTGCTACTTCATTTGATCATACTTGTCATGTTAGAATCATTTTTAGATATATTCCCTCGTCTTCACCACCGAGTTCATTCCGTGGACCTCCCCATTTGCAATGGAAAAGTCCAGCATGACCTCACTTACTTCTGGAAGGTACCAAAAACTGTGCAGTTTAATTCGACAGCATGTATATTAATCCCATGGCATGCATTATACTCCAAGACGAAAACAAGCTGAAAGCAAGCTTAAAGTCATCTTTCCTGACACAGTGTAATCTTCACGTGCCTTAACTAAAGCACTCCCTCTGCTGAATCACCTCTAAATTATTTACACATTATTCACTTTGTGTGATTTTAGAAATCCGCTAGCTTAGCGCAGCTACTAGCTCTTAGCCGATTTAGCATGGCGGCTTCTCCTGTCTCTCCTGCACTTTTCTGCTCTGGGCGTGAAATGTTTAGTTATTCCTCGGCCTCCTTTAGCAGTAATGGTACTTGTAATAAGTGTAGCTTATTCGTAGCTTTGGAGGCCAGGCTGGGCGAATTGGAGACTCAGCTCCGCACTGTGGAAAATTCTACAGCTAGCCAGGCCCCTGTAGTCGGTGCGGACCAAGGTAGCTTAGCCGCTGTTAGTTCCCTTCCAGCAGATCTCGAGCAGCCGGGAAACCAGGCCGAATGGGTGACTGTGAGGAGGAAGCGTAGCCCTAAATAGAAGCCCTGTGTACACCGCCAACCCGTTCACATTTCTAACCATTTTTCCCCACTCGGCGACACACCCGCCGAGGATCAAACTCTGGTTATTGGCGACTCTGTTTTGAGAAATGTGAAGTTAGCGACACCAGCAACCATAGTCAATTGTCTTCCGGGGGCCAGAGCAGGCGACATTGAAGGAAATTTGAAACTGCTGGCTAAGGCTAAGCATAAATTTGGTAAGATTGTAATTCACGTCGGCAGTAATGACACCCGGTTACGCCAATCGGAGGTCACTAAAATTATCATTGAATCGGTGTGTAACTTTGCAAAAACAATGTCGGACTCTGTAGTTTTCTCTGGGCCCCTCCCCAATCAGACCGGGAGTGACATGTTTAGCCGCATGTTCTCCTTGAATTGCTAGCTGTCTGAGTGGTGTCCAAAAAATGAGGTGGGCTTCATAGATAATTGGCAAAGCTTCTGGAGAAAACCTGGTCTTGTTAGGAGAGACGGCATCCATCCCACTTTGGATGGAGCAGCTCTCATTTCTAGAAATCTGGCCAATTTTCTTAAATCCTCCAAACCGTGACTATCCAGGGTTGGGACCAGGAAGCAGAGTTGTAGTCTTACACACCTCTCTGCAGCTTCTCTCTCCCTGCTATCCCCTCATTACCCCATCCCCGTAGAGATGGTGCCTGCTCCCATACCACCAATAACCAGTAAAAATCTATTTAAGCATAAAAATTCAAAAAGAAAAAATAATATAGCACCTTCAACTGCACCACAGACTAAAACAGTTAAATGTGGTCTATTAAACATTATGTCTCTCTCTTCTAAGTCCCTGTTAGTAAATGATATAATAATTGATCAACATATTGATTTATTCTGCATTACAGAAACCTGGTTACAGCACGATGAATATGTTAGTTTAAATGAGTCAACACCCCCGAGTCACACTAACTGCCAGAATGCTCGTAGCATGGGCTGAGGCGGAGGATTAGCTGCAATCTTCCATTCCATCTTATTAATTAATCAAAACCCAGACAGAGCTTTAATTCATTTGAAAGCTTGACTCTTAGTCTTGTCCATCCAAATTGGAAGTCCCAAAAACCAGTTTTATTTGTTATTATCTATCGTCCACCTGGTCGTTACTGTGAGTTTCTCTGTGAATTTTCAGATAGCACAGATAAGATAATTATAGTGGGCGATTTTAACATCCAGAATAACAGGATAACATAACTTAGACTCAATTGGCTTTGCTCAAAATGTAAATGAGTCCACCCACCACTTTAATCATATCTTAGATCTTGTTCTGACTTATGGTATGGAAATTGAAGACTTAACAGTATTCCCTGAAAACTCCCTTCTGTCTGATCATTTCTTAATAACATTTACATTTATTCTGATGGACTACCCAGCAGTGGGGAATAAGTTTCATTACACTAGAAGTCTTTCAGAAAGCGCTGTAACTAGGTTTAAGGATATGATTCCTTCTTTATGTTCTCTAATGCCATATACCAACACAGTGCAGAGTAGCTACCTAAACTCTGTAAGTGAGATAGAGTATCTCGTCAATAGTTTTACATCCTCATTGAAGACAACTTTGGATGCTGTAGCTCCTCTGAAAAAGAGAGCTTTAAATCAGAAGTGCCTGACTCCGTGGTATAACTCACAAACTCTCAGCTTAAAGCGGATAACCCGTAAGTTGGAGAGGAAATGGCGTCTCACTAATTTAGAAGATCTTCACTTAGCATGGAAAAATAGTTTGTTGCTCTATAAAAAAGCACTCCGTAAAGCTAGGACATCTTACTACTCATCACTAAGAAAATAAGAACAACCCCAGGTTTCTTTTCAGCACTGTAGCCAGGCTGACAAAGAGGCAGAGCTCTATTGAGCCGAGTATTCCTTTAACTTTAACTATACTCAACAAAAATTTAAACGCAACACTTTTGGTTTTGCTCCCATTTTTTATGAGATGAACTCAAAAGTCTAAAACCTTTTCCACATACACAATATCACCATTTCCCTCAAATATTGTTCACAAACCAGTCGAAGTCTGTGATAGTGAGCACTTCTCCTTTGCTGAGATAATCCATCCCACCTCACAGGTGTGCCATATCAAGATGCTGATTAGACACCATGATTAGTGCACAGGTGTGCCGTAGACTGCCCACAATAAAAGGCCACTCTGAAAGGTGCAGTTTTATCACACAGCACAATGTGTGATAAAACTGCATTGTTAGACCTCAGTGCTGCTTTTGATACTGTTGACCATAAAATTTTATTACAGAGATTAGAGCATGCCATAGGTATTAAAGGCACTGCGCTGCAGTGATTTGAATCATATTTATCTAATAGATTACAATTTGTTCATGTAAATGGGGAATCTTCTTCACAGACTAAGGTTAATTATGGAGTTCCACAAGGTTCTGTGCTAGGACCAATTTTATTCACTTTATACATGTTTACCTTAGGCAGTATTATTAGATGGCATTGCTTAAATTTTCATTGTTACACAGATGATACCCAGCTTTATCTATCCATGAAGCCAGAGGACACACACCAATTAGCTAAACTGCAGGATAAAGACATGGATGACCTCTAATTTCCTGCTTTTAAACTCAGATAAAACTGAAGTTATTGTACTTGGCCCCACAAATCTTAGAAACATGGTGTCTAACCAGATCCTTACTCTGGATGGCATTACCCTGACCTCTAGTAATACTGTGAGAAATCTTGGAGTCATTTTTGATCAGGATATGTCATTCAATGTGCATATTAAACAAATATGTAGGACTGCTTTTTTGCATTTGTGCAATATCTCTAAAATTAGAAAGGTCTTGTCTCAGAGTGATGCTGAAAAACTAATTCATGCATTTATTTCCTCTAGGCTGGACTATTGTAATTCATTATTATCAGGTTGTCCTAAAAGTTCCCTGAAAAGCCTTCGGTTAATTCAAAATGCTGCAGCTAGAATGCTAACAGGGACTAGAATGAGAGAGCATATCTCACCCATATTGGCCTCTCTTCATTGGCTTCCTGTTAATTCTAGAATAGAATTTAAAATTCTTCTTCTTACTTATAAGGTTTTGAATAATCAGGTCCCATCTTATCTTAGGGACCTCATAGTACCATATCACCCCAATAGAGCCCTTCGCTCTCAGACTGCAGGCTTACTTGTAGTTCCTAGGGTTTGTAAGAGTAGAATGGGAGGCAGAGCCTTCAGCTTTCAGGCTCCTCTCCTGTGGAACCAGCTCCCAATTCAGATCGGGGAGACAGACACCCTCTCTACTTTTAAGATTAGGCTTAAAACTTTCCTTTTTGCTAAAGCTTATAGTTAGGGCTGGATCAAGTGACCCTGAACCATCCCTTAGTTATGCTGCTATAGACTTAGACTGCTGGGGGGTTCCCATGATGCACTGAGTGTTTCTTTCTCTTTTTGCTCTGTATGCACCACTCTGCATTTAATCATTAGTGATTGATCTCTGCTCCCCTCCACAGCATGTATTTTTCCTGGTTCTCTCCCTCAGCCCCAACCAGTCCCAGCAGAAGACTGCCCCTCCCTGAGCCTGGTTCTGCTGGAGGTTTCTTCCTGTTAACAGGGAGTTTTTCCTTCCCACTGTTGCCAAGTGCTTGCTCACAGGGGGTCGTTTTGACCGTTGGGGTTTTTCCGTAATTATTGTATGGCCTTGCCTTACAATATAAGACACCTTGGGGAAACTGTTTGTTGTGATTTGGTGCTATATAAATAAAACTGATTTGATTTGATTTGACTAAAGTGTTTTTATTACATGTGCTTTGCAGCTGATTTGCGGACAATTTGTGAATGCATAACAAACACGTCACGTCAACCCAAAGTACTATATGTGGCAGAAAGCGACATACGTGCCAGTCAGTGCCGGTCTGGCTGTGTAAATCCACAAAGACGTAGCTGCTGCAAAAGGGTCTCCTCCAGGACTTTTATTTAACACCAACAAAAGGAAGAGTTGCTGTTTAGCCACAACTCACGCTGAAGTCTGTTTTCTGTGACACTCCAAAAAAAAAAAAAAACACCGTCTCACACCCCAATCGGCTTCCCCCTCCCGCTCCCCAAACTCATGAACAGTTAACCCTCGCATGACAAAATGAACATTAACTCTGTGATCAACTTGTCCAAGTCCAGCAAATGCTCCAGAGGCTGTATTGTTGGTGTGAATAGTGATGCCGACCGCCCGAGTGAGCTTATTTTATGACCGCAATGCAGAGGCCGTGCACGCACAACATGTGCGCGATGCATTCATAATACACCCGTAATACTGCCGTGATAATCTCAATGTGTCGGATCAGTTTCCTCACTACATGCGTTATATAACCGTGATTGTTCATCATATATTTGCTATATATTATTAATATATCCGTAGTTCATACTGGGACATTTGTCGTTTTTGGCCATTTTTGTTGCGGACGACAATGAACGCCCGCAATTTGTATACTCAATTCATGCGCAATTGATCCTCTCATCAGTGGGACAGGGCCCTTAGGCTAACAAACAAATCTTATTTGGAGCGTTTGATTAATGCATACTTTTGCAGACTGGTCAGTTGTTTCACAGCTGTAAATGGAATATTATCACAGTAACTGTGGAGAAGCAGTGGCGCTAATGTCACCAAGCTATGGAAACCTGATAATTACTTCTAACATTGCTAACATACAAGTTCATTCATTCATTCATTTTCTATACCCATGTATTCAATTAGGGGTCATGATTGAGCTGCAGCATATACCAGCAGTAACTGGGTGAGAGGCAGGGTACACCCTGGACAGGGTCTATTGCAGGGTCTCATACAGACAGACAAACACATTCGCACTATAGTCAGTTTAGAATTTCCAATTCACCTTTTCTCCATGTCTTTGGAAATGTGTGGAAGCTGGGCCACTAAGAGGGGATGGAGAGAACATGCACCTTTCCACAGCTAAAGGAACAGGTGGAGAGTGATTCCAGGACCTTCTGGCTGTGGAGCAGCAGTACTAAGCACGACAGCACTGTGCTGTCTACATACAAATTACACTGAACAAAAATATAAAGGCAACACTTTTGTTTTTGCTCCCACGTCTCATGAGCTAAATTTAAAGAGCTAAAAGATATTCTATATACAGAAAAACCTTATTTCTCTCAAATATTGTTCACAAATCTGTCTAAATCTGTGTTAGTGAGCACTTCTCCTTTGCCGAGATAATCCATCCCACCTCACAGGTGTGGCATATCAAGATGCTGATTAGACAGCATGATTATTGCACAGGTGTGCCTTAGGCTGAGGGAGGACATGCTGCAGGTTGGTGTGACAGAGAAAGTTACAGAGAACAGGGTGAGATGGAAACGATTGATCTGCTGTGGTGGCCCCTAACGGGTCACCACAGCTGGAAAGAGAAGAAGCCGTTGCTGCGTGGTTTCCACTAGGACCACTCTTGCTTGCTGACTATATTGATTAAATTTAGGTAAAACTCTAAATCGGTTTTACTGGATTAAAATTTATTCATTTATTTTAAACACTTACCTTTCATTACTTGCACAATAGACACAATAGAAACATACGTGAAATATATATATATATATATATATATATATATATATATATATATATATATATATATATATATATATATATATATATATATATATATATATATTTTTTTTTTTTTTTTTTTTTTTTTTTTTTTTTGTATTAGAGAGCACCATGAAGTTACCCACCATACTAAGCAATGTTAGGACTTGTTATGAGTGGAGTGGCTATACGCCCAACCATTGGTTCAACAAAGTAAATATGCAAGCATATACGCCCAACCACAACCAACCAATGAGCGTGCTTGTAAGTTCACTTCCGGTTTCAACACAGGGAAAATGGGCAGATATTTTCTTGCCAGCTGCGGGAGGGTTCGCAGCCCGTGGAGGGCCTGCGATCTAAAGCGGTTCTGTTTGGCTCATCACACCCAGGGAACTCTGTCAAACTACTACACCATCTTACAGGCAACAAGCAGCATTTTGTTTATAAAAACACGTTTGTCGTCATTAACAGGCTTCCGTTCAAAATGCTTATTGCTTTCATCCATTGCAGTGTTTTGTTTTGTTTTTTTTGCAGTAATTAAAGACTTAATTAAGTTAAATGTGGCAAACATACGCCACTTTTCACTCTGCAATAGAGCCTTACAAAGTGGTGTAAAACCTAGTTTAGATGCACAAAATGTGTCAAATACACAATCACGATTGGGCGAATAAGGTAAGACAATATATTTATCTGCCCAATAGTTGGGCATGTAATGTTCAATGTATGACTTATCTACCCACCGGTTGGCGAATAGCCTTTGCCATTTATGAATTGCAAACTTATCTGAGGGCACTAGGCAGCCCCCGGAGTGCCACCTGCTGCTACTGACATTAAGCTCTCTTTCACTGTGTATATTGATGTTTTTTTCCCATGTTCTTGTTTGCCCACAGCCAAATGTAACTACATGGGCCAGAGTTTTTCTGAAGGCCAGCGTGTTTTATCAAGAAGCTGCAGGGAATGCAAGGTAATACATTTTCTTCTTCTTGTGTTACAGTCTGCACCCATTTGCTCTGCACTCAGACCACCATGCAGGACTTCATTCATTTCATTCCAACGTGAATGGGCAGTGATTCCATGCTGTACTGCTCAGAGTGTTATTCAATTAGCCAACAGGCCTTATTAGTTTACCTCTAAACTGCAGCCTGTTCAATCGGCCGTTCTTCTTCATCTCTTGAATGGAGAGATAGCCATGTAATTAGAATAGGTTATGAACTTAGAAATACAATGGCCTGCATTATGTTTGAACTTCATCACTGTGTGGATGATAATTAAAATCATTATTCCAGCATGGGTTACAATCGAGGTGAGTTTTCTCCTACATTAAGCCATTCATCTTGAAAGACACCAATTTAAAATTATCGTTGTTTCCATGTAATTGCTTACAAAGAGCCATGCTGAATTTGTATATATATATATTGTAGTGTTCAGAATAATAGTAGTGCTATGTGACTAAAAAGATTAATCCAGGTTTTGAGTATATTTCTTATTGTTACATGGGAAACAAGGTACCAGTAGATTCAGTAGTTTCTCACAAATCCAACAAGACCAAACATTCATGATATGCACACTCTTAAGACTATGAAATTGGGCTATTAGTAAAAAAAAAGTAGAAAAGGGGGTGTTCACACACACACATACATACATACACATATACATATGCATATATATATATAAACATGATTGGGATTGAAAGGAAGATAGGAGCATCTTCTTTACAATATGTGAAATGGAGTTTAGATGTGGTAAGGTGACATTAGTGCTGGGATTTAGGAATGAGTTGTTATTGCACGATTTGTGGACATATTATTGTATATGGTTAGTTCACAGTGTTATTGTACAGTCTGACAGCAGCAGGGAGGAACGACCTACGGTATCGTTCCTTCGTGCACTAAGGGTGCCTCAGTCTGTCAGTGAACAAGGTGGTCAGCTCCACTACAGTCCGGTGCAGAGGGTGAGAGGAGTTGTCCATAATGGATTTGAGCTTGGTTAACACCCTCCTCTCAGCCACCTCCTCCAGAGACTCCAGAGGACAGACCAGGACAAAGCTGGACTTTCTGACCAGCTCAAACAGTTACTTAGCATGACTCAGATGAGACATACAAGGGAACGTCAGGATACAATAGTTTCATCACGTGGCGTGTTTGTCTGGGCATGATCCAGCATGCAGATGCCTCACTGTTGATGACCCCAACAACCTGGTCTCAGCAAAGTGATAGATACTTTTGGAAGGTGGGGAGAGACTGGTTTACTTCTTGGGTAGTTGTGATCCATGAGGGCCTCTTCACATATAGTATGAATAAGGGTGAATCACAGCGGAGCAGCTCATATGAGCGAACCACAAAAACATCGAGCGGATGGGCAGGTGTGCACGATGCCGCTGGGACGGTTTTGTGCACCCGGGCAGCTGTGATGTGGTTACATATCACGCAGCTGCTGTGAAAATAAAAAAATACATGCCACCCACCGGATTCAAACCTGCAATTTCCAAAAGCTCTGATTGCCAATCAGAAACTCTACCACTGAGCTACCATCGTTGTCCTGTTAAAAGGTATGGGAAAAAGCCTGATATCAACAAGGACATGGACAGATTAAAAAAAACACAACAAAAACAAACAAAAAAAAAACACACCATATAAAAACACTGCATTTTATTGAATCCCTCTTATCAAGCGCGCAATATAAGTATGATCCATATGTTCCTATGTACAGTCATGAAATGACATGATTGAGAAGCAAGGTGCTCTTATCATGTCCACATCTGCTGGCGGCATGTCCAGCCAGCCCCACCTGTCTGTCTTGTGGATGGCACGCCGCAGAAAACACACTGCATCATGTGGAACAGAGGTCACGTGGGTGACGTGTCATTCAGATCACCCACTATGTGTTATGATCTGACAGTCCATTTCACCTGGGGTAACCTGTCAATGTGTGCACTGTGCGCATGCTCACTGCAGCTCATTGCAACAGGGATATATGTTTTTATGTATGTCCACGTGAGGACAGCAAGCAGACACATGCACATCACAATGGACAGATGTTAGTTCATGTCCGTTCCCCAGCTATGATGTCCAGAACCACAGATCTCCACAGGTGCTCCTGTCGGTATCCACACCCCGACCGGTGTTAGATATTCGTGTATATCAGCTGGAATTTGGCCGTCACCCGCCACGAGATGGTTCAATGGGCTCTCACAGGGCACACTCTGTCTGTTAGCCACTGGTGTGCGCAAATAGTAGTAGCAACAGCAGCACGAGGTGTTGGAGGCAGCTACAATTTTACACATATTGCATATGATTCCTGCTTCATGAGCAATTCAGCCACATTTGTACTATGTATGAAGGGGCCCTGACACAAGGCATTTTGTTAGGTGGTTGATGCAGCAATTTGTGACCACAACTGACGTAATTATCATTCAAATCTCATACAGTGGGGAAAATAAGTATTTGATACACTGTTGATTTTGCAAGTTTTCCCACCTACAATGAATGGCGAGGTCTGTAATTATTTTCATAGGTACACTTCAACAGTGAGAGACAGAATCTAAAAAAAAATAAAAAATCCGAAAATCACACTGTTTTACTGCATGAAATAAGTATTTGATCACCTACCAACCAACAAGAATTCTGACTCTCACAGAACTATTAGTTTTTTTGGAAGAAGCCTTCCTTCCATAAGAAGAAGAAAGGCCACAGGTGGGAACCGAACCCATGGCCATCTTGTTGTGAGGCATCAGTGCTGATCACTAAGCCACCGTGCTGCCAAGTTGAAGTGTAACTTTGATACAAATTACAGACCTCTCCATTATTTGTAGGTGGGAAAAAATGCAAAATCAGCAGTGTATCAAATGCTTATTTTCCCCACAGAAGAAACTGTCAAATTCTATACTACTACTATTACTATTATTACTACTCCACCTATTATTTATTTATTTTCTGTGTTTAAACTCTGTTTTGTTGTACACCTTTAAAAAAAAAAGTTTAAAAGGTCTTCTATGAATAAATAAATACATACATACTACTACGATCACTAATAATAATTCTTCTTCTTTGTCTTTCGGCTGTTCCCGTTAGGGGTCGCCACAGCAGATCAATCGTTTCCATCTCACCCTGTCCTCTGTATCTTCCTCTGTCACACCAACCACCTGCATGTCCTCTCTCAGCACATCCATGAACCTCCTCTTTGGTCTCCCTCTTCTCCTCCTGCCTGGTGGCTCCATCCTCAGCATCCTTCTCCCTATATACCCTGGGTCCCTCCTTTGCACATGTCCAAACCATCTCAATCTCGCCTCTCTGACTTTGTCTCCAAACCGTCCCACCTGAGCTGTCCCTCTGATATGTTCATTCCTAATCTTGTCCATTCTTGTCACTCCCAAAGAGAATCTCAACATCTTCAGCTCTGCCACCTCCAGCTCTGCCTCCTGTCTTTTTGTTAGTGCCACTGTCTCTAAACCATACAACATAGCTGGTCTCACTACTGTTTTGTAAACTTTCCCCTTCACTCTTGCTGATATTCTTGGGTCACAAATCACTCCTGCCACCTTTCTCCATCCACTCCACCCTGCCTGCACTCTCTTCTTCACCTCTCTACCACACTCTCCATTACTTTCAACAGTTGACCCCAAATATTTAAACTCATCTACTTTCACCACTTCTACTCCTTGTAACTGCACTATTCCACTGGGCTCCCTCTCATTCACACACATGTACTCAGTCTTGCTTCTACTGACTTTCATTCCCCTTCTCTCCAAAGCATATCTCCACTTCTCCAGACTAGACTCAACTTGCTCTCTACTCTCACTACAGATCACAATGTCATCTGCAAACATCATAGTCCATGGGGACTCCTGTCTGATCTCATCCGTCAACCTGTCCATCACCACTGCAAACAAGAAAGGACTCAGAGATGATCCTTGGTGTAATCCCACCTCCACCTTGAATGAGTCTGTCATTCCGACTGCGCATCTCACCGCTGTCACACTATTCTTGTACATGTCCTGCACTACCCTAACATACTTCTCTGCCACTCCAGACTTCCTCATACAATCCACAACTCTTCTCTTGGCACCCTATCATAAGCTTTTTCCAAGTCCACAACCACACAATGTAACTCTTTCTGTCCTTCTCTGTACTTTTCCAACAGTATTCTCAGAGCAAACATTGCATCTGTAGTGCTTTTTCTCGGCATGAAACCATATTGCTGCTCACAGATCTTCACCTGTTTTCTAAGCCTAGCTTCTACTACTCTTTCCCATAACTTCATGCTGTGGCTGATCAGCTTTATGCCTCTGTAGTTACTGCAGCTCTGCACATCACCCTTTTGTTCTTGAAAATAGGAACCAGCACACTTCATCTCCACTCCTCAGGCATCCTCTCACTTTCCAAGATTTTATTAAACAATCTGGTTAGAAACTCTACTGCCATCTCTCCTAGACATTTCCATGCCTCCATTGGAATGTCATCTGGACCAACTGCCTTTCCACTCTTCATCCTCTTCATAGCAGCCCTCACTTCTTCCTTGCTAAGCTCTTTTACTCCCTGATTTACTCTCGCCACATCATCCAGCCTTTTCTCTCGCTCATTTTCTTTATTCATCAACTCTTCAAAATATTCCCTCCACCTTCTCAGCACACACTCCTCACTTGTCAGCACATTACCATGTGCATCTTTTACCACCCTAACCTGCTGCACATCCTTTCCAGCTCTGTCCCTTTGTCTGGCCAATCGGTACAAGTCCTTTTCTCCTTCCTTACTATTCAACTTCTTGTACAGCTCGCAATATGCCTTTTCCTTTGCTTTTGCCACTTCTCTTCTCACCTTACGCCGCATCTCCTTGTACTCCTGTCTACTTTCTTCATCTCTCCGACTATCCCAAAACTTTTTCGCCAACCTCTTTCTCCTTATGCTTTCCTGGACCTCTTCATTCCACCACCAAGTCTCCTTGTCTTCCTTCCACTGTCCAGATGTCATACCCAGTACTGCCCTAGCTGTCTCCCTCACCATATCTGCAGTACTTTTCCAGTTGTCCAAAATTGCTTCCCCTCCAACTAGTGCTTCTCTCACCTGCTCGCTAAATTTCACACAACAGTCTTCCTCCTTCAGCTTCCACCATCTGATCCTTTGTTGAGCTCTCACTCTCTTCTTCTTCTTTACCTCTAAAGTCATCCTACAAACAACCATCCTATGTTGTCTAGTGACACTCTCTCCTGCTACCACCTTACAGTCTGTGATTTCTTTTAGCTTGCATCTCCTATAAAGAATGTAGTCCATCTGTGTGCACCTTCCTCCACTCTTATATGTTACCCTGTGCTCCTCCCTTTTCTTAAAGTAGGTATTCACCACAGCCATTTACATCCTTTTTGCAAAATCAACTACCATCTGTCCTTCCCCATTCCTATCCTTGATACCATATCTACCCATTACTTCCTCATCACCTCTGTTCCCTTCACCAACATGCCCATTGAAGTCTGCTCCTATCACCACTCTTTCATGCTTGGGCACACTCTCCACCACCTCATCTAATGCACTCCAGAAATCTTCTTTCTCCTTCATCTCACAACCTACCTGTGGGGCATATGCACTGATGATATTCATCATCACCCCTTCAATTTCCAACTTCACACTCATCACCCTGTCAGACACTCGCTTAACCTCCAACACACTTTTAACATACTCTTCCTTTAAAATGACCCCAACACCATTTCTCTTCCTGTCCTCACCATGGTACAACAACTTGTACCCACCGCCGATGCTCCTGCTCTTACTTCCCTTCCACTTTGTCTCTTGCACACACAATATGTCTACCTTTCTCCTCTCCATCATCTCAGCCAGCTCTCTCCCTTTACCAGTCATACTACCAACATTCAAAGTCCCCACTCTCATTTCCACCCTTCTAGTTTTCTTCTTCTCCCACTGTTCATGGCAACGTTTTCCTCCTCTTCTTCGTCGTCTTCGCCCAGCAGTAGCCCAATTTCCACCGGCACCCTGTTGGGCAATAGCACCGGTGGCGGACGTTGTTAACCCAGGCCGCGACCGATCCGGTATGGGAATTCGATTCTGAGTCTGCATAGTTGGGTTGGCTTGTTTTACGCCGGATGCCCTTCCTGACGCAACCCTCCTCATTTATCCGGGCTTTGGACCGGCACTCAGAATGTACTGGCTGCACACCCCATGTGGCTGAGTTACGATTAATAATAATAATAATAATAATAATTAGTATTAATAACTGTTGAAGTAGTAACATAACTGAGTAATACTTTATTGGATGTTTATGTGGATAATATGCTTTTACTGAGCACAACATAGATTTTATTTTTGAAGAAAAAGCATGCAGAGGAATGAAGGGATAATGTATGTGCTGTCAAAATGATATATTTATTTATTTCCAAACTTTTTGGCAAGGTTCTCAAAAATATTGTGAATGATCAGATTAAGGTGTGCTTGTGTTCTTTTAATATTTTACCCCCCTTTCAGTGTGGCTTCAGGAAACAGTACATCACAATGACTGCCTCCATTAAGGTTTTAAATAATGATATTGAAGCACTGGATGCTAAGGACTTCTGTGCTGCACTTCACATAGCACAGAACATTACTATTGTGGCATTTTATGTCACAGACCCACAGCTATTGACTTCTATGACCATACCTTTGGCTGGTTCTCAAACTTTCAGGTCATAAGCAATGTGTGCAGCAGTGGTGGGCACACATAACCAAAAAATTTACTTAGATAACAGATAATCAGATAACTGAAAAGTTATCTTTGATAAAGTTAAAACGATCAACCACCCAAAAATATATCGGACGTTAAAGATAACCGATAAATTCCAGTATTGTCTCTGGTACATTTGCAACTACTAACAAGCTGATTTTGAGTTTAACACCATGATCGCTTCTGAAAGCATCAAAGGCGACCACAGACCCAAACAATGAGTCAGGACTTCTGTCTTTGAGCGTCCTGCCCCCTGCTGGAAGTTCCTGTTTGCTACATGGCTTGCAGCACAAACGCAGCTGAGAGGAGCTACAAACCTCAACTCTCTACTCAATCACAACGCTGCCATCAGGCCAAGGTTTTGCAAAATAAAGCAATGCTGACTTATGGTTTGGTGTAAATAAAATGAATACTGATAGAATAACTCCATTAATGTCAATTCTGTCATTTGTGCAAAGTTAAAATATAACATACGAGGGCTGTCAATAAAGTTACGGTCCTTTTTATTTTTTTCAAAAACTATATGGATTTCATTCATATGTTTTTACATCAGACATGCTTGAACCCTCGTGCGCGTGCGTGAGTTTTTCCACGCCTGTCGGTGACGTCATTCGCCTGTGAGCACTCCTTGTGGGAGGAGTCGTCCAGCCCCTCGTCGGAATTCCTTTGTCTGAGAAGTTGCTGAGAGACTGGCGCGTTGTTTGATCAAAATTTTTTCTAAACCTGTGAGACACATCGAAGTGGACACGGTTCGAAAAATTAAGCTGGTTTTCAGTGAAAATTTTAACGGCTGATGAGAGATTTTGAGGTGATTCTGTCGCTTTAAGGACTTTTCACGGTGCGAGACGTCGCGCTGCGCTCTCAGGCGGCGTCGTCATCCTGTTCAAGCTGAAAACATCCACATTTCAGGCTCTATTGATCCAGGACGTCGTGAGAGAACAGAGAAGTTTCAGAAGAAGTCGGTTTCAGCATTTTATCCGGATATTCCACTGTTAAAGGAGATTTTTTTAATGAAAGACGTGCGGACGGGTCCGCGCGTCGGGACGCAGCCGCCGCGACGCTCCGCCACAGGAAAAACACCTCTGTTGAAAGCCTTAAGGACAAGTTGGAACATGTCCTGCCTGTTAAACAATTTCTCATATACTCACTCCACTGAAAGCCATCAAAAGCCGCCTGGATTTTACAAATGGTTATCAACACGGAGGTGTTTTTCCTGTGCCGCCGCACCGCGTCGGCTGCGTCCCGACGCGCGGACCCGCCCGCACGTCTTTCATTAAAAAAATCTCCTTTAACAGTGGAATATCCGGATAAAATGCTGAAACCGACTTCTTCTGAAACTTCTCTGTTCTCTCACGACGTCCTGGATCAATAGAGCCTGAAATGTGGAGGTTTTCAGCTTGAACAGGCTGATGACGCCGCCTGAGAGCACTGCACGACATCTCGCACCGTGAAAAGTCCTTAAAGCGACAGAATCACCTCAAAATCTCTCATCAGCTGTTAAAATTTTCACTGAAAACCAGCTTAATTTTTCGAACCGTGTCCACTTCGATGTGTCTCACAGGTTTAGAAAAAATTCTGATCAAACAAAGCGCCAGTCTCTCAGCAACTTCTCAGACAAAGGAATTCCGACGAGGGGCTGGACGACTCCTCCCACAAGGAGTGCTCACAGGCGAATGACGTCACCGACAGGCGTGGAAAAACTCACGCATGCGCACGAGGGTTCAAGCATGTCTGACGTAAAAACATATGAATGAAATCCATATAGTTTTTGAAAAAAATAAAAAGGACTGTAACTTTATTGACAGCCCTCGTATATCTTTTAATGCTGAATAATGCACTAATTCTAAAGTTTTGTAACAAACACAGACAGATGGCATTCTGGGTAAAATGTGCCTCCGCTAACACTGATTGGTTATGTAAACCAACATGTTAATGTGAGGTGTGTCGTGTGTTGGTGTTTACAGATAAATGTGCTTTTGTAAAATATGCCAAAAAATATAACCGGTGTCAAAATAAATAGAACACTGCCATGATCTACTCGTGCCAGTGTGAGTTTTGGCCCTTTTTCAGTTGATTTTTCATTGGTGCGAGAATTTTTTGGATCGCACCGAGTTTCAGGTTAATCGCGCGTCCTGCATCGTTTAGTATACATGGAGTAACGAGCTGCGTTTAACATTTCACGACCACGTCTCGCATTGTGCCTGTGCAAACACCGCAGACCTGTCTTGTAATGTTTTTTTTGGTTTGTTTTGTTCTGATCCAACCCACTGTGGAGATCTGTGCACATGTCGGTGGATCCACCTGCTCTGGTTGCTCATGCAGAACAAAAGAGGGATCATCTCCTTCATCATCAGAATCCTCACTGTCTGGTTCAGACCAACGATTCGCTGCACGTTCTGTCTTGCCCCAGTTAAAAAAAAAAAAATGAAGCGCTTGCTCAAAATTCACAAGAAGCCTCATTTTTACAAAACAAATCAAACAAAAAAATCCCCATCACCACACTAACCACACATGCTAAATACTCCATCAAAATAATACACACTCCAAACACACCAAATATTTCTCAAATATGTCAATTATCCAAACTCTAATCATGTCTGTACACCTGAAATGCACGCGTACTCAGCCAGCCATTTGCAATCACATTGGGTTTTCTGTTTTCACATGTCACACCTCTGTGGATCAAAGCTGTTCACATGCGAATGTCCACTGCTGCTGAAACTTTGTTCACACTTCATGCTCAAAGTCATGCTTCTGTAAACTGCCGCCTGTTTTGCACAAGCCAAGGCACAGTTCACTCTGAGAGATCGCCGCAGACGACAGAAAATATTATTACATATATGAATTATTCATTTTTATATTAATATTATATTATTGATTATGGTGACATTGTTTATATGAATGCAAGTTCTCTACAGATGTTAGACACTGTTTACCACAGAGGTTTAAGATTTATAATTGGCTGTAAACACCTCATTCAACACTGTATTCTTTATTCTCTTGTCACTTGTTGATCACGATCCAAATGTAGACTTTTGCCTTGGTACAATTTAGTGTACAAACAAGAGCAACCTGAGATTTCTGACATCTGTCAAGGGTTGACAAGGACGCAAAATAAAATATATGTCATTCACATTGTGACGTGGACTTTACCTGGAGTCGGATTCCACAACACAATGTAATAATTGCATACTGATCTGACTGATCAAGATGTTGCAATCCGATATTTAATTCACAAACTTAAACAAAATAGCGTCTTCCTGATCTTGGTTTTACTTCACACAGAAAGGCCCCAGGTGGGAATCAATCCCATGACCTTCTTGCCATGAGGCAACAGTGCTTACCAATAGGTCACTGTGCTGCCTTTGACAAATTCCTGGAAACTTGCTCCTGTTTTTATGATTTTCATCTGCTTCCAGTTGGCACTTTGAATATACTGTTTTGTATTGATACTGTATAATGTATGTAAAAAAACTATGTATGTTTGACTGAAACAGGTCTCTCTTGAGAATGAGTGTTTGTGTCTAAATGAGACTACCTGTATAAATAAAGATATAAATAAAAAGAAATAACAATTATCCAGTACTCACATATTATTCAAGACATGGGAATTAATTGGCCTTGATGTTATGCACATGCAATAGGATTTTAGCTGGCCGCTCCGGGGCTTGAGAGCAAAGGCATACAGCTTTTTTTGTTTCTTTTCAGCTAGTGGAGCAGATATGGGCAATATTTGAGGTGAATTGTGATTTTGACGTTAAAAGCATGAAATTTGACACACCAACCAGATAATTTTTGGATATGGGGCATTGCAGAGGTGGCCATTTTCCAAGATGGCTGCCACAGGTTGTTTTATCAGTTGCTGAGGCTCTAGACCATCAAGGCTCTTGATTTCATTGGCTAATCCTACATATTCAAGGATGAGGAATGCAGTAGTACTATTTACAACATGATAGCACCTACAGTGAGGAAAATAACTATTTGAACACCCTGCGGTTTTGCAAGTTCTCCGCAAGTTCTCCCACTTAGAAATCATGGAGGGGTCTGAATTTTTCATCTTAGGTGCATGTCCACTGTGAGAGACATAATCTAAAAAAAAAAAAAAAAAATCCAGAAATCACAATGTATGATTTTTTAATAATTTATTTGTATGTTACTGCTGCAAATAAGTATTTGAACACCTACCAACCAACAAGAATTCTGGCTCTCACAGACCTGTTAATTTTTCTTTAAGAAGCCCTCTTATTCTGCACTTTTTGCCTGTATTAATTCCACCTGTTTGAAGTTGTTACCTGTATAAAAGACACCTGTTTACACACTCAATCAATCACACTCCAACCTGTCCACCATAGCCAAGACCAAAGAGCAGTCTAAGGACACCAGGGACAAAACTGTAGACCTGCACAAGACTGGGATGGACTACAGGACAACAGGCAAGCAGCTTGGTAGAAGACAACTGTTATGATTATTTATTAGAAAGTGGAAGAAACACAAGATGACTGTCAGTCTCCCTCGGTCTGGGATTCCATGCAAGATCTCACTTTGCGGGGTAAGGATGATTCTGAGAAAGCTCAGAACTACACAGGAGGACCTGGTCAATGACCTGAAGAGAGCTGGGGCCACAGTCACAAAGATTACATTAGTAACACATGACGCTGTCATGGTTTAAAATTCTGCATGGCAGCAAGGTCCCCTGCTCAAGCCAGCACATGTCCAGGCCCGTTTGAAGTTCACCAGTGACCATCTGGATGATCCAGAGGAGGCATGGGAGAAGGTCATGTGGTCAGATGAGACCAGAATAGAGCTTTTTGGAATCAACTCCACTTACCATGTTTAGAGGATGAGAACAACCCCAAGAAAACCATCCCAACCGTGAAGCATCGGGGTGGAAACATCATACTCTGGGGGTGCTCTTCTGCAAAGGAGACAGGATGACTGCAGCATATTGAAGGGAGGATGGATGGGGTCATGTATTGCGAAATTTTGGCAAACAACCTCCTTCCCTCGGTAAGAGCATTGAAGATGGGTCATGGTTGTATCTTCCAGCATGACAATGACCCCAAACACAGAGCCAGGGCAAGTAAGGAGGGGCTCCGTAAGAAGCATTTCAAGGTCTTGGAGTGGTCTGGCCAGTCTCCAGAACTGAACTCAATAGAAAATCTTTGGAGGGAGCTGAAACTCCAAACCTGAAAGATCTAGCGAAGATCTGTATGGAGGAGTGGACCAAAATCCCTGCTGCAGTGTGTGAAAACGTGGTGAAAAACTACAGGAAACATTTGACCTCTGCAATTGCAAACAAAGGCTACTGTACCAAATATTAACATTGATTTTCACAGGTGTTCAAATACTTATTTGCAGCAGTAACATACAAATAAATTATTAAAAAAATCATACATTGTGATTTCTGGATTTTTTTTTTTTTTTTTTTAGATTATGTCTCTCACAGTGGACATGCACCTAAGAAGAAAATGTCAGACCCCTCCATGATTTCTAAGTGGGAGAACTTGCAAAATCGCAGGGTGTTCAAATATTTATTTTCCTCACTGTATGTAACAACATATGGCTAGCATTCAGGTAATTAAATAATTGTAAAACCATTAAAATATGTATTATTGGTGATATTATATGTTTTCGAACTGTGACTAATGAGAGTACAACACAGTACCTTACTTCTCAATGTTTCATTAATTGCTGTTTACAAGAATTATCCAGTAGAGGGAGCTCTAAAAATAGTCTGACCGACACCAGCTTTTGGTCATCCACTATTTTCTGCAGTAAGACTTGGCACAGATTTGATTGCTGCAAGAAATGCATGATCGTTTTTTTTCAATACTCAACAATGAACATGTGAAAGTTTTTAATTAAATGGATTTATACGAGCACTATGTTTATTAATCCTCATTATTAAGCAAGCTAGCTAGCAAACATATTTGGCTAACATCAGCATTCTAGCTGAGTAGCAAGCATTTATGAAGGGGCTGTAAGTACATACGCAGCATATTTCAAACTGATTTGCAAATATTATTTCATTGGTCAAAACATCAGTATTCAGTTGGTTTGGGTGAGATGCTGATCTCAGTTTTGGGACTAATCTCTATGTACATTTGTATGCTTTCAGCTAACCTTGACTGGTCTGTTGTACCTAAAGGTGCTCTGACACTTGCACAACTGTGATCCGTGCACTTGCATGCACGTCATCATTACGAACCCACCGATGTGTTCCCAGCTGTGTTCCACGCTTTACTACACTGGATGCTGCTAATATAAAATAATTATTTTGTGGTGGATTAATCATTTTCTGTCAGAGTTGGCTGTTGAAAACACCTGTGATTGCTTCCGGAATCACAGAGGACTGTTGCAGCTGGACCTTTTTTTTCTCTCTCCCACTCTCGTCCGCTCCATGAGGTCGAGAACCTATTGGAACCATCTAAAAGGCATTTGTAATATTTATATTACAATGGCTTGGTAACACAGTTGCATGTTTTTTTTCCTTCTTATGAGTAGCTGTAAAATTATGTTTATGGTAGATTTAACATCTCGTTATAATCGTTCCTGGTCATGGAACAACCAACCAGCTCTTCACTCTCACAAGGATCCTGGAGGGTGCCTGGGAGTATGCCCATCCAGTCTACATGTGTTTTGTGGACTTGGGTACCCTGGTAGATACTGTGGGAGGTGCTGCAGGAGTATGGGGTGAGGGGGTCCCTTCTCGGGGCCATCCAGTCTCTGTACTCGCAAAGCAAGAGCTGTGTTCGGGTGCTCTGCAGTAAGTCGGACTCTTTTCCGGTGGAGGTTGGCCTCCACCAGGGCTGTGTCTTGTCACCAATCCTGTTTGTGATATTCATGGACAGGATATCGAGGTGTAGTTGGGGGGAGGAGGGTTTCTGGTTTGGTGGGCTCAGGGTCTCATCACTGCTTTTTGCAGATGATGTGGTCCTGTTGGCTTCATCGGCCTCTGACCTCCAACACTCACTGGATCGGTTCACAGCAGAGTGTGAAGCAGCTGGGATGAGGTTCAGCACCTCTAAATCTGAGAATATGGTTCTCAGCATGAAACTGATGGATTGCCTACTCCGGGTAGGGAATATGGTCCTGCCCCAAGTGAAGGAGTTCAAGTACCTCGGGGTCTTGTTCAGGAGTGAGGGGACAATGGAGCGCGAGATTGGCTGGAGGAATGGTGCAGCAGGGGCGATGTTGCATTCGCTCTATCTCATCTGTTGTGATGAAAAGCTGAGCGAAAAGGCGAAGCTCTCAATCTACTGGTCAGTCTTCATTCCCACTCTCACCTATGGTCATGAGTGTTGGGTCATGACTGAAAGAACTAGATCATGGGCACAAGTGGCCAAAATGGGCTTCCTCAGGAGGGTGGCTGGTGTCTCCCTTAGAGATAAGGTGAGAAGCTCGGTCATCCGTGAGGAGCAGTGGAGCCACTGCTCCTTTGCATTGAAAGGAGCCAGCTGAGGTGGTTCAGGCATCTGGTAAGGATCCTCCTGGGCGTCTCCCTAGGGAGGTGTTCCAGGCACGTCCATCTGGGAGGAGACCCAGTGGAAGACCCAGGACTAGGTGGAGAGATTATATCTCCACACTGGCCTGGGAACACCTCAAGATCCCCCAGTCAGAGGTGGTCACTGTGCCACGGGAAAGGAAAGTCTGGGGTCCCCTGCTAGAGTTGTTGCCCCTGTGACCCGATCCCAGATAAGTGATTGAATATGAGTGACTGAGTGTGTATAATCGTTCAGATGAGCTGCGCTGTGTGCACTGAAGCAAACACTCACACTCACAAGCAGAGTTTTTTAATTGTTTGCGCAATGTTCATGTGACGTTCAGGTATTTAATGCGCAATGGAGATTTTGAACATTTCAAAATGTTCTTTGCACACTTGCAGGAAGCTGCGCACAGTTTACAAGGGTTTACAGTGAGTTTGAGAAGAGTTTACTCTCCTGCATGGCAGAGTGCGGATCACAGTCGGGCAAGTGTCAGGGGGCCTTAACTGTACTCTTCCACGTGACTGTGCTGGCAGCTGACATACCTACCTGGTGGTTTCAGCTAATGCTCGATTGGTGTTGCTAGAGCTAGTACATACTGTTCTTTAAGTAGCATAGTGAATTGTGAGACAATGGCCAAACTATTCACGTTAGTGGACCCTACTGCATTTGGAATGTCAGATACACAGTGCCTGACCACAGACTGGAATAAATGCAGCCCAGTCTCGTGTTTTTTTTTTTTTTTTTTCGTGCTCCTGTAACGAAATGAGTCAAATTTTTGTGATGGAGCTTTTTTTTAACTCACTATTCCTAACCCTACTCCCACCCCCAACCCTAACCTTAACCATAACCTGATCTTACTCTCCCCCCCCCCCCATCCTAACCATAACAACCCCGACCCCCCGCTTCACTTTTAATTTTGTGCGGCCATCACGGAATGAATGAGAGTGAATTTGTGCTGCCGTGACGAAAATGAGGCACTTTTCGTCACAATATCATGAACCAATAGATTAATGTATATTTTGTGCTGCTGAAGCACGACTTGCTGTGAGACCAGGTTGAATAAATGTGTTCTGTGTCAGGAAGATACTGAAACATCCAGCTAATTCAACATGTTGGCAGAGATGGGGAAGGATACAAGACCATAGCTGAAATTCTTGTATCAGCAGAATCTCCTATAACTGTGACCTCTTTTTTGTTGTCACTATGCCGCTGTAATTGTGTTTTCAGAGCTAGAGTTGCATTTCAGCATTCACTGTAACTGTGTGACCTCTTTTTTTGTTGTCATTAAAAACAAAAAAAAGCAACTAGATTTAATTGATTTAGATGAAAGCTTTTTAAAGATACACTAATCCTAATTCAAATGTTTGACTTAATGGTGGCGCCAGAGTGAAGGTCCTAAGGTCACCAAAATCAATAGACTTCATCCTCAGAGGGCCTTGAATGTTTCCAGATAATTTGAAAAGAATTGGATAAAAGCTTTTGGAGTTAACAAGCTATAATGTGAAAACTCTGCAGTGGCGGACACAGTGGCAGTCCAGAAAAGACTATAATATCCCTCCCTGACTCATTGGGGATATAAATATTACCACTGCATTCCTCACCCTTAAAAATGTAGGATTAGGCACCGGATCAAAACCCTTGGTGGTGTCTGCAATGCCCCTATTGCCAAACATTATCTTTAGTGTATGCTCAAACACTGTGCCAAATTTCCTGCTTTTGTCGTCAAAGTCACGATTCATCCACATGACTCTGCAAAGCTGCTCTCATTTGGGGTGTCAACAATGGAAATATGCTTCCTCACCTCACAAAATATTTATGGAAGACTGGTGGACTTTGGCAGCATAAAATACGTTGTTATGTCTGCATCACATGCAAATATGCACTGTGTGTGTGTGTGTGTGTGTGTGTGTGCGCGTGTGTGTGTGCTCCTGTTTATGTGCCCTTCTACCATACATTAACATGGATAGAATGCCATGCAGATAGACTAATGGTGTAATATTGAGAAATATGTCACGCATCACATCTCAGGATTTCTGAATATGTTTGAACTGCTGCATTGCTGAATTATCTCACCAAGAGCACATGGCTGTGTAGCAATCACTTCATTCACGCTGTGATTCAGCATGCATTTCTCAGTGATCCTGGCATAATGCACATTTGTGTCATATTTTCATGTTTTGGTTTGCTTCGTTCTTGATACAAAGAACGCTGCAGGAGGTCTTTCCTACCTGTGGAAATCAGACTGTATAATTCCTCCCCCTTCTGCAGGATGAATACATAATACATAATGAAAACATAATACATAATGAACAAAGTTAGTCCGTGCAATGTTGTTGAATATCTTGTACAAATGTCTCCCAGCCATTTTTCATAAATTTATTGTACTTATTGTAAGAAAGAAAACATTGTTTGCTGTATTGAGACTCTGGCAAAATAATTTCCTTTGGGATAAATAAAGCTTATCTTAACTTTTCTCTTTTCTTATCTTGTCTCATACTGGCTCCATGTGGATTGTAAATCAGCCTGTTGTGCAGAAAATATAAAATTTAAATTAAAAAATACAATAAAAATTAGGAACGAGATAAATAATGTTTTGACGCACTCTTGTTAATTTCTTCACTTTACTAATCTGTACCCTTGAATTGTGCAGGCATTAATACTGTGAATTATCACCATCATTGTAAATTGTTGTCCTCTAGATACGCCTATTTTTTTGGCAAGCAGTTTGAATGATAATGTGCTATGCTTCCAAGTCTGTGAGCTCCAGATGTGATTAACAGAGGAAAATGTGAAGGAAAAAAAAGTGTGTCTCTGTAAAGACTCAGTTTCCACCTTCAGGTCCGGTCTGGTCTAGAAGCATGCTCTGGTGCTTTATGTCACTTCAGCAACCACAGTACAAAGCCAACCTGTGTCCTTGATGGCAGCCACCCAGGCAGACAGCAGGTCAATGCCTACCTCCTGAAAGTATCAATGTATCTGCCACAACCAGGTGAAAATAGGTTTCCTTTAGGCCTTTTCCGTACACTCAGTTCTCAAAACTGAGGCACCTGCACGCTTGATCATGTGCAGATAATTGCACCATATATCCAAAATATCATAGCTGATGTTCCCTCACAATGCATATCAAAAATGCTCATCTTTATCTCCTGAAGTAACCATTTATTTGACACAGTCTTTCCAGTGGTACCCAAGGATCCCTAAAGATTGGAGAGACACAATTTGTTTTTGTTACAGTGGTAAGCACAGGAATGATGCACCGCATCATAAAAATGATCTTCAAAGCGTTATTCTTTTATCATGGAAAATTGGAACCGGTCTTAAATTGTCCATAGGTCTTTGTAACATCATAATGCAGACTGATTCTATTACTCGTACTGGGATATAGTCCGTTATCCACGACATCATCAGCCACTGTTTTGTTCAGTTATCAATCCTCTTACATGTCTGAGGAAAACTGACTGCAAAAGTGATGTTTTGACAAAACAATAATTTTCATATTTAGTTTGCCCACATGATCACAGAACATGGAGCCCTTTGTAAAATTGGTTGAATTTCCCTAAATTGTTTTTGCAATATTGAATTATAGTTGACTGTCCACCCTAGAATTACATTGTGATTGCTCCATTTCAAGTCTGTTGTTGTGTCTCTTCTTATTATTATTTTTTCTTCTACTATGGCTTATTTTTATTTTCCACTTTCTGTAGCTGCTCCTGCAGCAGATCATCTGTCTCCGTCTCACCACTCTATCTTCTGTTTGCTTTCTCATCTTCAATTCCCCACGATGCTCTTAATTTCTTTGAACTGTTGACTGCAAATATTGAACCTCATCTACTTTTGTCACCTTGCACCCTCACCATTCCATCATATTCCCACTCATTTTCTCACATGTACTCCTTCTTACACCTACTGACTTTCATTACCCTTCTCTCCAGAGCATACAGTACCTCCACCTCTTGAGGTTCATTTCATCTCTCACTGCTGACCACAATGTCATCTGCAAACAGCAAAGTCCATGGAAACTTCTGTCTGATACTCCTGTCTTATCAACTTGTCCATTAATGTTTCAAAGGGCTCAGAGCTGTTCCTTGATGCAATCCCACCTTTACCTTGAATGTATTTGTCATTCCCACTGCATATCAACCACTGTTACACTGTCCTTATACATAGGTATCCCGCAACACCCTCACATCCTGCACATCCTTCATACAATACGACACTTCTTTTGGCACCTTATCCTCAGTTTTCTCTGAATCTACAATCAATCAATGTAATTATTTCTTGCCTACTCTCTATCAGCGCGCTCAAAGCAAATATTGTATATGTAGTACTTTTTCGTGCCATGAAACCATATGCTGTTCCCATATCCCACCTATTTCATCAGTCTATCTTCCACTACTCTTAATGGCAGCTTCATTATGTGGCTGATTAACTTTATGCCTCTGTAGTTATTGCAGTTAATACACTTCTCCACTCCGTGGGCATCATCACTTTCCAAGATTTTAAGAAACAGCCTGCATAAAACTCCATTCTCATCCATGTCTCTATGCCTCCACTGCTGTGTCATCTGGTATGGCATCCACTTCTTAGCTATCCACACGTCATGTTTTCCAATCTGTTGCACTTCCTGGTTCACTCTTGTCACATCGTCCAGTCTTCTCTCCCTGTTATTTTCTTCATTCATCAGCTCCTCAAATGACTCCCCCCACATTATCAACACATTATCTTCACTTGTCACCAGATTGTAATCCACACCCTTTTTGACTTGGTGTGCATCTTTTCATCATGGTCCCCATATCTTGCCAGTTGGTCCTTTAGTCTTCACTTCATGTTCAGTTTCAAGTATAGCTCAGTGAATGCTTTTTCCGTAGCCTCTGCCACTTCCCTCTTCACCACATGTTGCATCTCCTTGTACTCTTTTGTAGTTTGCCTCCATTTGTCTCATGAAACACATTTTCACTCCCAGGGCATCACAGTCAGTGCCCCTTTGCATCACTATGTGGTCCCTTTGCACCACATAATAATACACAGGGAAATTAGGATTAGGATTACTTTCCCCACACATAACCAAGTGATGTTGAGTCACAATAAACTTTTGTGCATCAAAATGTGATAACGTTGGTCTCATCTCCTCCTTGAGTTTCAAACAACAGTCTTCTGCTTCAGCTTCTACCATCTAATCCATAAAGCACTTCTCTCTTCCTTTTCTGCACCTCCAAATTCATCCTGCAAACAAATACAGTGCTGTCTAGCTACTCTATGCCCAGCCACCACATTACAATAAATTTCATTCAGGTTGCATCTCCAAAATCTGATATGCTCTATGTGTGTCCCTTCTTTTAAAATAACTATTCACAAACATTTCCATCCTGTTTCTAAAATTCCCCAACATCTGCCTTTCCAAATTGCTTTTCTTGATGCTGTCTTTATGCATCATCTCTGTTCTCTTCATTAACTTGCCCACTGAGATCTGCTGTGCTCACCACACTTTTTTCCTTGGGTATACTCTCTACCACCTCATATAACTCACTCTAGAAATCATGTTTCTACTCCATCTCATAAGTCACTTACTCATCATATTCACTGATAATAATCATCATTCTATAAATTTATGCTACACAGTTATCATTCTGTCAGACTCGTACCCTCACCTCTAATACACTCAATATTCTCTTCTTTCAAGATTATTCTTAGATTTCTCCTTACATCCTACCATGACAGGGCAGTTTGTACTTATCTCCTATGCTCCTGGCCTGACTTGTGCTCATTCTTTTCTGGTTGTACTGACAACATACTAATTTCTGACTCTCACACCCTGACTTCTAATTGCTCTCCATTGCCAGTACATCTGGAGATGCTCTCTCTCTATTTGTTTTCTATTAACAATGTTATCGGCAGTAATGACAAAGTGATGATTAACCCGGTGTTGCAGACCGAATGGTCCACCCTGCCTCCACTGCGCATGTGTCATTTCAGACCTCAGCAGGTCGTCTGAGACACAGTCTCTACACCCAAAGGGAACAAATGGATTAATGGGATTATTAACCATCAGATGACAAGGTACCACTTTTTAAATCATTCTAAATCATTTAAATCATTCTAAAGTCAGTTTTAAGCAGAAACAAGGCCGTTTTAAGCAGAAATGAGGCGACATTCTGTGACGTTTTGAAATGACAGATGCACAGTGAACACATCAGCTAGCAGCTCATATAGCTGCAGTGCTCTGATCACTTCCTCAGTTTTTTATAATGAAATAATGCTGAATTTATGTGGAAATGATTGTTGTACAAAAGCTTCAGATATCTGTTGCTGAGACAGATGATGACTGGAGTGCAGTTTGAAGCAGAAACCTGGTGACAATCCGTGAACCACAGCTAATGACACGTGCAGTGAAGGTAGGGCGGACCAATTTTTAGGGGGGAACGTTTAGTCAGCAACACCGCACCTCTGCTGGTCCCGCATGATAATGCTGTCATCTGTGTGTTTTTCAGCTAAATTTATCCTCATTGCCTGTCCAGATGTACCCCTCCTCATTTTCCTGGCCTCGTGACTGATGCTCAGAATAATACCAGCTTGTGCTCCCCAGGTCAATGGATTTTCACTGTGATAATGTACAGATGCAAAAAACAAATATGTCAATGTCCAAATAGTAATGGATCTGACTGAAATGTGGAAATGAGTGAGTACATTTTCTAGAAACTTTGTAGGACTATTCCCTGAGAAAGTATATTGACTCTATTAAGTTTTGCAGATCAGTCAAAGGTCACATACATAAAAAAAAAAAAAATCTAACACTTTAGACAACAGCAATAGGCCTAGAGTAGTTATCTTTCATTTAATCATTTGTCATTATGTGGTATCTGGGACATTATGATGATGTCACTAGAACATCCTAAATTGACCTAAATATACTTAAAAAATTGTGTATATATACACTCAACAAAAATATAAACGCAACACTTTTGGTTTTGCTCCCATTTTGTATGAGATGAACTCAAAGATCTAAAACTTTTTCCACATACACAATATCACCATTTCCCTCAAATATTGTTCACAAACCAGTCTAAATCTGTGATAGTGAGCACTTCTCCTTTGCTGAGATAATCCATCCCACCTCACAGGTGTGCCATATCAAGATGCTGATTAGACACCATGATTAGTGCACAGGTGTGCCTTAGACTGCCCACAATAAAAGGCCACTCTGAAAGGTGCAGTTTTGTTTTATTGGGGGGGGATACCAGTCAGTATCTGGTGTGACCACCATTTGCCTCATGCAGTGCAACACATCTCCTTCGCATAGAGTTGAAGAGAACACCTCTCCAACGTGCCAAACACCAACGAAGGTGAGCATTTGCCCACTCAAGTCGGTTACAACAACGAACTGGAGTCAGGTCGAGACCCCGATGAGGACGACGAGCATGCAGATGAGCTTCCCTGAGACGGTTTCTGACAGTTTGTGCAGAAATTCTTTGGTTATGCAAACCGATTGTTTCAGCAGCTGTCTGAGTGGCTGGTTTCAGACGATCTTGGAGGTGAACATGCTGGATGTGGAGGTCCTGGGCTGGTGTGGTTACACGTGGTCTGCGGTTATGAGGCTGGTTGGATGTACTGCCAAATTCTCTGAAACGCCTTTGGAGACGGCTTATGGTAGAGACATGAACATTCAATACACGAGCAACAGCTCTGGTTATCATTCCTGCTGTCAGCATGCCAATTGCACGCTCCCTCAAATCTTGCGACATCTGTGGCATTGTGCTGTGTGATAAAACTGCACATTTCAGAGTGGCCTTTTATTGTGGGCAGTCTAAGGCACACCTGTGCACTAATCATGGTGTCTAATCAGCATCTTGGTATGGCACACCTGTGAGGTGGGATGGATTATCTCAGCAAAGGAGAAGTGCTCACTATCACAGATTTAGACTGGTTTGTGAACAATATTTGAGGGAAATGGTGATATTGTGTATGTGGAAAAAGTTTTAGATCTTTGAGTTCATCTCAAACAAAATGGGAGCAAAACCAAAAGTGTTGTGTTTATATTTTTGTTGAGTATATATATATATATATATATATATATATATATATATATATATATATATATATATATATATATACGAGGGCTGTCCGTAAAGTATAGGTCCTTTTTATTTTTTTCAAAAACTATATGGATTTCATTCATATGTTTTTACGTCAGACATGCTTGAACCCTCGTGCGCATGCGTGAGTTTTTCCACACCTGTCGGTGACGTCATTCGCCTGTGAGCACTCCTTGTGGGAGGAGTCGTCCAGCCCCTCGTCGGAATTCCTTTGTCTGAGAAGTTGCTGAGAGACTGGCGCTTTGTTTGATCAAAATTTTTTCTAAACCTGTGAGACACATCGAAGTGGACATGGTTCAAAAAATTAAGCTGGTTTTCAGTGAAAATTTTAACGGCTGATGAGAGATTTTGAGGTGATTCTGTCGCTTTAAGGACTTTTCACGGTGCGAGACGTCGCTCAGCGCTCTCAGGCGGCATCATCAGCCTGTTTCAAGCTTAAAACCTCCACATTTCAGGCTTTATTGATCCAGGACGTCGTGAGAGAACAGAGAAGTTTCAGAAGAAGTCGGTTTCAGCATTTTATCCGGATATTCCACTGTTAAAGGAGATTTTTTTAATGAAAGACGTGCGGGCGGATTGCAGCGTCGGCTCGCAGCCGCCGCGACGCTCCGTCACAGGAAAAACACCTCTGTTAGAAGCCTTGAGGACAAGTTGGAACATCTCCAGCTGATAAACAATTTCTCATATACTCACTCCACTGAAAGCCATCAAAAGCCGCCTGGATTTTACAAATGGTTATCAACACGGAGGTGTTTTTCCTGTGCCACCGCGCCGCGTCGGCTGCGTCCCGACGCGCGGACCCGTCCGCACGTCTATCATTAAAAAAATCTCCTTTAACAGTGGAATATCCGGATAAAATGCTGAAACCGACTTCTTCTGAAACGTCTGTGAGACACATAATCTAAAAAAAAAATCCGGAAATCACAATGTATGATTTTTTTAATAATTTATTTGTATGTGACTGCTGCAAATAAGTATTTGAACACCTGTGAAAATCAATGTTAATATTTGGTACAGTAGCCTTTGTTTGCAATTACAGAGGTCAGACGTTTCCTGAAGTTTTCACACACTGCAGCAAGGATTTTGGTCCACCGGTATTCTCCAAATCTTTCAGGTTTGGAGTTTCAGCTCCCTCCAAAGATTTTCTATTGAGTTCAGGTCTGGAGACTGGCCAGGCCACTCCAGGACCTTGAAATGCTTCTTACAGAGCCCCTCTTTAGTTGCACTGGCTGTGTGTTTGGGGTCATTGTCATGCTGGAAGACCCAGCCATGACCCATCTTCAATGCTCTTACTGAGGGAAGGAGGTTGTTTGCCAAAATCTCACAATACATGACCCCATCCATACTCCCTTCAATACGGTGCAGTCGTCCTGTCCCCTTTGCAGAAGATCACCCCCAGAGTATGATGCTTCCACCCCCATGCTTCACGGTTGGGATGGTTTTCTCATCCTCTAAACATGGTAAGTGGAGTTGATTCCAAAAAGCTCTATTGTGGTCTCATCGGACCACATGACCATCTCCCATGCCTCCTGTGGATCATCCAGATGGTCGCTGGTGAACTTCAAACGGGCCTGGACATATGCTGGCTTGAGCAGGGGGACCTTGCTGCCCTGCAGGATTTTAAACCATGACAGCATCATGTGTTACTAATCTTTGTGACTGTGGTCCCAGCTCTCTTCAGGTCATTGACCAGGTCCTCCTGTGTAGTTCTGAGCTTTCTCAGAATCATCCTTACCCCACAAAGTGAGATCTTGCATGGAATCCCAGACCGAGGGAGATTGACAGTCATCTTGTGTTTCTTCCACTTTCTAATAAATAATCATAACAGTTGTTGTCTTCTACCAAGCTGCTTGCCTGAGTGTGTGAACAGGTGTATTTTATACAGGTTCAACCAGGTGCAATTAATACAGGTAAAGAGTGCAGAATAAGAGGGCTTCTTAAAGAAAAATTAACAGGTCTGTGTGAGCCAGAATTCTTGCTGGTTGGTAGGTGTTCAAATACTTATTTGCAGCAGTAACATACAAATAAATTATTAAAAAATCATACATTGTGATTTCCGGATTTTTTTTTTTTTTTTTAGATTATGTCTCTCACAGTGGACATGCACCTAAGATGAAAATTTCAGACCCCTCCATGCTTTCTAAGTGGGAGAACTTGGAAAATCGCAGGGTGTTCAAATACTTATTTTCCTCACTATGTATATATATATATATATCAATCAATCAATCAATTTTTTTTATATAGCGCCAAATCACAACAAACAGTTGCCCCAAGGCGCTTTATATTGTAAGGCAAGGCCATACAATAATTGTGTAAAACCCCAACGGTCAAAACGACCCCCTGTGAGCAAGCACTTGGCTACAGTGGGAAGGAAAAACTCCCTTTTAACAGGAAGAAACCTCCAGCAGAACCAGGCTCAGGGAGGGGCAGTCTTCTGCTGGGACTGGTTGGGGCTGAGGGAGAGAACCAGGAAAAAGACATGCTGTGGAGGGGAGCAGAGATCGATCACTAATGATTAAATGCAGAGTGGTGCATACAGAGCAAAAAGAGAAAGAAACAGTGCATCATGGGAACCCCCCAGCAGTCTACGTCTATAGCAGCATAACTAAGGGATGGTTCAGGGTCACCTGATCCAGCCCTAACTATAAGCTTTAGCAAAAAGGAAAGTTTTAAGCCTAATCTTAAAAGTAGAGAGGGTGTCTGTTTCCCTGATCTGAATTGGGAGCTGGTTCCACAGGAGAGGAGCCTGAAAGCTGAAGGCTCTGCCTCCCATTCTACTCTTACAAATGCTAGGAACTACAAGTAAGCCTGCAGTCTGAGAGCGAAGCGCTCTATTGGGGTGATATGGTACTACGAGGTCCCTAAGATAAGATGGGACCTGATTATTCAAAACCTTATAAGTAAGAAGAAGAATTTTAAATTCTATTCTAGAATTAACAGGAAGCCAATGAAGAGAGGCCAATATAGGTGAGATATGCTCTCTCCTTCTAGTCCCCGTCAGTACTCTAGCTGCAGCATTTTGAATTAACTGAAGGCTTTTTAGGGAACTTTTAGGACAACCTGATAATAATGAATTACAATAGTCCAGCCTAGAGGAAATAAATGCATGAATTAGTTTTTCAGCATCACTCTGAGACAAGACCTTTCTGATTTTAGAGATATTGCGTAAATGCAAAAAAGCAGTCCTACATATTTGTTTAATATGCGCTTTGAATGACATATCCTGATCAAAAATGACTCCAAGATTTCTCACAGTATTACTAGAGGTCAGGGTAATGCCATCCAGAGTAAGGATCTGGTTAGACACCATGTTTCTAAGATTTGTGGGGCCAAGTACAATAACTTCAGTTTTATCTGAGTTTAAAAGCAGGAAATTAGAGGTCATCCATGCCTTTATGTCTGTAAGACAATCCTGCAGTTTAGCTAATTGGTGTGTGTCCTCTGGCTTCATGGATAGATAAAGCTGGGTATCATCTGCGTAACAATGAAAATTTAAGCAATACCGTCTAATAATACTGCCTAAGGGAAGCATATATAAAGTGAATAAAATTGGTCCTAGCACAGAACCTTGTGGAACTCCATAATTAACTTTAGTCTGTGAAGAAGATTCCCCATTTACATGAACAAATTGTAATCTATTAGACAAATATGATTCAAACCACCGCAGCGCAGTGCCTTTAATACCTATGGCATGCTCTAATCTCTGTAATAAAATTTTATGGTCAACAGTATCAAAAGCAGCACTGAGGTCTAACAGAACAAGCACAGAGATGAGTCCACTGTCCGAGGCCATAAGAAGATCATTTGTAACCTTCACTAATGCTGTTTCTGTACTATGATGAATTCTAAAACCTGACTGAAACTCTTCAAATAGACCATTCCTCTGCAGATGATCAGTTAGCTGTTTTACAACTACCCTTTCAAGAATTTTTGAGAGAAAAGGAAGGTTGGAGATTGGCCTATAATTAGCTAAGATAGCTGGGTCAAGTGATGGCTTTTTAAGTAATTGTTTAATTACTGCCACCTTAAAAGCCTGTGGTACATAGCCAACTAACAAAGATAGATTGATCATATTTAAGATCGAAGCATTAAATAATGGTAGGGCTTCCTTGAGCAGCCTGGTAGGAATGGGGTCTAATAAACATGTTGATGGTTTGGATGAAGTAACTAATGAAAATAACTCAGACAGAACAATCGGAGAGAAAGAATCTAACCAAATACCGGCATCACTGAAAGCAGCCAAAGATAACGATACGTCTTTGGGATGGTTATGAGTAATTTTTTCTCTAATAGTTAAAATTTTGTTAGCAAAGAAAGTCATGAAGTCATTACTAGTTAAAGTAAATGGAATACTCAGCTCAATAGAGTTCTGACTCTTTGTCAGCCTGGCTACAGTGCTGAAAAGAAACCTGGGGTTGTTCTTATTTTCTTCAATTAGTGATGAGTAGAAAGATGTCCTAGCTTTACGGAGGGCTTTTTTATAGAGCAACAGACTCTTTTTCCAGGCTAAGTGAAGATCTTCTAAATTAGTGAGACGCCATTTCCTCTCCAACTTACGGGTTATCTGCTTTAAGCTACGAGTTTGTGAGTTATACCACGGAGTCAGACACTTCTGATTTAAAGCTCTCTTTTTCAGAGGAGCTACAGCATCCAAAGTTGTCTTCAATGAGGATGTAAAACTATTGACGAGATACTCTATCTCCCTTACAGAGTTTAGGTAGCTACTCTGCACTGTGTTGTTATATGGCATTAGAGAACATAAAGAAGGAATCATATCCTTAAACCTAGTTACAGCGCTTTCTGAAAGACTTCTAGTGTAATGAAACTTATTCCCCACTGCTGGGTAGTCCATCACAGTAAATGTAAATGTTATTAAGAAATGATCAGACAGAAGGGAGTTTTCAGGGAATACTGTTAAGTCTTCTATTTCCATACCATAAGTCAGAACAAGATCTAAGATATGATTAAAGTGGTGGGTGGACTCATTTACTTTTTGAGCAAAGCCAATAGAGTCTAATAATAGATTAAATGCAGTGTTGAGGCTGTCATTCTCAGCATCTGTGTGGATGTTAAAATCGCCCACTATAATTATCTTATCTGAGCTAAGCACTAAGTCAGACAAAAGGTCTGAAAATTCACAGAGAAACTCACAGTAACGACCAGGTGGACGATAGATAATAACAAATAAAACTGGTTTTTGGGACTTCCAATTTGGATGGACAAGACTAAGAGACAAGCTTTCAAATGAATTAAAGCTCTGTCTGGGTTTTTGATTAATTAATAAGCTGGAATGGAAGATTGCTGCTAATCCTCCGCCCCGGCCCGTGCTACGAGCATTCTGACAGTTAGTGTGACTCGGGGGTGTTGACTCATTTAAACTAACATATTCATCCTGCTGTAACCAGGTTTCTGTTAGGCAGAATAAATCAATATGTTGATCAATTATTATATCATTTACCAACAGGGACTTAGAAGAGAGAGACCTAATGTTTAATAGACCACATTTAACTGTTTTAGTCTGTGGTGCAGTTGAAGGTGCTATATTATTTTTTCTTTTTGAATTTTTATGCTTAAATAGATTTTTGCTGGTTATTGGTAGTCTGGGAGCAGGCACCGTCTCTACGGGGATGGGGTAATGAGGGGATGGCAGGGGGAGAGAAGCTGCAGAGAGGTGTGTAAGACTACAACTCTGCTTCCTGGTCCCAACCCTGGATAGTCACGGTTTGGAGGATTTAAGAAAATTGGCCAGATTTCTAGAAATGAGAGCTGCTCCATCCAAAGTGGGATGGATGCCGTCTCTCCTAACAAGACCAGGTTTTCCCCAGAAGCTTTGCCAATTATCTATGAAGCCCACCTCATTTTTTGGACACCACTCAGACAGCCAGCAATTCAAGGAGAACATGCGGCTAAACATGTCACTCCAGGTCTGATTGGGGAGGGGCCCAGAGAAAACTACAGAGTCCGACATTGTTTTATACATATATATATATATATATATATATATATATATATATATATATATATATATATATATATATATATATATATATATATATATTTCTAACACAACATAAAAATACAGCGAGTATATGGAATAAAATGTACATTTTTTTATAATTTGTACAGTAGGTTATTAACACTCATGCTCAGAGGTGTATATATAACCCAGAAGTCATATCATTTGCATTCCATTTATTATTTTTTTTAAATCATTTTGTTTATTTCTCATATCACTGCATCATTTTTGATAATTTAATCTTTTGTATATTTTATTGAAACTTGACAGGTATATTTTTTTCTGTAACAGAGATTAAATAAGAAGTGCTATGACTTCTGTAATTGCAATTACAATATCAATCAATCAATCAATCAATTTTTTTATATAGCGCCAAATCACAACAAACAGTTGCCCCAAGGCGCTTTATATTGTAAGGCAAGGCCATACAATAATTATGTAAAACCCCAACGGTCAAAACGACCCCCTGTGAGCAAGCACTTGGCTACAGTGGGAAGGAAAAACTCCCTTTTAACAGGAAGAAACCTCCAGCAGAACCAGGCTCAGGGAGGAGCAGTCTTCTGCTGGGACTGGTTGGGGCTGAGGGAGAGAACCAGGAAAAAGACATGCTGTGGAGGGGAGCAGAGATCGATCACTAATGATTAAATGCAGAGTGGTGCATACAGAGCAAAAAGAGAAAGAAACAGTGCATCATGGGAACCCCCCAGCAGTCTACATCTATAGCAGCATAACTAAGGGATGGTTCAGGGTCACCTGATCCAGCCCTAACTATAAGCTTTAGCAAAAAGGAAGTTTTAAGCCTAATCTTAAAAGTAGAGAGGGTGTCTGTCTCCCTGATCTGAATTGGGAGCTGGTTCCACAGGAGAGGAGCCTGAAAGCTGAAGGCTCTGCCTCCCATTCTACTCTTACAAACCCTAGGAACTACAAGTAAGCCTGCAGTCTGAGAGCGAAGCGCTCTATTGGGGTGATATGGTACTACGAGGTCCCTAAGATAAGATGGGACCTGATTATTCAAACCTTATAAGTAAGAAGAAGAATTTTAAATTCTATTCTAGAATTAACAGGAAGCCAATGAAGAGAGGCCAATATGGTGAGATATGCTCTCTCCTTCTAGTCCCCGTCAGTACTCTAGCTGCAGCATTTTGAATTAACTGAAGGCTTTTTAGGGAACTTTTAG